>NW_028225179.1:73579300-74006800 GCF_052327205.1 Somniosus microcephalus
CCTCTGTACCGAGTTGATCAGCCCTGGTGGTCCTTGGAAGCCTGAGAAGTCAATCCACGAAAAACACAGCAAGACAAGAGGCAGAGACAAGGAGAGATAGAGAGATGCATGCGAAGAAAATAGGAAATACATAATATTGCAGCTTATGGGGAAATCCTTCTTGTCTTTGAAATCTTGCAAAAGAGCATTGGGCGACAATTTAAACGCACCTCCCTCGCTGGCGGATCTCTCAGGCTCTGAGAGCATTAAAAGCAATGAAAATCAGGCAGTGTCCGTAACGAGCACTGGATCGACAGAATCATACAATGTTTGCAATTGTGCCCTGTATACCCAATCCAAGTCATTATCTATTATTATTATACTAGCTGGAGTGCCCGGCGGTGCCGAGGCTTTTTTGAGGGCATGTTGTTGCTGGAAGAGAGAGAGCGAGCGACTGGGGGGAAGAGAGGGAGAGACTGGGGGGAAGAGAGGGAGAGACTGGGGGGAAGAGAGAGAGCGACTGGGGGGAAGAGAGAGAGGGACTGGGGGGGAAGAGAGAGAGCGACTGGGGGGGAAGAGAGAGAGCGACTGGGGGAAGAGAGAGAGCGACTGGGGGAAGAGAGAGCGACCGGGGGGAAGAGAGAGAGCGACTGGGGGGAAGAGAGAGAGGGACTGGGGGGAAGAGAGAGAGCGACTGGGGAAGAGAGAGAGCAACTGGGGGAAGAGAGAGAGCAACTGGGGGGAATAGAGAGAGCGACTGGGGAAGAGAGAGAGCGACTGGGGGGAAGAGAGAGCGACTGGGGGGAAGAGAGAGCGATTGGGGGGAAGAGAGAGAGCGACTGGGGGGAAGAGAGAGCGACTGGGGGGATGAGAGAGCGACTGGGGGGAAGAGAGAGAGCGACTGGGGGGAAGAGAGAGAGTGACTGGGGGAAGAGAGAGAGAGCGACTGGGGGGAGAAGAGAGGGAGAGAGACTGGGGGAGAAGAGAGAGAGACTGGGGGAGAGAGAGAGAGAGAGACTGGGGAGAGAGAGAGAGAGAGACTGGGGAGAGAGAGAGAGAGACTGGGGAGAGAGAGAGAGAGACTGGGGAGAGAGAGAGAGAGACTGGGGGAGAGAGACTGAGACTGGGGGAGAGAGAGAGAGACAGAGACTGGGGGAGAGAGAGAGAGAGAGAGACAGGGGAGAGATAGAGAAAGACTGGGGGAGAGAGAGAGAGACTGGGGTAATAGAGACTGGGGGAGAGAGAGAATGGGGACAGCGAGACTGGGAGGAGCAAGAGAGAGAAGGGGGAGAGAGAGAGAGGGGGGAGAGAGAGAGGGGGAGGGAAGGGGGAGCGAGAGAGTGGGGGAGGCAGGGGGCAGAGAGAGAGAGGGGGTGGGAGGAGGCAGAGAGAGAGGGGGAGGGAGGGGGCAGAGAGAGAGGGGAGGGAGGTGGCACAGAGAGAGGGGAGGGAGGGGGCACAGAGAGGGGGGAGGAAGGGAGGGAGGGAGGGGGAGGGGGCAGAGAGAGGGGGAGGGAGGGGGCAGGGAGAGAGGTGGAGGGAGGGGGCGGGGAGGGAGGAGGAGGGAGGGGGCAGGGAGAGAGGAGGAGGGAGGGGGCAGGGAGGGAGGGGGCAGAGAGAGAGGGGGAGGGAGGGGGGAGAGAGAGGGGGAGGGAGGGGCAGAGAGAGAGGGGGAGAGGGTGAGGCAGGGGGGAGAGAGAGAGTGTGAGGCAGGGGGGAGAGTCGGCGAGAGAGAGAGGGTGAGGCAGGGGGGAGGGGGGAGAGGGGAGGGGGAGGAGAGAGAGACAGAGGGAAGGAAAGAGAGAGGGTGAGTGGCCTGCGGCCACACATGGAGCCAAACCCCGGGAACGGGTGTGAGCCGGCTTGAGGCTGTGAGAGACGGCCGGGCCCGGTTGCCGGGGTAACCCTTCCCCCCCCCCCGAGCCCTGCCCTCCCAAGCCCCACTCTCCGCCCTCCCGAGCCGGCTTCAAGACCACTGATTGCGTCTGGGTCTGCGCTGGAGACAAGCCCCGGGAACGGGCGTGAGCCGGCTTGAGGCTGTGAGAGAGGGCCGGGCCCAGTTGCCGGGGTAACCCTTCCTGCCCTCCCGAGCCCCACCCCCCGCCCGAGCCGGCTTCAAGACCGCCGATTCGCTCGCGCTCCGGGCCGACGTTGACGCGCGCGCTGACTCCTGCCCCGCCCGCCTTTACTAAGATGGCGGCGATGGCTACGCTCGCCTCAGTCCCACGTCGCCAGCCTTTAGAAAGATGGCGGCGATTGCAGGCCGCTTGTTGAGCGGGACGGGAGTTGCATAGCTCGGGCGTGGCTGGGCAACAGAGGCCCAGGCTTCGAGGCCTGCCTGCAAAAATGGTGAAAGGTAGGAAAATTATAGAGGTTAGAGAAAAGATTTACAATTTAATTAACTTTTTTTTAAAAACAATTTGTGTTTTAAAAGCAACTTTTTTTTTTGCTGGAAATCTAGATTTGAAAAGAAACAAGCAGAAAGTGGGAAAAAGAAATTAAGAGTTTGGAATCAAGATGGAGGCCACTCACCTCAACTCAGAAGCATTAGGCCCGCCCACACATGCACCGATTGGTCAACCGTCAGGTCACTGAACTGTGGGATTGGTCAATCGTCACGTCACTCGACTCTAGGATGGCCCGCCCGCACACGCAATGAACCCGCCCCTGTGATGTAGCGATTGGTCGACCGTCGGGTCGCTCGACTGTACGATTGGTCAACCTTCACGTCACTCGATGCTAATGAGCAGATAATGAGCGAAATTTTGAACGTTCTTTGGATACCTTCGGCACAATTTTTGTCCGACCAAAAAGTAAATACACCTATGAGAGTCCCCTAATTATTATGTCCGTGTATAATTGAGACACGGACTGCAGGAGTTGGTTATAACAGGTCTTTACTGAATGGAGACATCCTGGAACTACTATGCAAAAGTTATTACACAGGCTTATATACAGGGGTGGTCACTACTGGTACTGCAGTGTACAGGGGCTGCAGAATATAGTTCCTTCTGCAAAGTACATACACTACAATTCCTCCCCTTTTAGCTAAACAGTACATAACATTCGATTAACAATGAAATAACATATTTACAATTACAGTTGCTAGGTACATTAGTTGAAGTTAAACAATTATAAGTTCAGTCTTTGAGGAGGCTTCCTGATTCTGTCTGGATAACACCTCTTTGGGGTATCAGGTTCTTCTGGCAAAGTTGAGTCGGGATCAATGTCGTTGTTTGGTTCGTCTGCTTCCAATATCATCGATTCTGAGGTAGATGCAATTGGTACTTCGGTTTCATCGCCAGGTGTATCAGATTGTGGTGTGGAGTTGACGTTTCCCAATGACTCTAGAATCTGGTCAGCATGGCGTCTTACAATGCTCTCTCCAACGTCCACGGTATACATTAGAGGTCCTTGCCATGTACAGATCGTTCCTGGCTGCCATTTCTCTGTGCGGTAGTCCTGGGCCAAAACTGGTTGACCTATCTTAAAACCCCTGGTCGGTCTTTCATTCATATTCTGAAACTGCCTGTTCTCCACATCTCTTCTGATGTTTGGCTTAACGAAATCCAAGTGGCATCGTAGTCTTCGATTGAAGAACATCATGGCTGGAGTTTGGTTGGTAACCGCATGTGTCGCATTCCGGTAGGCAAACAAGAAGTTATCCACCTTGTGTTGTAGGGGTATATCTTCATTACACATTGCCTTGATAGCCTTCTTGAATGTTTGAACGAACCTCTCGGCCAATCCATTGGTGGCTGGATGATATGGGGCGGATGTGTAATGCTTAACACCATTGTACTTTAAGTTCCTCCGGAACTCTTCAGACACAAACTGTGGTCCATTGTCGGAGCAAATCTGTTCAGGCAGCCCATTTCTGGCGAATATGGTTCATAAGACTGTGATAGTTTTTTCTGTGGTGGTTGAGGACATTTTTATTACCACTGGCCACTTTGAATGTGCATCCACCGCAATTAAAAACATCGAGTCCATAAATGGACCAGCAAAATCAATGTGCACCCTTTGCCATGGAGATGAGGGCCACTCCCATGGATGTAGAGGGGCTTGTGGTGGGGCGTTTTGGACCTTCTGGCATCCTGTACAGCTCTTGGTCATCTCTTCGATTTCTCTATCGATTCCCGGCCACCACACAAACGCTCTGGCTAAGTTCTTCATTTTTACCCCTCCCAGATGACCCTCATGAAGCTCATTGAGCACTCTATCCTTCAATTTGGGTGGAATTACTACTCTGGATCCACACATCAAGGTTCCTCTGCACACTGACAGCTGTTCTCTTCTCGGCGAGAATGCTGGCAGCAGTGGTTCGCCATGTGCTGGCCATCCCTTCACCATTAAATCATAGACCCAGGAGAGTGTCGGGTCATTTCGTGTTTCCTTTTCTATGTTTGCATTCGTCACAGGGAAACATTCGACTATGGTCGAGTGAAATATCTCCACTGGATCCACTGCAACTTCTTCTTCCACCATCGGCAACGGTAGGCACGACAATCCATCAGCATTCCCATGCTGTTTAGTTCCTTTGTACTCAATGTCATATTGGTGTGCCCCTAGGAAAAGGGACCACCTCTGTAGCCGTTGTGCTGTCATTATCGGTACGCCCTTCTGAGGGTTGAAAATGGAGACAAGAGGTTGATGATCAGTTAGTAGAGTAAATTTCTAAACATGCAGGTAGTGATTGAACTTCTGCACCCCCCACACCAGGCTGAGGGCCTCTCTGTCAATCTGGGTGTAGTTACGCTCGGCTGAAGTTAATGAGCGTGATGCAAAAGCTATCGGCCTCTCTGGACCATCAAGGAATTTATGTGACAGTACCACTCCAATGCCGTAGGGAGACGCATCACACGCCAGTCTTATCGGTAGTGATGGGTTGTAGTGAGCCAATACTTCTCTTGAAGTGATTAGGTCCTTACTCTTCTGAAAGGCCCGCTTACATTCATCGCTCCATTTCCATGCTAGTCCCGTTTGTAGTAGGGCATTCAGTGGGTGTAGAATTGTGGACAAATTCGGCAAAAACTTATGGTAGTAATTCACCAATCCGAAGAATAACCTCAGTTGCGACACATTTTCAGGCGCTGGAGCCTTAACTACTGCTTCAATTTTGTCAGGGGACTTATGTAACCCCTTTTCATCAATCATGTGGCCACAATACGATATCTGTTTCTTAAAAAACTCGCACTTGGGGCGATTGGCTCGTAGCCCATGTTCTCTTAGTCTAGTGAGCACCTGCTCTAGGTTGGCAAGGTGTTCACTGTCATCTTCACCTCTCACTAGGATGTCGTCCAAATAACACTGAGTCCCCGGAATCACTTGCACTACTTGTTCCATCGCTCTTTGCCATATCGCCGGAGCTGATACTACTCCAAATACCAGTCGATTATACTGGTAAAGACCTTTGTGAGTGTTTATCGTGAGATACTTCCTAGAGGATTCTTCAACCTCCATCTGCAAATATGCTTGTGCTAGGTCATTTTTTGTAAAACGCTTCCCTCCAGATAGTGAGGCGAAGATATCTTCTATCCTCGGAAGAGGATATTGTAAAGTGTGAAGGACTGGGTTCACCGTCACCGTGAAATCCCCACAGATGCAAACCTTCCTTGGCTCCTCAGATTATTGTTTAACGTTTTCTCCATGACAGAAATGATGGGTGTCGCCCACTCGCTCCAGTCTACCTTAGATAACACGCCTGCATTCTCCAGATTCTCCAGCTCTGCCTCGACGGCTGGGCGAATTGCATATGGTACCGGTCTTGCTTTGAAAAACTTGGGAATTGCATTCTCTTCTATTTTTATCGAGGCGGTTATGCCTTTAAGAGTTCCCAGTTCTTGTTGAAATACCTCTTTGGCGTTAGCTAAGATTGTTGACAATCGACCAGGAGAGACGTCGTCATCCTTTTTACCAGCCACCGTCAGTGCCTGAATGGAGTGCCAGTCTAAACTTATCTTTCTGATCCATTCACGTCCCAATAACGGTGGTCCACCATCTTGCAGTATGTACAGATACAGTTTCTGTATTTCCTTGCCGTTGTATTCGACAGGCACCCTTATTTTTCCTCTGGGGTATACTTTTTGCCCCATATACGTCTTCAAGACAATGGATGTCTCTTTCAAGGGTATGTGTGGGAATAGCCGCTCATAGTCTCGTCGATTCATGATGGTTAGAGCTGATCCTGTATCCAATTCCATTTTGACTTGGGACCCTGCTATCGTGAGGGTGACCCAAATGGTTCGGTGATCCTCTTTTGCGATTACGTTGTGAATTTTGAGACAGCTTAGTCTCTTGTTCCCGGATTCACTATCGCTCATATGGTCTTCGGAACTACTGTCCGTCATCTTTTGTACTTTCCTGTACTGTTCCTTAGTAGCCTTTTTGTTGTCGTTGGTCTTCTTCCCAGACCTGCAAACTCATGCAATGTGTCCCATCTTTCCGCATTGCCTGCATATTTTGCCCTTGGACCAGCAGTCCTTCTGGTCATGGGTTGTTCTGCCGCAGCGATAACATTTTCAAATCCCCGTGTCATTTCACGGGTGCCATATTCCTGTGGCTTTTGCTGTATTTCTGCAGCTCCCCTTGCTGCTGCTTCGTACGGTACTGCCACGTTGAAAGCCTTATCTAGCGTCAGGTCTTTCTCTGAGAGTAACCTCTTCTGGGTTCCTTCACTCAGGAGTCCACAGACAAATTTGTCCCGTGGGGTATCTGCCAGTCCTGCTCCAAACTGGCAGTGCTTTGATAGCTTGCGTAGTTCCGTAAGGTAATCAGCATTGCTCTCATCTTTATGCTGATTTCTCCTGTGGAATTTAAATCTTTCTGCCTATCAGCAGCGGTGTAGGATTTAGGTGTTCCTGTAGGATAGCAACAATTTCGTTAAAACTCTTCGCCTTCGTTTGGCTGGAGTGATCAGGTCCCGCAATAGGCCATATGTTCTTGCGCCCATTAAGTTTAGCAGTACCGATGCCTTTTTCTCATCGGCTACTCCGTTTGCCTCGCAATATACCTCGACTCTTTCCACATACATGGTCCAGCCTTCTATTGCATTATCGAAGGCAGTGATATTGCCAGTCTTCGGAATCTTGGAAATCTAAGATGGCGCCTCACGTGCTTTGCCTTCTTCCCCGATTTAACAAAATGGCGCCTCCCACGCTTTCTGTCTTCTCCGCTGTTGCTAGCGCTGTTGCTGGCATTTTATGCCTTGATGGCGACGCCCTATGGTCTTTGCGCACTTCCCCCCGTGCTGCTGCTAACGCTGCTCTCCGCGGTTCCCGTGGCAAACTGCAGCTCCTCACGGCTTTCTGCGCGTTTAATTTTTATTATTTCCCCGTCGTCGGAACAACCCTGCGGGACACTTGCCTCCCTCTTCTCGGGTCTGTACGCTGCCCGGCTTCATAGCACCTGTGTGTTGCACCCTCTCTCTCTCTCCTCTTCCCAACAACGCTGCTCGGCCCCATTGCAAAGCCACCCGCTTGAGCTCTAGACCGCCGCAGCCCAGGAAGGATCAGTGTACTACCTGCCACCAGCCCGATTAGCTGAAGCACCATCGACAGGATAACCAAGCCCCGCTCTCGGCAGCCTCTCCTGCAAATCTTCAACTCCGCTGACTCAGAGGCGGATGCCCACAGTCGATGCCCGTTTCTTCTGTTTCTTTCTTCCTTCTGGCCTCGACCTCTGATAACTTCGCTTCAGGGATGGATCCCCATGAGGTGGTGCAGACTGTAGGTAAGTTCATATCTGCTCGTCGCCAGTATTATGTCTGTGTATAATTGAGACACGGACTGCAGGAGATGGTTATAACAGGTGTTTACTGAATGGAGACAACCTGGAACTACTATGCAAAAGTTACTACACAGGCTTATATACAGGGGTGGTCACTACTGGTACTGCAGTATACAGGGGCTGCAGAATATAGTTCCTTCTGCAAAGTACATACACTACACTAATGATAAGCTTTCTTTTGATATAAGACAAAGACAGAGAGACATAGGCCTAGAAATTCATTGTATCCACTTTTGGGGCGGTAAAGTCGGGCGGCCGCTAAAGTTTGCGCCCGCCGCCAAATCGAGGCCACTTCTCCGATATTCATTAGCTTCGCCCTAAGAGTTTGATCGAGCGCTAAAACTGGCGCTGCACGCCTCTCTTTAGGCGCTAAGCCGGCGGGCCGGGGCGCTAAACCGGAAGTTGGGCGCAGGGCAGGTGCGGCGAACTGCTGATTGACGGCAGACACTCTGCCTCCAGTGAGCTCTTAAAGGGGGAGGGTGGATTTGTTTTTTGGAAAGGCCGAGACTGGTGTATTTGTGGTGGGTTTTTTTTCTTCCTCCTCCTCCTCCTCCTCCTCCCAGCCGTACCATTTCTAGTACAGGAGGGCCCTTTAATTTGCGCTCCCCGCGGCCCGCATCGGCTGTGTACCGTTCCACTTCACAGTCGTTAGGGCCGCCCGGCGCACAATGGGCCGGCGCGAGTGAAGTTCCGGTTCGGGGCGCACAAAGGGCGTTGCACGACGAAATGACATCATGATCTGCGCGCGCAGCAGGGCGCGCGCTAAGACTTTGCGTATTCAGTACACATTTGTGTACTGAAGCTGGGGCGAGGCGCAGATCACGCTGCAGCCGGGCGCTAAGCGCCTAGCGCTCGAGATCTACTCCTCCTAAGGCGCTAACGGCTGGCGCGCCCAACTGAATTTCTAGGCCATACTGTTTTATATATCGCCCACCACGGACCCGCCGAGGTTGGAAAATTCCAGTCCGTCTGTCTGTCCATCTGGCTGTCCGTCTGTCCGCTATACACTCAAAGGTTACAGAGCGTACCTACACATATGTTATATCAAAAGAAAGTTGATCATCAGGAGAGTGTCATAGGCATATTTACTTTTTGGTCAGACAAAAATTGTTCAGACAGTATACAAAAAAATTCAAAAAACAGACAAAATCTTCTCATTAGCGGTTGACCAATCCTACCACTCTTTAGCATTGAGTGACGTGAACGTTCACCAATCGTACAGGGGATAGCGTTGACTGACGTGATGGTTCACCAATCCTACACTTCAGTGACCTGATGGTTGACCAAACGGTGCATCACCGGGGGTGTTTCATTCCGTGTATGGGCGGGTCTAATCCTGCAGCCTCCCGAAACTTCGCCATTTTTTCATGCCGAATGCAGGCACCCGCCGCATTAAGTAACACAATTAAATAGTTTATAAAAAAAGTAAATTAATTTGTAAATATATTTTCTAAGCTCATTAATTTTCCTCGCTTTCACCCTATTTTTCTGCTCTTCACTTGCAGCCTCCGCCGGGCGCCGCAACCTTGGAGGGTTACCCCAGCAACCAGACCCGGGCCTCTCTCACAGCCTATAGCCCGGGGACTCGGGCTTTCCCCCCCCTCTACTAGGCCACAGGCAAGCCACTGCGACAGTCCGGAGCGGGAGCAGCGGCCCGAGAGCCCGACTGAAACCGCGCAGGTCAGCGGCGGCGGCGGTGGCCGCACGGGGGCTCCAGGTCACCAAGGCCTCTCCCTCTCTCCTCACCCCCCTCTCCTCCCCCTCCCCCTCTCCTCCCCCTCCCCCCTCTCCTCCCCCTCTCTCCTCCTCCCCCTCTCTCTGTCCTCCCCCTCTCTCTCTCCTCCCCCCCTCACCCACTCTCTCCTGCCCCCTCTCTCTCTCCTGCCCCCTCCCTCTCCTCCCCCCTCTCTCCTCCCCCTCTCTCCTCCCCTCCCCCCTCTCTCTCCTCCCCCCCTCTCTCTCCTCCCCCCCCACTCTCCTCCCCCCCTCTCCTCTCCTCCCCCCCTCTCCTCTACTTTTTTCATAACAACATGCCCTCAAAAAACCCTCGGCAACGCCGGGCACTCCAGCTAGTTATATATGTAATACAGCAGTAAATGTGGCCTCAGACAGCGCATTACAGCCCACCCATGGGAAACGATATACCACGGCCCGGCCTAATCTTCCCATACACTGAGCACAAGCACAGGAAAAACAGGCACAGCAGCATTTGCTGAGGAACCGGAGTGAGTAACATTTTCTTTTATCGGTGATAGTTGTAAATGTAATCTGGTGTCTCTGTTAGTAAAAAATGTAGTTGTGAGTTAAAAACAGAAAATGCTGGAAATACTCAGCAGGTCAGGCAGCATCTGTGGAGAGAGAAACAGAGTTAACGTTTCAGGTCGATGACCCTTCATTAACTCTGTTTCTCTCCACAGATGCTGCCTGACCTGCTGAGTATTTGCAGCATTTTCTGTTTTTATTTCAGACTTCCAGCACAGTACGCAGAGATACGCAGACATATGTTCATAAAAAGAACAGAGATACAAACAAGCACATTTATAATAACACAGAGAGGAACACAAATAATTTGATAACAAAGGCAGCTGCACACAATTTCATTTACAACTCACAGAAAGATACAAAGGAAAATATGTAAGTGTATTAATAAATATCACGCACAATTATTTAGCAATAATAAACACAGGGTCGGGGGCTTGCCGCGGGTGCAAGCCCCCGATCTGCACTTACCTAACACGCCGGCCATTGTGCTCTCAGCGCGCGTGGAATTCCGTTTTGTGGAGGAGCACTCCCGGGCAGCGTCTGACGTCACGCCGCCCATGAGTGCAGCCTGCGCAGAGCGCCCAGCGCGGAGTGTAAGGGAGACCCGCCCTGTGAGGTTGCATTAGCACAGGACACGCCCCCAATCTTTTTCACAAGCTCCAAAGCCTTGGTACATGCAGAAACAGCCTGGTAAGTTGGTTCATTGTATTGTTATGAATCTTTTGGTAACTTTTATAAACTTTTAAATACTTTTACATGAATTGGAAGAATCTTAAATAGTTTTAAAGAGATTTGAAGCAATTTAAAGTGTTTTAAAAGCCCTGAAAGCATTTTCTTCATTCATTTTATTTAATTAGTAAATTATATTTGTGACTGAAAGTATATGTAACCTTTTCATTTAAAAAGTACAGCCTGTAGACAGTTTGAAAAAAAATTCAACTTTTATTTTAGCAAAAATATTTTTACAACTGTTTGAAATTTACAAAATAGCTAGTTTCCATCTTGAATGTCTTTATTGCACTAAGAAACCAAAAAAAGTTACTTTAAACTGTTTACAAAGTTTTTTCCAAACTATTCATGTTTACGAATCTTTGAAAAGTAGAAAATAGCTAGTTAACATTTAAAAGTTATAAACTATCTACATCAAAACTGAACCTCAAAAGTCTTTGATGCTGCAATAAAAGTTCACTGTTTCACTTTAAAATGTGTCTGCTCCTTTCTTTGCCCTGCTGGGGGAGGGGGAGGTACAAGGCGACACTACCTCGTGAAGGTGTTGGCTACTAGCAGTTCCTGAGCAGCCTTACTTTCGGCAGCACTTGGCTCCTCCCCATCAGGCCTGGCCACAGGCACATTGGCAGCGCTCATGTCCTCCATTTCAGCAGGGAGCTCCTCTGCAGTGTTAAGGGTCAGTCCTTCCTGCAGGGTAAAGTTATGCAAAGCACAACAGGCCATCACAATCCTTGCCACTTTCTGGTGAGAATACTGCAAGTTCCCCCTGACCTATCCAGGCACCGGAAGCGTGATTTCAGAACTACGATTGTCCTCTCCACCACTTGATGTGTGGACACGTGTGCCTGGTTGTATCTCTCCTGAGCCTCATTATTGGTCTTGCGGTAGGGAGTCTTGGCGGGTAGCCCTTGTCGCCCAATATCCATGTGGTTCCTGGAGGCAATTTGCTGAGGGCGTCATATAAGTTCGAGTTACGGAGGACAAAGGAGTCATGATTACTTCCCTGGTGCGCTGCATTCACGTTTAGGATCCTGAGGTGCGCATCACATACTATCATTACATTCAATGAATGATACCCCTTCCTGTTGATGTACGTCACAGGTGCATCCACTGGTCCCTTCAATGCAATATGGGTTCCATCGATGGCCCCAACCACTTTGGGGAATCCAGCAGTGCGATGAAATGCAGGGGCCATCACCTTTTGATGTCCAGTGGACAAGTCAAACTTAATGAACTCTGAAAGCCTATGCAAAATGGCATCTGTGACCTGGTGAATGCAGACCCTCACTGCATTCTTGGAGAAGTTGCTTATGTCACCGGTGCTTGCTTGAAATGACCCACTTGCAAAGAAGTTCAATGCTGTGGTTACCTTCATGTTCACTGACAAGGCAGTGCGGGTCTTCGAGCATGTTTGAAGGTCCTCCTTCAACATGTCACATAGTCAGCCGATTGCCTCTTTACTGAAGCGCAGCCTCCTCACACACAACTCCTCTGACAGCATCTCAAATGATCGCCTCTCCCTGTACACTCTCTGGGGTGGGTAGCAGTTCCTCCTGATCAGGAGACAGTTATGATTCCTCACTCTTCTATGTTGTTCCCTGGCGTTTCAAATTCTCTGAAGCAAAATCGCACAGAGGATCAGGACACCATTTATAAAGGGCATGTTACTCCCTCACAGGCTTCCTCTTTACACAGAAGTCATTGTAAGGAAAAAATGGAAAGCGTTGTTAAAGTAATTTTAATAAAGTGAGTGGCTAGAAAATCACCTCGAGCTATGGCAGGAAATGTGCGTTATCGGCTTGGGAACATGTCATACCCGCCTGATGAATATCACAGCCAGAGATGATTTTCCAATAACTAACATTTTCTGAAAGGAATACATACATACACA
Source organism: Somniosus microcephalus (assembly GCF_052327205.1). Taxonomy (NCBI): domain Eukaryota; kingdom Metazoa; phylum Chordata; class Chondrichthyes; order Squaliformes; family Somniosidae; genus Somniosus; species Somniosus microcephalus. Next base: position 73,591,950 of record NW_028225179.1, read on the forward strand.
TTCGGAAAGGAATATATACATACATACACATACTTAAAGGAATATATACATACATACTTAAAAGAATATATATTACTGATGATAATTTTCTTCTTTTTAACTTTTGTAAATGTTAAATTATTCATTTTTAAACAGTCACTTTCACATTTAATAAAAAAATCAAATTCAATTAGGCCTTGCACACAGCAAGAGTTGCTCCTTATAACTACAGTGCTCATAACCCGTTTTTAAAAATTTTTTAAAGTTGGAAACTTACCTCAGACTTTGTTAAAATAACTTTGCTCCCTTTCACAATTAAAAATGTTCCATTTAGTAGCCCCACTGCTAAAAGAGTTCTTCTTCCTGATCGTTACGGAGCTTCTGCCAGGGCTTTACTCCTGCTTTTTACATGTGCAAATGCTGGGGACTTACCTGCACTGCACCAATTGAGAAAAACTCCTAAGTTCCATGTGCACGCGCTGCCTCATACGTCGCACGCGATCAACCTCTGAACCCCTTCGTTCAGGGGAACGGAAGTGCCGGTTTCCTGCGCATGCGCAGCGCATGCGGGAAACCGGCACTTCCATCGGCCTTACGGGTGAGTACCCCATGCGTACTCACCCGTGGAGACCCTAATTTCTGGGCCATTATCTGGTCATTAGGATTGGTAAAATGTTTTGAAGTTAAATGTCTTCCCAATGGATAAAGCTATGTTTCAGCTTCCTAATCATTAGTTTTTCCCGCAAGTCTTTCATTCGGTGTCAATCTCAGAGGGAGGAAAGAAGAAGCAAGAAAAGGTCTAGCCCCCATTCCTGATCACTGTCCCACCTTCATTCAGTTACACTTGGGTGATGAATTCTAATAGTCCGTCTTAATATTAATAAGCTATAAACAATGCAAGAACAGAACCAGGATACCCACTGAAAAATTTAGGAAGCAAGGCCTATTTTATGTAAAATACAGAAACATGATTATCAGCATCAAAAGTTTTAAATGATATTGACAAAGATGGGACTCGCACCCTAGCATGCAGAGCACCATGGATTAGCAGTCCAGCACGTTAACCTCTCGGCCACCTCGTCCTATGGATGCAATATGCTCAGCCATTCTATTTCCTGCTTTTTGCATCCATACAGAAATACTCAGCAAGAAAGTCCCCTTCACCGCTCGTCCTGCCCGTGCACCCAGATCGACAATGTTGAAAATGTACAATCAGCTTCTGTTAGCAAAAGGCCGTCCATTACTTCAGGTGAGGGACTGTCAGAAATGGTCGGTTTTAAGACAGATTCAGAACAAGCTTTGCCCAGTGAGTTAAACGACCGCGGCATAACTCGAACCTGCAATCTTTTTGTAATGTCACGGTTAGCATCGAATTCAGGCTCCTTACCCATTAGGCCAGGTGGCCGCAGTCAGTGCCAATAAACTTGAGAATTTTGAGCAGATTCAGGGCAATAGCTCCTATAAAGGAGTGGATTTAGGAAAAGAGGAACATATTTCGAATTAATGAACAGATGCGCTGCGAGCTGGGTTCGCACCTGCGCAGAGAATCCCATATGATCACAGCGCCACGCATCAGCTTTAATCGCACATCACACATCATGTGCACTGCTTAGAAAAGATGGATTTTTGAGCTCCTAATCAGCACCGCCTGAAATTATGACAGCGGTGGAATTCGCCCCACGCCCCGCAGCAACTGGAGCCTTAATCCAGAATGGGAACCAGTGCAGCCGCAGTTACATTAAAAGGATCGTGGCCCTTTCACAAGAGAGGAAACTCATCGGTGGAGGTTCCAAAAAACAAAAAAGGCCCCGCTGGGAGGCGAATCCAGGATCCACCTGTTTACTAAACTGGCGCTTTGACCAGCTAAGTCACGGAGCCAAATCACTCCTGCAATGTGCCGCCTCCACTCACTGATATTTACCACTGCCTGTTGGAGTCTGAGTCCGTTTTGTATTTATCCATCTGTCTATTCTGCCATGTGTCCCGATGCTGTATGTATCTCTCGCTGCAGTTATCTCAGTGTTAATCTGTGAGTTGATTCTGAATGAATACCTGTGTTTGTTTCTTACATGAAATAAATGAGGGGATCAGACAATTCTTCCTCTGGCACCGGGGAACTAAGAAGCCAACAGTTTTTACAAGATATTGCTTATTGTGATGCAGCAAATACAATATTCCACCTTGAATGATTCAGGTTCAATTCTGTGTAAAATAAACTGTGACCCCAAGGTGTTTCCAACAGGCCGCCTTTTAATCTGACATCATAAACACCACCATTGCACCTCAAGGTGATTCATAACTAATAAACAGAGAAGTCAAGCAGTGAAACGGTATTTGTAGAAAGGGTTGTGAGACTGTGGAATGCACTGGCCCAGAGCAGCAGATGTAAAACAATGGGCCAGAAATTCGCGGCCAGAAGCGTGAGTACGGTCGGGGTACTCATGCATTTGGCTGTTGGAAATGCCGGCGTTCAGCAGGAACAGCGCATGCGGGGAACGCCGGCATTTCCAGACCCGAGGTCTATTCACAGCGCGTGCGACTGCACAGGCAGCGCTTGCGCAGTGAACTTTGTGGATTTCAATGATGGATTCAGTGAGGGTAAGTCCTTAGAAGTTACACTTGAAAAAAGCAAGTGTAAAGTTGTTCATTGGCTGCGGAGGAAGATATATTTTATCGTGGAGCTTCTGAAATGCAATATTTTTGTTTGGGAAAGGGAGGGAAGTTATTTTAAGAAATTTTAAGTAAGTTTTAAAGTTAAAATTTTTTTTTTTTTTAAAGGGTTTTCAGAACGGTAGGTAGAAGGAGCAATTGTGGCTGTGTGAATGGAATGTGAGAATGAGTTATGTATGTATGTCCACATATATTCCTTTACGTATATGTATGTATGTTTTATATTCCTTTACTAATGTGTATGAATGTATGTTTTTAATTATGAATTTCCAATAAGTTACTTTCTCTGAAAGTCATAATTAAATAATACATTCATACACATAAGTAAAGGAATATATACATAACACGCAAAGGAATATATACAGACATACATACTTTCAGAAGCTCCACGATAATAAATATCTTCCTCCGCAGCCTCTGGAGCAACTGTACCCATGCTTTTTTCATGTGTAAGTTGTAATGACTTGACCTCACTGAAAGCATTAATGAAAGCGGCGAATTATACTGCGCACGCGCTGCCTGTGCAGTCGCACGCATTCTGCCTCTGAACCCCTTCGTTCAGAGGACAGGAAATGCCGGTTTTCCCCACATGCACTGTGCATGCTGAAAACCGGCATTTCATCCGGCCAGATGCGTAAGTACCCTGACCGTACTCGCGCATTTGGAAGGGAATTACTGGGCCAACATTTTACATGTCAATAAAATGAAAAATTTAACAATTGCACGACTTGCCCCCTCGCATCTGCGACTGAGGGTCCAAGGAGGTGCATTGCGCAAGAGGTCATCATCGTACGTATCCTCACACTGTTCCCTTTGGGGAACTGTATGAAGTGGTGGAAGGATTTATGGCCGTGATTAACGCTCATTCCGTGACCGTAACCATCTTTGAACCAGCCATTAGGGTGGCTAGTCCTATGGCGGGAGGGTTTTACGCGCTCCCACAACCCATCTGAGGGGGGGGGCCACCAACACCCACGGACGCAAGTATCCCGCTGGATGTCCACCCAGAATTTAAAGTTGGAGCTCCGACACCACTTGCCGGGACTGTCTGGAGTGGGGTTCAAAACCCTACTCCTTCTGGCCCAGCGGCGGGGACGCTTACTGCTACGCAAAAGGCCCACTCCGCACAAAAGGTGACACCCATACGTTTCCTGCGCCTTTTCCCTCCCCGTGACTGGAGCCCTATGCTGCCATTTCACGTTGCTAATCGGATTGGGCCTTTGTCATAGTGGTAGGATCCCTGCCGCTGGGCCAGATCAGGGTAGGATTTCGAACCCCGCTCCAGACAGTCCTGGCAAGTGGAGTCGGAGCTCCGGCTCTAAATTCTGAGTTGACATCCAGTGGGATATTTGCGTCCGTGGGTGTGGGTGGCCCCCCCTCCTTGTATAGCTTGTGGGAGCCCGTAAAACCCTCCCGCCATAGGACTAACCGCCCTAATGGCTGGTTCAAAGATGGTTACGGTCACGGAATGAGCGTTAATCATGGCCATAAATCCTTCCACCACTTCATACAGTTCCCCAAAGGGAACAGTGTGAAGACACGTATGACGACGACATTGCTAAATAAATAAATGGAATTAAAAAAATTCTTTTAGGGCTTTTAAAAGTCTTTAAATTGCTTTAATTCTCTTTAAAACTACTTCAGATTACTCAAAATAATGTAAACATTTTAAAAAGTTTATAAAAGTTACCAATATCTTCAAAAACTTCCAAAAACCTATTTAAACTGCTGCTTTGCATGTAAAAATGCTTAGCAGCTTGACAGAAACATTGGGGGCGTGTCCAGTGAAACTGAGACCTCAAGGGGCGTGTCTCACTTGCACTGCACGCTCCTGGCTTCGCGCTGGCTGCACTCCTGGGCGGCGTGACGTCATACGCTGCCCAGGATTCTTCTTTTTCAAACACCAAGTCCAGGCGTCCCTGGAGCTGATTGGCAGTAGCGCGGGGTAAGTGCATATACGGGGCTTGCACGCACGGCAAGCCTCTTTCACCAATTTCTGGCCCAATGTTTAAAAACCAGCAGCGTGTGGGAGGAAGGGGAGAGAGAGGCAAGAGAGCCACAGGTAAGATCACCTTGGAAACCAGCGGCCAGAGGAGGGAGCAGCAGTACCAGACACACGCCGATCCTGTAGAACAAACATACACGGGGGAAAGGATTTTAACCCCACCCGCTGGAAGTTAAAATCGACATCGAATGGAGGCATCTGCAACATGGTAATACAGAGATATACAAGAAAGTAAGCATGATATCAGAAATACGAGGGAATACATGTCAGGAAGGGATGAACAGTCTGGGTCTCTTTCCTCTTGAAAAAAGAGGGCTGAGCGGTGACCTATTAGAAGTCTTTAAAATTATGACATATTTTGGTAGAGTGCATACAAAGAAAATGTTTCCACGTGTGGGGAAGAGCATAACTAGAGGTCATCAATATAAGATATTCACCAAGAAATCCAATAGGGAATTCAGAAGAAACTTCATTACCCAAAGAGTGGTGAGACTGTGGAACTGGCTACCACAAAGAGTGGTTGAAGCGAAAAGTATAGATGTATTGAAGGGGAAGCTAGACAAGCATGTGAGGGAGAAGGGAATAGAGGGTTATGCTGATACAGTTAGATGAGGAAAGATGGGAGGAGGCTCGAGTGGAGCATAAGCACCAGCATGGGCTGGCTTGGCCAAATAACCTGTTTCTGTGCTTTCTATGTAATGTAATCCTCGTAACTCGTGTGGAATATTAGTTTAAATTACGTTGTGGGAGAAATAACAAGATGGAATGGGCTCAAAATTGAAAGTGAACTCTTTAGGACTGATATCAGGAGAATGATGAAAAATTTGAATGGACTTCAGGCTGAGCGATGGTTGTGAAAGTCCTGGACTGATTTAGGAAACAATTGGATTACGCAATGGGGTGAAGACTACGGTTGTTCTGGAGGGTTGAGTTAGAATGGGCTGAATGGCCCTCCTCACGGGTAAGGATCTTGTGATCAGTGTGGGTAGGTGTGAAAAATGCGTCCTCCACAGTCTCCATCTTTGTTTACCTTAATGACTGCTAACTGAATAAGACTGGGACTTCAAACATCCTGGCCAATATTTATCCCTCAATCAACAATACAAAAATTATCTGGTCATTATCACATTGCTTCTTGTGGGAGCTTGCTGTGCGCAAATTGGCTGCCGTGCTTCCTACATTACAACAGTGATGTACAAAAGCACTTCAGTAGCTGTAAAGAGTTTTGGGACATCCGCTGGTGGTGAAAGGCACTATATAAATGCAAGTCTTTCTTTTATCTGCTTCAGTGAGATGAAAGCCCAGAGCGGGCTGAAGTTCGAATTCAAATTTAAGCAAAGCTCGTTCCCAGAATGTGTAGGTCGTTGAGGCGCCTTTAATCCGGAATAATTGTACTGAGCCGCTTCCCAAAGCACTTGAGATTCGCACGGATTGATTTGGGAATAACTCTTAAATCTTTCCAAAAGATTCAAAGGCAATTCAAGATCAAAAGTCGGAAGCAAAATGAGGTCTCGTCCGGGATCTCTCGCATATTACAGCAGATAAACCCGAAGCGAGAATCATACCCCTGGAGCAACGAGTCCGTCTGTGGAAGCCGCCACACACAAGAGGTAGCCAGAATCAAACCATATGTTGGCTGTAAGATTCGCAAAATTAAACATTGTCCTATAAGGGTCTATGGCAGAAGAGGCCTTTAATTTTAAAGACTTTTAAAAAGAAGCCCAGGAAAAAGGAGCATACAAAATGGCCGCCAGACCCCGTGATCAGCCTTTGGGACAGCTTAAAATGGTTCCTGCAGCCCACAGACAGCCTTTGTGGATTCAGCCCACAGTAAGTTCTGGAACACAGTTTCAGAGTAAACGAAACCAGACAGTACCCAATACATATGGATTGGATGCAGAGCCAGTCAGATCGGCCTGTAGATAAAGGCCATCTAAATGTTTACCCAGACAAAGGGAAACAGTTTCATATTCATAAGGGGAACATCAAGAACCGTTTAAAACATCAGAAGGACAATAAAAACATTAACAGGTCATTCCAGACCAGTGATGGCAGTTACCGGCCATCCAGAAGGTAATTCTTACACAAAGACTATCCCGCCAAGAATTAAACAAAGACTCACCGTGATATGGCGGGAGATAAGGCCTTCTTTGAGAAGTATAATTGGGGACCCGGTGTGATCATCAGGGCAGTTCGGGGCAGATGAGTTGGGTTCAGAAGTTCAGTGGAGTTCAGGTTCAGATGAGTCATGAAGATCCAAGAAGGTGATTCGAGTCTGCGTCCAGACCCGGGGTAGCTATCGGGAGATCATCGACCGACCCCGGGCCGTAGACGTTCAAAGAGGAAGAAGAGGCGAAACACCCTATAGAATGGGTAGCCAGCATCGAGTGCAGGAACACCGAAAAATGTGGACTGTGGCCACCATCGCGGTGTGACAGGGGCACGGAGAAAAACGATCTGCGGGCAAGATGATGGTCAGCATGTCTTGCTGAAATAAGAGAAGCCATCAGCTTGAGTAGCCCGCTGCTCCTACAGCCCAACGACCACATGGAGACAGGACGCCTGAGAGGATCAAAACGCAGACCTTTTGAAAACCTTATACCTTTAAATTGGATTGGTGAGCATGTTTCTGGCCCTTCATAATCGGATCTAGATAGGTTTAAGGGGTTGGCATTTCAGGGGATAATTAATTATGAGTTGTTGTCCCTCGAAGTTCCGTGTGTTTCCCCATTTCGTGATGACTTGTGTAAAGTATAACATGCCTGTATATATGACGATAGCAAAATACTGCGGATGTTGGAAATCCGAAATAACAACAGAAAATGCTGGAAAAACTCAGCAGGTCAGGCAACATCCGTGGACAGAAATTTGAGTTGACGTTTCGGGTCGAATCCTTCTTCAAAACTGGAAAGAAAAGATAGATCGGAGGCAGGGCTGCGATCGGACAAAAGAATAAAAGAAACAAAAGAAGTAAAAAAGAGACAATAAAAGGTATTAGAAGCTAGACGAGATGGTAATAGGCTCAGATTAGGTGTGAAGTGTACTGGCAGGGCAAGAGATAGCTGCCAGGTGTGATAGAGAAACAAAAGGAAAGGGGGGGGGGAAAGGAGTGGAAAAATTACAAGAAAAAATGAAATAGGGGCCGAGCTTATGATCTGAAATTGTTGAACTCGATATTGAGTCCAGAAGACTGCAGAGTGCCTAATTACATTGAGCTTCCATGGAACAATACAAGAGGCCAAGGACGGTGAGGTCTGAGTGGGAATGGAGCGGTGAATTAAAATGACAGGCGACCGGAAGCTCGGGGTTACCCTTACGGACTGAATGGAGGTGTTCTGCAAAGCGGTCACCCAATCTGCGTTTGGTCTCCCCAATGTAGAGGAGACCGCATCGTGAGCAGCGAATACAGTATACTAGATTGTAAGAAGTACAAGTAAATCGCTGTTTCACCTGGAAGGGGTGTTTGGGGCCCTGGACAGTGGGAAGGGGGGAGGCATAGGGGCAGGAGTTACATCTCCTCCGCTTGCACAGGAAGGTGCCAGGCGAAGGGGAAGGGCTGTTTGGGGTGATAGAGGAGTGGACTAGGGTGTCTCAGAGGGAGCGGTCCCTGCGGAATGCTGAAAGGGGAGGGGAGGGGAAGATACGTTTGGTGGTGGGATCACTTTGGAGGTAGCGGAAATGCCGGAGGATGATCCGTTGAATGTGGAGGCAGGTGGGGTGAAAGGCGAGGACAAGGGGAACCCTATCGTGGTTCCGGGAGGGAGGGGCAGGGGTGAGGGCAGAAGTGCGGGAGATAGAACTGACACGGTCGAAGGCAGTGTCAACCACGGTAGAGGGGAATCCTCGGTTGTGGAAAAAGGAAGACATGTCTGAAGCACTGGTGTGGAAGGTGGCATTGTCGGAGCAGATACGGCGGAGACGGAGAAACTGGGAGAATGGAATAGAGTCCTTACAGGAAGCGGGGTGGGAGGAAGTGTAGTCCAGGTAGCTGTGGGAGTCAGTGGGCTTGTAGTGAATATTGGTCGATAACCGATCCCCAGAGATGGAGACGGAGAAGTCGAGGAAGGGAAGGGAAGAGTCAGAGATGAACCATGTGAAGGTGAGGGAAGGTGGAAATTGGAGGCAAAGTGAATGAAATTGTCAAGTTCGGGACGAGAGCAGGAAACGGCACTGATACAGTCATCAATGTATCGGAAAAAGAGGTGAGGGAGGGGACCCGAGTAGGACTGGAACAAAGATTGTTCCACATAGCCCACGAAAAGGCAGGCATAGCTAGGACCCATGCGGGTACCCATGGCAACACCTTTGATTTGGAGGAAATGAGTGGAGTTAAAGGAGAAGTTGTTCAATGTGAGAACAAGTTCAGCCAGGTGGAGGAGGGTGGTGGTGGATGGGGACTGGTCGGGCCTCTGTTCAAGGAAGAAGCGGAGCGCCCTCAGGTCATCCGGGTGGGGGTTGGAGGTGTAGAGGGGTTGTACATCCATGGTGAAAAGGTGACGGTTGGGGCCAGGAAACTGGAAACTGTTAAAGCGACGGAGGGCGTCCGAAGAGTCGCGGATGTAGGTGGGAAGAGATTGGACAAGGGGAGAAAAGATAGAGTCAAGATAGGAAGAGATAAGTTCCGTGGGGCAAGAACAGGCTGAAACGATGGGTCTACCAGGGCAGTCCTGTTTGTGGATCTTGGGAAGGAGGTAGAAGCGGGCTGTGTGGGGTTGGGGAACTATAAGGTTGGTGGCAGCAGGGGGAAGATCTCCAGAGGAGATGAGGTCAGTGACAGTCTTGGAAACGGTGGTTTGATGTTCGGTAGTGGGGTCATGGTCCAGGTGGAGGTAGGAGGAGGTGTCGGCGTTCAGCTTCCGCTAGGTAGAGGTCAGTGCGCCAAACAACAACAGCACCACCCTTGTCAGTGGGTTTAATGACAATGTCAGGGTTGGATCTAAGAGAATGGAGTGCTGCAAGTTCAGAGGGAGGTAGGTTGGAGTGAGTGAGGGGAGCAGAGAAATGGAGACGGCCAATGTCACGGCGGCAGTTAGCTATGAAAAGATCTAGAGAGGGTAAGAGGCCAGGGGGAGGGGTCCAGATAGAACAGGAATTCTGCAAGCGGGAGAAAGGGTCAGTTGTGCGGGGGGAAGGTTCCTGGCCAGAGAAGTGGGCACGGAGACGAAGGCGGCGGAAAAAGAGCTCAACATCGTGCCGAGCTCGAAATTCATTGAGGTGGGGGCGTAAGGGGATGAAGCTCAGGCCTTTGCTGAGGACTGATCGTTCGGGGTCAGAGAGTGGAAGGTCAGAGAGGATAGTGAAAACGCGGCAGGGGGTGAGATTGGGAGAAGTGGGGTCAGAGGAAAGTGAAGGGGAAGAAGGTTCCAGAGGGGCGTTGGTGTCCAAGAGTTGATGAAGCTTGCGATCCTTGACATCGGAAAGGAAGAAGAAAAGTTTTTTGTTGAAGCGTCGGATGAGTCGAAGGATGAAATGGAACTGTGGACCCGGACAGCTTTGAGATAGAGTGCACCGGTGTTGCTGAAGAGAGAAGTCGAGAGTATTCATGTGGCGCCGCATGGTGTTGAGCGTGGATCTTAGTTAGCACTGTGTTATGATTTGTTTTTCCCTCCCATGTACCTTTCCATTGATTTGCATTTTGACTTGTTCTTTTTATGCAATAACATTTCATTTATATTTCATTGAACCTGGTCTATAGAGTATTCTCTACATTGTAGTTCCTGCCTCAAAGTCCAGAGTACAGAACCTAAGGGGCGAGTGGGTCGAACCACTCAAGGTTTTACTGTGCAAGAGAGAGAGGCCTCTCTCGAGAGAAACCTCTGCGATCTAAAACCCCTTACAGGCCATTCTTGATAACCAGAGCATTGCGAGCAAGGCAGCTCTGACGTAGAAACATAGAAAAATAGGATCAGGAGTAGGTCATTCCGCCCTTCGAGCCTGCTCCACCATTCAATATGATCATGGCTGATCCTCTATCTCAATACCATATTCCCGCTCTCTCCCCATACCCCTTGACCCCTTTTGTGTCTAGAAATCTATCTATCTCCTTCTTTAATATATACAGTGAAATAGACCTCCACTGCCTTCTGTGGTGGAGAATTCCACAGGTTAGCAGCCTCTGCTTGAAGAGATTTCTCCTCATCTCAGGCCTAAATGTCCAACCCCGTATCCTGACACGGTGACCCCTCGTTCTAGATCCCCCAGCCAGGGGAAACATCCTCCCTGCATCCAGTCTGTCTAGCCCTGTCAGAATTTTATACGTTTCAATGAGATCCCCTCTCATTCTTCTAAACTCTAGTGAATGCAGGCCTAATCGACCCAATCTCTCCTCATATGAAAGTCCTGCCATCACAAGAGTCAGGCTGGTGAACATTCGCTGCACTCCCTCTATGGCAAGTATATCATTTCTTAGGTAAGGAGACCAAAACTGCAGAGTACTCCAGGTGTGATCTCATCAAGGCCCTGTATAACTGCAGTAAGACATCCTTGCTCCTGTACTCAAATCCTCTTGCAATGAAGGCCAACATATCATTTGCCTTCCTAACTGCTTGCTGCAACTGCATGTTTGCTTTCAGTGACTGGTGTACAAGGACACCCAGGTCCGTTTGTACATCAACATTTCCCAATCTATCACCAGTTAAATAATACTCTGCCTTTCTGTTTTTCCCACCGAAGTGGATAACTTCACATTTATCCATGTTATACTGCATCTGCCATGTATTTGCCCACTCACTCAACTTGTCTAAATCGCCTTGAAGCCTCTTTGCATCCTCCTCACAACTCACAATCCCACCTAGTTTTGTGTCGTCAGCAAACTTGGAAATATTACATTTGCTTCCCTCATCCAAATCATTGATATATATTGTGAATAGCTGGGGCCCAAGCACTGATCCCTGTGGTACCCCACTAGTCACCGCCTGCCATCCCGAAAAAGACCTATTTATTCCTACTCTCTGTTTCCTGTCTGTTAACCAATTTTCAATCCATGCCAGTATATTACCCCCAATCCATTGTGCTTTAATTTTGCACACTAACCTCTTATGTGGGACTTTATCAAAGGCCTTCTGGAAATCCAAATAAATAGAAACTTAGAACATAGAAAAATAGGAGCGAGTAGGCCATTTGGCCCACCCAGCCTGCCCCGCCACTCAATATCATCATGGCTGATCCTCTATCTCAATACCTTATTCCCGAACTCTCCCGATACCCCTTGATGCCTTTTGTGTCTAGAAATCTATCTATTTCCTTCTTAAATGTATTCAGTGACTTGGCCTCCTCAGCCCTCTGTGGTAGTGAATTACACAGGTTCACGACCCTCTGAGTGCAGAAATTTCTCCTCACCTCAGTCTTATGTTTCCTACCGTATCCTGAGACTGTGACCACTCGTTCAAGACGCCCCCTGCAAGTTTACTCTCATACTCTATTTTTCCCCTCTTAATCAATCTCTTGGTCCTTTTTTGCCGAATTATAAACTGTTCCCAATCCTCGGGCTTTGCTAATTTTTCTGGCAAATTTACATTCTACACAGAACCAGGGAGCTGCAACACGGACCCAGAAAGCATCTTCATAGAAACCAAACCATAATACTGCTGATGCTGGAAATCTAAATAAAAACAGAAAATGCTGGATATATTCAGCAGGTCAGGAAGCATCTGTGGAGAGAAAAACCGAGTTAATGTTTCATCAGCTTCTTGATAGATTTTTGGACTCTAGAGGAATCAATGGATACGGAGATCGGGCAGGAAAGTGGAGTTGAGGTCGATGATCAGCCATGATCTTATTGAATTGCGGAGCGGGCTCGAGGGGCAGTCTGCTGTAACCCTGCTCCTATTTCTTATGTTCTTAGACTCTGGTTGCTGCTACACAAACCTCGAAGGAACCTACACCGACTCATATATAACATACAAAGCCAGAAATCTCCTTCCCTGACACAGGCAGCTCTTACACAGGCCCAGATATAACATAGAGTCACAGACAGCTCCTACCCTGACACAGGCAGCTCGACCATAGGCCGAGAAAGCTCCTACATAGTCCCAAACAACTCCTGCACAGACCCAGGACCTACTACTCAGACAATTGCTACAAGGACCCAGATATGTGCAACACAGGCCCAGACAGCAGGAGATCAGAGAATTCAGCATAGACCAGAGATGAATCCTGGACCTTTCCTATTCTGTGTGGCTCAGTAAATCACCAAATAAGATCAGCCCACACACCACAAGCCGCAGAATGATCCTCGGCCCAGCCTGCTCTTTGTGGGGCTCAATTCCACACCGGGTGATATCCGCTAACTATGCACAGGCCGGGGATGAATACAGGGACTTTCCTGATTTGCATGGCTGAGTAGCACACATCATGAGATGATCTAACATCCCACAGGCCGGTAATGATACCTGGGCCCAACCTGCATTCTGCGGCTCATGAGATCAGCTAATGCAGCACAGGCCAGTGTTGGAACCTGGTCCCTTCCTCCTCTCTGTGGAGCCCAGCAGTGCACTGAGTGAGATAATCAATCTCAGCACAGGCAGGAATGAAGCCTGGGACTTTGCTGTTCGGTGTGGCTCAATACCACAGCGGGTGAGGCCAGCTATCTCAGCACAGGCTGGGGATGGAATCTTGGTTCGTTCTGCTCAGTGGGACTCAGTACCACCGCGGGTGAGACCTGGTATCTCAGCGCAGGCCAGGGATGGAATCTTGGCTCATTCTGCTCTGTGGGGCCCAGTACCACAGCGGGTGAGACCAGCTATCTCAGCGCAGGCCAGGGATGTAATCTTGGCTCATGCTGCTCTGTGGGGCTCAGTACCACAGCGGGTGAGAACAGCTATCTCAGCACAGGCTGGGGATGGAATCTTGGCTCGTTCTGCTTTGTGGGGCTCAGTAGAACAACTCGTAGGGTGAACATTTTAGAAGCACATCATGTATTTCAGTCCATGCCCAACACTGTGAGGCAGTTGATGTGTTTATAAAGAATGTAATTTATTGAATGGTCTCTTTGATCACACGGGGAGGCAGACGAGGATCCGTGTGCAGGGGGTTTGGGTGAAGTTTGTTTCCCGCCCGCTTCTGTATTGAAAGGATTAAAGAAAAATGAGAGAGAGAAGCAATGTGGGAGAAGTGATGATGGAACAATCAGTCCATGAACCTGATTAAAAGTGGCTCCAAACAGAAAATAATATGAAGATCTCATCAGCAGAACATTAACATAACCTGAGCTCCGAGATCTGGTCGGGTCCCATTCCCCCGAAGTGAGGAGCGAGCGAAGGGACAATTCCACCCAGGGTTATATAAGTGTTAGGGGATTAAATACGTGGGGTTACGGGGATAGGGTGGGATATGAGTTGGTGTAGGGGTTACGGGGATCGGGTGGGATATGTGTCGGTGCAGGCTCGATGGGCCGAAATGGCCTCTATCTGCACTGTGGGGTTTCTGTGATTCTGTGAAGAGGCTGACACAATATCCGACATTCTGTGAGGCTGGTAAAGTTCAGTTGGGAGAGGTTGGATCTGAAGGTCACTGGTTCTATCCCGTGTATCGACAGGTTTTATTTTTTGTCTCCTTTTTAAGGGGAGAGAATCAGAGGGGAGATTTTCCGCCCCTGGTCACGCATCTCTCAGCAAAAATATCGATGAAACCACATCTGACCCTCAGCCTAAACACGGAGCCCTGCTCACCCCGTGTTTAGAGTGAATGAAGCTTCTCTGAGCCTTGTCTTAATGTTACGGTCACTGTCTGGAAATGTCTGGATGAGAAAGTTTTCCTGTTATATTAATGCAGCGGCGGAGCAGAAGCGAGGAGCTGTTCCACCTGGAGGATTGGAAGGGGGTGAAGGGGGAAGGGACGGAGCGATAGTGAGAGTGAGAGGGCCAGCGAGTCGGCCACAGTCGACAGAGCATATCAAGAGGAGGTCAGAAGAACAGAACAGGCTGGAAACAAGCGAGCGAACGGCAGTTTATAATAATAATAATAATTCAACTTTATTGTCATTGCACAAGTACATGAAAAACGAAATGTGATCTTGCAAGCTCCCATGACTGGGAGAAGCAAAGCCGCTGCGTCGGTGCGCGCCGCCATTCCATTTCCACCATTCCTCCTCTGTCCGACAATCTTCAGCCCAACGCCCGGGCCTGCTCACCAGCCGCTCCCCCTTCCATGACCTTCTCACCAACCGCCCCTCCTCAGGGCTCCTTCCATGACCTTCTGCACCTGGTCTTCCCTGATGGTCACCCCTCCAGGTACTAACCAGGCCTGGCTCTGGCTTAGTTTCCAAGCCTTGCCAGTGACCCTTTCCCTAGTAGCCCCTTTGGTTGGATTGTGTTTATAATGCTCAGGGTTCCATCCCCCTTCGTGTCAGAGGGAGTTGTGCCAAGATTATGTTCATAGAAGGAGAAAATACAGTAGGGGGGCATTTGGCCCATCGCGCCTGTATTGCCTCTTTGGTAGAGCTATCCATTTAGTTCAAATACCCTGATTGTTTTCCATAGCCATGTAAGTTTTCCCTTCCAGTATTCATCCAATTCCCCTTTGACCGTTATGTTTGAACGTGCTTCCATCGTCCTTTCAGGCAGTGCATTCCAGATCACAACATATGAAACAAAGGTCCCTTATGTTGCCTCTGGTTCTATTACCAATCAGCATCAATCTGTGTGTTCTGGTTACCGACCCTTCTGCCACTGGAATCAGTTTCTCCTTCTTTACCATCAGAAAACCGTTCATGATTTTGAACACCTCTGTCAAATCTCCCCTTAACCTTCTCTGCTCTAAACAATCCCAGCTTCTCCAGTCTCTCCACATAACTGAAGTCCCTCATCCCTGATATTTCTAGTAAATCATATCTGTTCATTTCTTCACTCGCATAATTAATCTAAATGAAATGTTTATAAGGAAAAGCACGAACTGAATACAAAAAGCAGAGAGAAATAAATACGGAGCAAAATTGATGTGAATGTTTGGAGGTGAACATAACAGAAGATCTGAGTTTTATTATCGATCAGTGAGAGGAATCCTTCGCTCTCTCGGGCTTGTGTGGGTCGATTTACTGATAAGTTGTTTCGCTCTCCACAAATGCCGTCTGACCAGCTGAGTGTTCTCAGCAATTTCAGTTCCTGTGCTGGTCCTTTACTCGACCCACCACCCGGCTTCCGGTGGTCCGGATTCATCGGTGTAGGTTCGATTTCCCGACGGGGAAATCAAGTACATCGAACCTTATTAAATTATATGAAACTAATGCAACTCTGTGAAAGATGAATAATTGCTGGAATCGCCATTCACAACTGATTACTTTGTTTCAGACTGAGGGAAATACATGGCAACGGAGTGGCAGTGAAACTTTAATCAGTTTGTCTGCTTTGCCTGTGATGAACTTTATCTGTTCTCATTTCACAGACTCTATTTTCAGAGTCTGGTTAATAAATGTTCAGTGTTTATTACACCAGGAATCCGGTGCAGCCGTTATTAAATGTAACAGGAGCGGCCGATTTCGCCCCTTTTCACAATAGAGAAGAAACTCGCCCCTGGAGGTTCATCTGGAGCAAGTTCCAAACAGTGTTTCCGCGCGGGATCGAATTGGGGGCTTTTCACACATGTGAAGCGAACATGATAACCACTACACTACGGAAACCGCTGCTCGGTTAATCAACCGCAAGTCAGAGGATGTGTTCAGGGAAAAGGTAAATCGCCGAGTCACCTCTCTCTGCACTGACAGAGATTGTGTCACTTCTCCATTAAACACCATCACTTCTGTCCCACACTGAAAGTTCTCCATCCTTCTCCTGCATTTTCTTTCACAAACATTTCACTGATCAAAACTACACAAGCCACACAGGGAAAAAGTCTTCATTTCACAATCATTAAACTCCCAAGGGAGTTGCGAGGCCAGACTGACCAAACCTGCGTCCGGTCCTCAAAGGCGGTGTGTGGAGGCTGTGGGTGTATTGACATCCTGAGAGACAGCGGCAGACCCGGGACACAGAGCGATGGCAGCAACTCAGAAATGTGGCCATTCAGGCCCAGAAATAGGCAGACCCTGAGTCACAGTAGTTAGTCAGTCAGGCGGGTCGGGAGGTGTGCACTCAGCAAACGAAGAGCTGGAGAATAAGACAGACACTCAATCAGACGGATAGAGCGGGAGACAAAGAGACAGACAGACAGTGGAGCAGGCTGTGAGTCAGCCCGCAGAGAAGCTGACTGTGTCCTTTCCCTTTTACCCTGATTTGTCAGTAATAATTTAAAACCACGCCTGGTTCGGTCCCTTCCTTTAATCCTGTACAGCAGCAGTGACAATAACTTTGTGGATTTTTGGGTTGAACCGAATCCGAGTCCGTTCCCCAGGCTCCAGGAGAAATTCCCATATTGCCGGGTACTTTGTATCAAGCAGCAGTTAGCAGCAAAAAGTCTAGTAATGGGATTAGTGGGACTGAGAAATACTAAAACAGCTGGCACCCTGAAAACAGAGCTCCAAGTATCAGTTTAAATAAATTGCTTAACTGACAGAGTGGAGGTCACTTGAGGGTTGAATTGTATTCCAATTCACTTAATCTAAACAACATTTAAAGAAGTGAAGGGATTGGATTCCCGAGCCTGTGTGGGAGCTGCACCCGAATCGGAGCCGTTCAGTAAAGAGAGACCGGCAGGCAGTTCCCAGACACGGCTCAGGCCGGGACTGGCAGCGGTTGGATTAGAGAGCGGGGATCCTGCACTGTTGTTGAGGCGGTCTGGCTGCTGCTGCTTCCGCCTCTTGTACTCCGAGAGCCCGGGCGGCTCTCCGCACCGATCTCCCGCACAAAGATCCGGCTCAGCTCCTGATGGTGGACCTCGTGGCGACTCCTGATCAGAAGGCTGCGTGTGCGACTCACATCCGGGTCACGGAGTTTTCACAGCGTCAGGTTTATATCTGTAGTGTATGTACCTTTAAGGGGAGAACTACTTTTTACAGCTCCTGTATACTGTAGTACCGGCAGTGACCACACCTGTATATAAACCCTGAGTATGGATCTGTAGGGATCTTTTTCCGATACATTGAAGACTGTATCGGTGCCGTTTCCTGCTCTCGCCCCGAACTTGACAATTTCATTCACTTTGCCTCCAATTTCCACCCTTCCCTCACCTTCACATGGTCCATCTCTGACTCTTCCCTTCCCTTCCTCGACTTCTCCGTCTCCATCTCTGGGGATAGGTTATCGACCAATATTCACTACAAGCCCACTGACTCCCACAGCTACCTGGACTACACTTCCTCCCACCCCGCTTCCTGTAAGGACTCTCTTCCATTCTCCCAGTTTCTCCGTCTCCGCCGTATCTGCTCCAACGATGCCACCTTCCACACCAGTGCTTCAGACATGTCTTCCTTTTTCCACAACCGAGGGTTCCCCTCTACCGTGGTTGACACTGCCCTCGACCGTGTCAGTTCTATCTCCCGCACTTCTGCCCTCACCCCTGCCCCACCCTCCCGGAACCACGATAGGGTTCCCCTTGTCCTCACCTTTCACCCCACCAGCCTCCACATTCAACGGATCATCCTCCGGCATTTCCGCTACCTCCAAAGTGATCCCACCACCAAACGTATCTTCCCCTCCCCTCCCCTTTCAGCATTCCATAGGGACCGCTTCCTCCGAAACACCCTAGTCCACTCCTCTATCACCCCCAGCACCCCTTCCCCTTCGCCTAGCACCTTCCCGTGCAAGCAGAGGAGATGTAATACCTCCCCCTTCCCACTGTCCAGGGCCTCAAACACCCCTTCCAGGTGAAACAGCGATTTACTTGTACTTCTTGCAATCTAGTATACTCTATTCGCTGCTCACGATGCGGTCTCCTCTACATTGGGGAGACCAAACGCAGATTGGGTGACCGCTTTGTGGAACACCTCCGTTCAGTCCGTAAGGGTGACCCTGAGCTTCCGGTCGCCTGTCATTTTAATTCACCACTCCATTCCCACTCGGACCGCACCGTCCTTGGCCTCTTGTATTGTTGCACGGAAGCTCAACGTAAACTCGAGGAACAGCAACTCATCTTCCGATTAGGCACTCTGCAGCCTTCCGGACTCAATATCGAGTTCAACAATTTCAGATCATAAGCTCGGCCCCTATTTCATTTTTTCTTGTAATTTTTCCACTCCTTTCCCACCCCCCCCTTTCCTTTTGTTTCTCTCTCACACCTAGCAGCTATCTCTTGCCCTGCCAGTACACTTTACACCTAATCTCAGCCTATTACCATCTCGTCTAGCTTCTAATCTCTTTTACTTCTTTTGTTTCTTTTATTCTTTTGTCCGAGCGCAGCCCTGCCTTCGATCTAGTTTCTTTTCTTTCCAGTTTTGAAGAAGGGTTCGACCTGAAACGTCAACTCAAATTTCTCTCCACGGATGTTGCCTGACCTGCTGAGTTTTTCCAGCATTTTCTGTTGTTATTAGGGATCTGTACAGTTAGTTTTAGAGTAACCCTCATCCAGTAAACACCTGTTGATTGTTCCCTGCAGTCTCTTGTCTAGTTATTGAAGGACACACAACATCAAGACACATGGATCTAACATTGGCGATGAGAAGATTCAAACCTACCTGCAACTCTGCATCACCTCCCAGGGATTCGCTCCTGGAGAAAACTGAAAGAAGAAGGCCGAGTCTAGAAACACGGGCATCGACCATCCAGCAGAGACTTGAGCATCACAGGGGAGGCTGTTGAGAGCTGGGCTTGGTTCTCCAGTCACGGTGGTCCAGCGAAACGGGCTGGCAACAGGTACGGCTCAGACCCTTCCTGGACAGCGGCGGCTAGAGCCAACTGACGGCACAGAAAACGGCCGAGCAGCGTTGGCGGGAGAAGAGAGAGGGTAGAGCGCACAGGGTGCAGCCGGTGTTCAGGGCCGAGCAGCGTCAATGAGAGACAGAGGCACGCAGGAAAACGCGCAGAGTGCAGCCGGTGTTCAAGGTCTGAGCAGTGTCAGCGGGGAAGAAAGGAAAGCACGGGAAACGCCATTTTGAGCCACAGCGGAGAAGAAGGGAGAGCGCAGGAAAACGCCATTTTGAGTCAGTCTAACCACACCCAGGGATGCCGAAGAGTGGCAGTGTTACAGCGTTCGACAATGAAGTCAAAGATTGGACGACATATGTCGAACGCATAGAAGTATACTGCAAGGTGAATGAAGTGCCAGATGAGAGGAAAGTGCTGGTATTGTTGAATTCAATGGGTGCAAAAATGTATGGCTTACTGTGAAACCAATAACCCCAGAGAAGCCAGTGGAAAAGGGTTTTGAAAACATAGTGTCAATCCTACAGGACCACTTACACCCCACACCACTGCTGATAGCAGAAAGATTTAAGTTTCACAAAAGGAACCAGCATAAACGTGAAAGTAATGCTGAGTATTTAACGGAACTGCGCAAGCTATCGAAACACTGCCAGTTTGGAACGGGACTAGCAGATACTTTAAGGGACAAGTTTGTGTGTGGGCTTCAAATGAAGGAACCCAGATCAGAAAAGGTTCTTAAGCTGGACAAGGCTTTCAGCATGGCAGTATCACATGAAGCAGCCGCACGGGGCACTGCAGAGATACAACGGAGACCACAAGAATATGGCACAAATGAAATGTCATACGGAACAGTGAAGTGCTATCGCTGTGGCAGAACAACACACGACCATAATGATTGCTGGTTCAAGGACAAAGTGTGCAGACAGTGTGGAAAAGTAGGACACATAGCAAGAGTCCGCAAGTCGGAAAAGAAAACCAGCAGCAAGAAATCTCCACAGGAGAAGTACAAGAAGGTACATAAGGTGACGGAGAGTAGTTCAGACGAACAGAAAAGTGACACAGACTCCGGAAGCAAGGAGCTGGGTTGTCTGAAACTACATAAGGTGATCCAAACGGAGGATCACCAAACTATCTGGGTCACGCTCAAGATAGCCGGAGTCCAAGTGAAAATGGAATTGGACATAGGATCAGCCCTAACAGTCATAAACTGAAGGGACTACAAGTGGCTATTCTCACATATACACTTGAGAGATACAGAGATTGTCTTGAATACGTACACGGGGCAAAAAGTCTACCCCAAAGGAAAAATAAGGGTGAACGTTATATATAACGGCAAGGAAACACCAAAAATGGACCTATATGTATTGCCAGATGAAGGACCACCATCACTAGGATGTGAATGGATCCGGAAGATACAGCTAGATTGGCATTCCATACAAGCACTGACTGTAGATGCCAAAAAGGATGACGACATCACACCTAGACGACTGTCAAAACTGCTAACTGATGCACAAGAAGTGTTCCAGGAGGGACTCAGAACACTAAAAGGAATAACAGCGATGATCAAAATAGAGGAAAATGCAAGCCCAAAGTTTTTTAAGGCCAGACCGGTGCCTTATGCGATCCGCCCAGCCGTTGAAGCAGAGCTGGAAGGTTTGGAACGTTCAGGAGTACTGTCCAAAGTGGACTGGAGCGAGTGGGCTACACCCATCATTCCTGTAATGAAGAGGTCGTTGAGTAATACGCCTGGGGAACCAAAGAAGGTTCACATCTGTGGGGACTTTAAGGTGACAGTGAACCCAGTCCTTCACACGGTACAATATCCACTTCCGCGGATTGAAGATATTTTCGCTTCGCTATCTGGAGGGAAACGCTTCACTAAGATTGATCTGGCCCAGGTGTACCTGCAAATGGAGGTAGCAGAAGCCTTGAAACAGTACCTCACGATCAACACTCATAAAGGTCTCTACCAATACAACCGGCTGGTGTTCGGGGTAGCATCAGCTCTGGCTATTTGGCAAAGGGCAATGGATCAAGTCCTGCAAGGGATTCCAGGGACCCAGTGTTATTTGGATGACATCCTGGTCACGGGCGAAAATGACAGTGATCACCTTGCCAACCTGGAGCAGGTGCACACTAGATTGAAGGAATATGGGCTCTGAGCTACTCGCCACAAATGCGAGTTTTTCCAGAAGCAGATCTCGTATTGTGGCCACGTTATTGATGAAGAGAGGTTACATAAGTCCCCTGAAAAGATTGAGGCAGTAGTCAAGGCTCCAGCAGCAGAAAATGTGTCACAACTGAGGTCGTTCCTCGGGCTGGTGAACTACTATCATAAGTTCTTGCCGAATTTGTCTACAGTACTACACCCACTGAACAGCCTACTGCAAATGGGGGTACCATGGAAGTGGAATGACGAATGTAAACGAGCTTTCCAGAAGTGCAAAGAATTGATCACATCAAAAGAGGTGTTGGCTCATTTCAACCCAGCACTACCAATTCGGTTGGCGTGTGATGCATCACCCTATGGCATTGGAGTGGTGCTGTCGCACAAATTCCCGGACGGCTCGGAGAGGCCGGTAGCCTTTGCGTCTCGGTCACTAACCTCAGCCGAGCGTAACTATGCCCAGATTGACAGGGAGGCCCTCAGCCTAGTGTGGGGAGTGAAAAAGTTCAACCACTATCTGCACGGGCAGAAGTTCACCTTGCTGACTGACCACCAACCACTTGTCTCCATCTTTAATCCAAAGAAGGGCGTTCCGGTGATAACTGCGCAACGGCTGCAAAGATGGTCCCTTTTTCTAGTGGCAAACCAATATGAAATCGAGTATAAGGGCACGAAACAGCATGGAAACGCTGATGGGCTATCACGCCTGCCACTGCCTACTGCGGAGGAAGCACCAGCAATGGACCCTATCGAAATATTTTATTCGACTATAATTGAACGCTTGCCAGTAAGTAACATTGATATAGAGAAGGAGACCCGAAATGACCTGACACTGCCTCGGGTATATGACTTGACGGTGAAGGGATGGCCAACACATGGCGACTCACTGTTGCCAGCATTCTCATCCAGAAGAGAACAGCTGTCAGTATGCCAGGGGACCTTGATGTGTGGATCCCGAGTGGTAATTCCACCCAAGTTAAGGGAGAGAGTGCTCAATGAGCTTCACGAAGGGCATCTGGGAGGGGTGAAAATGAAAAGCCTTGCTAGGGCTTATGTGTGGTGGCCGGGGATTGATCAGCAAATCGAGGACCTGACAAAGAGCTGCTCAGGATGCCAGAAGGTCCAAAATGCACCACCATATGCCCCTCTACACCCATGGGAGTGACCCTCATCTCCATGGCAACGGGTGCATATTGATTTTGCTGGTCCATTCATGGACTCAATGTTTTTAATAGCCGTGGATGCGAACTCGAAATGGCCTGAGCTGATCAAAATGTCCTCCACCACCATGGAGAAAACTACTGCAGTCCTACGGACCATATTTGCCAGGAACGGCTTGCCAGAGCAGATTTGCTCTGATAACGGACCACAGTTTGTGTCTGAAGAGTTTCGAAGATTCATGAAAAGGAATGGGGTAAGGCATTACACATCTGCCCCGTATCATCCAGCCACAAATGGATTGGCTGAGAGGTTCGTACAAACCTTTAAAAAAGCAGTAAGGGCCATGTGCGATGACGACATTCCACTGCAGCATAAGGTGGACAATTTCCTGTTAGCCTACAGAAATGCGACACATGCAGTCACCAACCAGATCCCGGCCATGATGTTCTTTAACCGAAGGTTGAGATCTCATCTGGATTTGCTCAGACCAAATGTACGAAGAGATGTTGAGAATAAGCAATTCCAGCACATCAATGAGAAGCCGACAAGGAGCTTCAATGTCGGGCAACCAGTCTTGGCCCGCGACTAATGAACAGAGAAATGGCAACCAGGAACGATATGCACACGGCAGGGGCCACTAATGTACACAGTGGATGCTGAGGAGAACATTGTGAGACGGCATGTTGACCAGATCCTAGAGTCACAGGAACGAGTCAACCCCATGTCTCGCGTACCTGGTGATGAACCCGACATACCGGTAGCATCTACCCCAGAAACAGTAGCATCGGAAGCTGATGAAACAACCGATGACAGGGGGCCAGAATCGCCTCTGCACCAAGAGCAAGACACTCAGGAAAGGCGCCATCCAGAAAGGATCAGGAAGCCGCCCCAAAGACTGAATTTATAAATGGACTATTTTCAGTTAATGTTGCATGTTATAAGTGTTAATTGTTAAATGAATGTTATGGTACTGTTAATCTAAAAGGGGAGGAATTGTAGTGTATGTACCTTTAAGGGGAGAACTACTTTTTACAGCTCCTGTATACTGTAGTACCGGCAGTGACCACACCTGTATATAAACCCTGAGTAGGGATCTGTACAGTTAGTTTTAGAGTAACCCTGTTTCAGTAAACACCTGTTGATTGTTCCTCTGCAGCCTCTTGTCTATGGTGTGGAGATGCCGGAGTTGGACTGGGGTGGACAAATGTAAGAAGTCACACAACACCAGGTTATAGTCCAACAGCTTTATTTGAAATCACAAGCTTTCGGAGCGCTGCTCCTTCTTCAGGTGAAGTGGAGAAATGCATAAAGACACAGCTTATATAGTCAGAGAATCATGTCAGATGTTTACAGGTAACCTTTCCAACTGCCATTTATCACACCTCGGCAGAGAGATAATCACAGCAGTCAAAGGTGTGAATGGTGTCCATTTGGACACCATTCACACCTTTGACTGCTGTGATTATCTCTCTGCCGAGGTGTGATAAATGGCAGTTGGAAAGGTTACCTGTAAACATCTGACATGATTCTCTGACTATATAAGCTGTGTCTTTATGCATTTCTCCACTTCACCTGAAGAAGGAGCAGCGCTCCGAAAGCTTGTGATTTCAAATAAAGCTGTTGGACTATAACCTGGTGTTGTGTGACTTCTTACATTTGTCTCTTGTCTAGTTATTGAAGGACACACAACACCAAGATACACGGATCTAACAATATCAGTGCAGTGTTAGAAGGATGGGCTGTTCAAAGTTGGTGCAGCCCATATTTTTCAGAATTAAGGGCTCAGTCTGCTCAATGATGACCCTCAGGATCTTGATGGTCTCTGTAATGGTGATTAGGCCAAATCCATTTATTTTGATCTGTGCTATTAGTTCATCTATTTTGTTACAAATGCTTTGCACATTCAGTTATAGTGCCCCTGACCCACTCTGCTTATTTTTACCCAAATCGCTACTCTGCTCCACAGTCTTGGTATTTCTCTTACTTTTTCAAATTATTTACCCTTTCCTGAATCCTCCCGCCCCACTTCATTAGTTTAAACCCTGTCTACTGCCTTAGTTAATCGGTTTGCCAGGACACTGCTCCCAGCCCGGTTTATGTGGAGCCCGTCCCAACGGAACAGCGCCCTCTTTCCCCAGGACTGGGGTCAGTGCCCCATGAAGCGAAACTCTTGTGCCCAACACCATTCTCCCTGCCACGCTTTGAACCTCTAATCTGTTTGTCCCTACACCAATCTGCACGTGGCTCAGGTAACAATTCAGAGATTATTAACTTTGATGATCTGCTTTTTAATTTGAATCCTAGCTATTAAAACTCCCTCAGCAGAACCTCATTCCTCGTTCTACTGGTGTCGTTGGTTCCTACGTGGAACACGATAACTGGATCCTCCCGCTCCCACTCCAAGTTCTTCTCCAGCCGCGAGGGGATGTCTTTAACCCTGACACTGGACAGGCAACACACCATCTAATCTCCCGCAGCGACTGCAGGGAACAGAATCTATTCCCTGACTATAGTGTCCCCAACCACTGCAACATTCTTTTTCACTCCGCCATTGAAATGGCCCCCTGTACCACGGTTCGTTTGCTCATCCACCCTGCAGAATTTACATACAGGCAGCAAGAACCTCGTACCTGTTGGATAAGGGAAAAGGCTGAGGCTCCTCCAGCACTACACCTGGGATCCCCTTACCTGCCTGGGTCGCAGTCACACACTCCCGTCCATGACCACTAACCAGACCTATAACACTACCTAACCTAACGGGTGTGACTGCCTCCGGGATCAAAGTTTCCAAGTAACTCTCCCCGTCCCTGGTGCCCCGCAATGTCTGCCCCTCGGACTCCAGCTCAACAAATCTGAGCTGAAGTTGCTTGAGTTTCAGACACTTACTGAAGATGTGGTTGTCCAGGATCATGAAGCTCTCCACCATTTCTCACGTGCTGCAGTTGAGGCCACCCCCTGTACTGCCATCCCTATATAACCTTGTAATTATTTCATTAGTTAATTAGAATTAAGTTAAAATTTGCCACTCCGTTTTAAACTGCTCCGATTCACACTCTTTTACTCTGCTCTGTTCCTTGTTTACTTGTTTATTACCTGATTAATTTAATGATTTACTTAACACATATTTAATATTTATATCTGACAGATTTTAACTTAATGAAAATTCGGAATGTTTTAATGTTAGTATCCTCTATTTAGTTAATTTTAATTTCATTGCCGTAGATCTGATTAATTAACTAAACACTAAACTTGATTATAACACCATCTACAAAGCATAAGTCAGGAGTGTGATGGAATACTCTCCACTTGCCTGGATGAGTGCAGCTCCAACAACACACAAGAAGCTCGACACCATCCAGGACAAAGCAGCCCGTTTGATTGGCACCCCATCCACCACCTTCAACATTCACTCCCTCCACCACCGGCGCACCTTGTCTGCAGTGTGTACCATCTACAAGATGCACTGCAGCAACCCGCCAAGGCTTCTTCGGTAGCATCTCCCAAACCCGCGACCTCTTCCATCTAGAATGACAAAGGCAGCAGGCGCATGGACTTCCCCTCCAATTCGCTAACCATCCTGACTGGAAAATATATCGCTCTTCCTTCAGCGTCGCTGGATCAGAATCCTGGAACTCCTTCCTTAATAGCACTGCGGGAGTACCTTCACCACTCGGACTGCAGCGGTTCAAGAATGTGGCTCACTACCACCTTCTCGAGCACAACTAGGGATGGGCAATAAATGCTGGCCTTGCCAGTGATGCCCACACCCCAGGAATGAGTAAAAATAATCTGTAACAGCGAGATGTTGGAGGGAGATGTAGTCGCGGATCAGGGAGAGATTTCCTGATGCTGGAATCTCATTTAGATCAAACACTCCTAGAACTCTCTGCCGATGAATTCAAAGCTGCAGATCGCCTGTAAAATCATCCTAAAATTTTAAACCACAAACCGCCCAATGTGGGCCTCGAACTCCGCCTTTGTGTTAATTGAGCCCCCCCGAGCATGAATGGCCCAGGCGCCATCTCAGACATTTGCTATGTTAGTTTATCTCACTCGGTACGGGACTGCTCCGCACACAAACCAGGATGGGCCCAGGATCCATCCTCGGTCTGTGCTGAGCTAGCTGAACTCACCCGGTGTATTACTGAGCCCCACTGAGCAGGAAATTCCCAGGCTTCATTCCCACCCTGTGCTGAGATCGATTATCTCATTCAGAAGGAGTGTAGGAAGGGCCGAGGTTCCAACACTGGCCTGTGCTGCATTAGCTGATGGTGTGGTACTGAGCCACACAGAGCAGGATGGGCACAGGAATCATTTCCCAACCTGTGGCACGTTAGATCATCTCACGAGGTGTGCTACTGAAACATACAAAGCAGGAAAGGCCCAGGCTTCATTCCCGGCCTATGCTGAGTCAGCAGATATCACACGGTGTGGTACTGAGCCTCACACGGTCCTGGAGGGCGCAGGATCACTCTGCGGCTTGTTGTGTGTTAGCAGATATCACACGGTGTGGTACTGAGTCCTACACAGAGCAGGATGGGCTCAGGATCATTCTGCGGCTTGCTGTGTGTTAGCAGCTTCAAGGTGTGGTACTGAGCCCCACACGGAGAAGGATGGGCCCCGGATCATTCTGCGGCCCGTGGTGTGCTCGCTGACCTTACTTGGTGTGGTACTGAGCCACAAAGAACAGGTAAGGCCCAAGTTCCGCCTCTGCTCTGTGCTAAATAATCTGATCTCAACTGCTGTCTGGCTCTTTGTAGCAGCTCTCGGTGTCTGAGCAGGAACTTGCTGGGTCTGTGCAGGAGTTGTCTCGGTCTGTGTGGGAGCAGTCTGGTACTGTGTAGGAGCTGTCTGATTCTGTGCAGGAGTTGTCTGGATCTGTGAAGGAGCAGTCTGGGACATTGTAGGTGTTATCTGGGTCTGCAGAGAAGTGTCTGGGTTTATGTAGTCGTGTCTGCTTCGTGTAGAAGCAGTTCTCGCTGTTGCAGTAGCTGTCTGGGCCAGTGTAGCAGCTGTCTGAATCTGTGCAACATCTGTCCCGGTCAGTGTAAGAGCTGTCTGTATCTGTGCAGGAGCTGTATGGGTCTGTGTAGGGTCTGACTGTGTCTGTGTAGGGGTCGGCCCTCTCTTGGTCTGAGAAAGCTCCCTTGGCCTGTGTGGGAGCTGTCTGGGTCTACACAGGAACTGATTTAATATTTAGAGACAGACACACTCCCTAATTGGGCTGAGATTTGTTCTGCGGTCACAGCCTCCCCGTCCACTTTGTTAGAGAGTTTGTGAGGTTTAAATTTACAGGCTGGGAGAATTGATAATCAGGGGCAATAGGAGCCTCAGCGCCCCCGGGTGAGACAGGACTGAATCTGCCCGGGCCCGGCCCTGAATGTACGAATGTGCCTGTAAACACAATGGGCGGGGGAGGGGTGGGGGACTATGGATTGACAGTAAATCCCTCGCCCAGTCAGAATTGGGCACAGTCACAGAATCCAACGGTCACTTCCGAGGCGGTTGTTGCGTTACTCGCTGCCTCCATGTCTCCTCACTGCCTTTGCTGAAACATTGTCCAAATCTGAGGCCTCGCACCAAACTAATGCAGAAACTCTGCTGCTGCGCTCGGGATGAGCACCTGCTGCCTCGATACATTACTGTCCTCACAGCTCATTAACTGTCTGAGTGGAACAGTGCGGCGTTTTAGAAGCAAGAGCTGTCTATGTCGCTAGTGCTCCAGTTATCAAGAATGGCCAATGCATGGTGTGAATATGGATACCTCTTGAGTGTGCCTGTTGCCAGCTTGTTAGTCTAGGGGTATAATTCTCGCTTCACATTTAATTAGCTCAAATGTGCGAGAGGTCCTGGGTTCAAATCCCATATGAGCACTTTTTTTGACGTTGAACCACCTTTGAAACTTTTGGAAAGATGGAAGATAAGTTGGTGAATCAATCCGTGTGAAACTCACGTGCTTTGGGAAGAGTGTGAGTGCAAATATTCTGGATTAACGGCACCTTCACAATCTACACTTTCTGTCAACGAGTTTTGCTGGAATTTGAATTCGATCTGCAACCCGCTCTGGACTTTCATCTCGCTGAAACACATAAAAGAAAGATTTGCATTTATATCGAGCCTTTTGTGACCATCGGACGTCCCAAAGCAGTTTACAGCAAAGGAAGTACTTCTGTACATCACTTTGGTAATGTCGGAAACGCGGCAGCCAATTTGCGCACAGCAAGCTCCCACATAGAGCAATGTGATAATGACCAGATAATCATTTTTTTGTTATGCTGATTAAGGGATAAATATTGGCCAGGACGATTGATCACCCAGTCTTATTTAGTTAGCAGACAGTCATTAAGGTAAATAATGATGGAGACTTGGGAGGACACATTTTTCACACCTACGTGCACTGATCACAAGATTCTTACCCATGAGGAAGGCCATTCAGCCCATTCTAATTCAGCCCTCCAGAACAACTGTAGTCTTCACCCCATTGCTTAATCCAGCTGTTTCCTGAATCATTCCAGGGCTTTCACCGCCATCGCTCATCCTGGAGTCCATTCTAAGTGTTGATCATTCTCCTGATATCAGTCCGAAAGAGTTCACTTTTACTTCTGAGCATGTTCCGCCTTGTTCCTTCTCCCACAGTGTAATTTAAAGTAGTATTCAGCACGAGTTACTAACTCGTATATCTCTGTAATACCATGTCACAGATGCCTTTGTTCTAGGCTGAAATGTCCAAGGTGTCGCTGTTAACTCAAACCGGGTAAAATCCCTCCCTCCGTGTATGTTTGTTCGACAGGATCAGCGTGTGTCTGGTAGTGCTGCTCCCTCCTCTGGCCGCTGCCCAGTATTGCCCCACCTTGTGGCGTGGGCAGGTTGGTAGTGGACCTTTGTCTTACGGATGTTTAGTGTAAGGCCCATGCTCTGGTATGCTTCGGTGAAGGTGGTGACGATGGTTTGGAGTTCGACATCGGAGTGTGCGCAGACGCATGCTTACTGTAATTCGACAACAGAGGATGGGACTGGAAGTGACGGAGGTTGAACAGTTTTCCGTTTGTTCTGAAAATTAGCTCCACTCCAGCAGGTGGAGCATTGCAGCAGGGTAGATCTAGAAGAGTGTTGGTGCAATGGCACAGCCTTGATTGACGCCGGTCCGTACGTGAATTGGGTCTGTGGTGGAACAGTTGGTTAGGATCACGGCTTACATGTTGTTGTGAAGCAGGCGGAGGATGGTGGGCAGCCGAATTTGAGGAGGATGCTCCATAATCCCTCACGGTTGACAGTGTCGAAGGCCTTTGTGAGATCAAAGAAGGCCATGTACAGCGGTTGGTGCTGTTCCCTGCATTTCTCTTGTAATTGACGTGCGGTGAAGATTATGCCCATTGTGCCCCTTAGTGGGCAGAATACGCATTGTGACTCTGGGAGGAGCCCTTCAGCCACTGGGAGAAGGCGATTGAGGAGGATTCTTGCGATGAATTTCCCTGTGGCAGACAGAAGGGAAACTCCTTTGTAATTATCGCAATTGGACCTGTCACCTTTCTTGAAGATGGTCACAATTACGACATCTCTGAGATTCCCTGGCATGCTCTCCTTCCAGATAAGAGAAATGAGTTCATGAATTCGCGCAAGCAGTGCTTCTCCACCATGCTTTAGTGCCTCGGCAGGGATTCCATCTGCTCTTGAGGCCTTGTTGATCTTCAGCTGTCGGATGGCCTTTACAACCTCTTGCCAGGCTGGGGTTGTGCTGAGGTGGTGGCGGGTAGCATGCTGCGGGATTCAATTGAGGACACTCGCATCGAAGACAGAGTTTCGGTTAAGGGGGTCTTTGAATTGCTTCTTCCCGCGGCACTAACTGCCTACCTGTCCTGGATGAGTGCCTCTCCGTTCTTGGCCCTCACTGGGGTAGGGCCTTGGGTGCTTGGGCAGTAGGTTGTCTTGACTGCGCTAAAGAATCCATGCAAGTCGTGGTTGTGGGACTAGGTCCGTAGCCCTGCAGGTTACAGTATCCCACGTGCACATCCAAGCACTTTTTAAATGTGGTCAATGTTTCTGCCTTTACCGCCCTTTCAGGCAGTGAGTTCCAGACCCCCACCACCCTCTGGGTGCATAAACTTCCCCCAAATCCACTCGAAACCTTCCACCAATTACTTTAAATCTGTGCCCCCTGGTTGTTGACCCCTCTGCTAAGGGAAATAGGTCCCTTCTATCCACTTTATCTAGGCCCCTCATAATTTTATACACATAAATAAGGTCTCCCCTCAGCCTCCCCTGTTCCAATGAAAACAAACCCAGCCTATCCAGTCTTTCCTCATAGCTAAGATTCTCTACTCCCAGCAACATCCTTGTAAATCTCCTCTGTACCCTCTCCAGTGCAATCACATATTTCCTGTAATGTGGTGACCAGAACTGCACGCAGTACTCTAGCTGAGGCCTAACTTTTATACAGTTGAAGCATAACCCCCCTGCTCTTGTATTCTACGCCACGGCT
Source organism: Somniosus microcephalus (assembly GCF_052327205.1). Lineage (NCBI taxonomy): Eukaryota > Metazoa > Chordata > Chondrichthyes > Squaliformes > Somniosidae > Somniosus > Somniosus microcephalus. The sequence continues at coordinate 73,623,140 of NW_028225179.1, forward strand.
AATAAAGGTAAGCATTCCATATGCCTTCTTAACCACCTTATCTAATTGGCCTGCTACCTTCAGGGATCTGTGGACATGCACTCCAAGGTCCCTTTGTTCCTTTACACTACTCAGTGTCCTACCATTTAATGTGTATTTCCTTTCCTTGTTAGCCCTCCCCAAATGCATTACCTCACACTTCTCCGGATTGAATTCCATTTGCCATTGTTCTGCCCACCTGACCAATTTATTGATATCTTCCTGCAGTCTACAGCCTCCTTCTTCAGTATCAACCACACAGCCGATTTTAGTATCATCTGCAAACTTCTTAATCATACCCCCGATATTCAAGTCAAGATCGTTGATATATACCACAAAAAGCAAGGGACCTAGTACTGAGCCCTGCAGATCCCCAGTGGAAACAGCCTCCCTGTCACAAAAACACCCTTTGACCATTACCCTCTGCTTCCTGTCTCCGAGCCAGTTTTGAATCCAACTTGACACTTTTCCCTGGATCCCATGGGCTTTTAACTTCGTGACCAGTCTGCCATGTGCAACCTTTTCAAAAGCCTTGCTAAAGTCCATATAAAATACATCAAACGCACTACCCTCATCGACCCTCCTTGTTACCTCTTCAAATAATTCAATCGAGTTTGTCAGACACGACCTTCCCTTAACAAATCCATGCTGATGATCCTTGATTAATCCGTGTCTTTCTAAATGATTTATCCTGTCCTTCAGAATTCTATCCAACAGTTTTCCCACCACTGGCCTGCAATTACTCAGTATATCCTTTTCTCCCTTTTTAAACAAGGGTACCACATTAGCAGTTCTCCAGTCCTCCGGCACCACACCTGAAGCCAATGTGGATTGGAAAATGATGTTGAACCTCGGCCTTCAGGCGTCTGTAGAGCTGCTTTCTTGCTCTCGAGTTGTGTTGCTTTTTCCAGATCAGGAATGCCTTGCGCTTGCGGCTTATTAGCTCCTGGATCTTCTGGTCATTCTCGGTGAACCAGCCTTGGTGTTTCCTGGTCGAGTGGCCGAACGTCTCTTCACAGATGTTGATTATGGAGGCCTTGAGTACAGACCAGGCACTGTGGATACTCTGTGTCTCTGCATCACTGGGAGTCATCAGGTTGGTTGTGAGGCGCAGGCTGAACAGAGCTTTCTTAGTGGGGTCTTTGAGTGTTCCAGCATTGAATTTCCTGCGGTATTGTTTCTGTGCCACCGCTGTTTTGGAGCTATATTGATGGAGATGACAGAGCAGATTAGGCGGTAGTCTGTCAAGCAGTCGTCAGCTCCAGTCATGGCACGGGTGACGCGAACGTCCTTGTGGTCCCTCGCTTGGACGATAACGTATCCAGCAGATGGCAGTGCTTGGAGCGACGGTGCTGCCATGAAGCCTTGTACATGTCTTTCTGAGCAGTATTGCACCAACTGCCCCCTCTGCTGGCTGCTGCGCAGTATTGCTGTGTATGGTGGAATCTGGTACAACGTCGATCTCTGCTTCTAGCTTTCAACAACTCGAATGGGTGCAGTTGCTTCGTTTCGAGCGGAGCTCCGGGTATACAAGGAGTGACAGGACTGTTCCTTGATCCAGCCTGCTGACAGCTAATTTAGGGTAAAGTTAAATGAGAAGGAAGAGAACAGAATACAGGAACTTTAGAACGGTAGGAGTCCATTCTGCCCTCTGCCTGCTCCGACATTCAATTAGATCATGGCTGATCTGCACCTCATCTACATTTCTCTGCCGTTTCTCCAAATAACTTGATACACACCTAAAAACGTGTGGATGTCAGTCTTGAAAGCAACAGTTGAACCACAGCATCCACGGAATTATCGGGGAGAACGCTCCAGATTTCTACAAACCTTTGTGTGAAAAGATGTTTTCGGATTTGACTTTTGAATGGAGCGGCTTTAATTTTAAGTTTTCTCCCCTTTTACTTGATTCCCCAAGCAGAGGAAACGGTTTATCTCTATCTACCCTCAAATCACCCCTCAATCTTTTAAACTCAAGCAAACAGAAGCCAGGTTTATACAATCAGTGCTCAGAATTTAACCCTGTAAGCCTCGGTATCAATCTGGTAAATCTACGCTGCAGCAACCCAAGGCCAATATATCCTTCCTGCGCCGGTGCCCAGAACAGAACACAATACTCCAGATGTGGTCTAACTAGAACTTTATAAACTGGAGAATATCTTGCTCCACTTTAGTATTACAGTCCCCTTGAGATAAAGGACAACCTGCTTTGGAAAGGGGACAGAGGAGGGCCATTAGGCTAATTCCCAGTGTAAAGCACCTTAGTTCTCAAGATAGGCTAAACGATTTGAGACTCTATAGAGAAGCCTAGACTTAGGGTTGGTCTGTTGGAGGTTTATAAGATGATAAAGTGAATAGATTGTTTTCGGGTTGACAGTTTGTTACAATTAAATAGGTCAGGGAGGCCCTGAGGTGACAATTTTAAGTTGTGTAAGGCCACATCTAGGATAGGTGTCAGCAGGTGGTTCTTTTCTCAGAGAATAGTGGAGCTCTGGAACAATCTGTCGGCTAGGGCAGTGGACATCGATTCACAGGATTCCTTCCAGCGAGAGCTGGAACTGTTTTTGTCTGAGGCAGTGATCACCTCTTACAAAGGTTGGTACTGCGAGGAATACAGGGCCAGGTTGATTTCCTGCACTAGCTCCGCTCGCTTAGATAGGGTGGAGAGGAATGTCGCGGAATAGAAACCGAGATTGGATGGACAGATGTGGTGTCAAAGGTTGGCTGATGGGGTGTGGCTGGCCGCTAAATGTATCGACTGGTTTCAAGGCACTCATGTACATTGGTGCGAATGGGAGATGTGCCCCCAGGAACAGCGGTGGTAGCAGAGAGAACTTAACGGCATAAGTCCGATAGAGTGAATGTTAGAATAAGGCAATGCCGCAGGAAAGTGACAATGAAATGAAAGGAGTAAAGTAATGGATGGCTATTGATTGTAGAAGAAAGAAAAAGCTGGGAGAAGACGCAGGTTTGAATTATGGAGCATCAAGCTCAGGCGTGTGAGAGCGCGGGGTTTTAAAATAGGTTTTCACCAGCAACAAAACATTTTTTTTCATGTTGTAAAGATTGATTTTTCAGTCTGTTCCATTAGCAGGTGCCGCAGAGAATAGAAGATATAAAGCGAGCTATGACATGATATAAGTTTGAACCGAGGTTACTGCGGCCACAATGCAGAGCACTAACCATGATACGATCACATCCAGGGGTATTCAATATTCAGGAAAGATAGGCAAAAAGGAAAAGGTGGGGTAGCATTGCTGGTTACAGAGGGGATTAACACAATTGAAAGGAAGGATATTAGCTCTGATGATGTGGAATCTGTATGGGTAGAACTGAGAAATACCAAGGGGCAGAAAACGTTAGTGGGAGTGGTATATAGACCTCCAAACAGTAATGTGGAGGTCGGGGATGGCATTAAATGGGAAATTAGAGATGCGTGCAATAAGGGCACAGCAGTTATCATGGGTGACTTTAATCTACATATAGATTGGGCTAACCAAATTAGTAACAATACTGTGGAGGAGGAATTCCTGGAGTGTATACGGGATGGTTTCCTGGACCAATATGTCGAGGAACCAACTAGAGATCAGGCCATCTTAGACTGGGTATTATGTAATGAGAAAGGATTAATTAGCAATCTTGTTGTGCGAGGCCCCTTGGGTCAGAGCGATCATAATATGATAGAATTCTTCATTAAGATGGAGAGTGAAATAGTTGACTCAGAGACTAGGGTCCTGAATTTAAATAAAGGAGACTATGATGGTATGAGGTGCGAGTTGGGTAGGATTGATTGGAGAATGTCACTCAAAGGGTTGACGGTGGCTAGGCAATGGCAAACATTCAATGATCGCATGGATGAACTACAGAATTTGTTCATCCCAGTTTGGCATAAAAATTAAACAAAAAAGGTGACTCAACCGTGGCTAACAAGGGAAATTAGGGATAGCATAAGATCCAAGGAGAGGACATATAAATTGGCCAGAAAAAGCAGTAAACCTGAGGATTGGGAGCAGTTTAGGATTCAGCAAAGGAGGACAAAAGGATTAATTAAGAGGGGGAAAATAGAGTATGAGAGTAAGCTTTCAGGGAACATAAAAACTGACTGTAAAAGCTTTTATAGATATGCGAAGAGAAAAAGATTGGTGAAGTCAAGCGTAGGTCCCTTGCAGTCAGAATCAGGGGAATTTATAATGGGGAACAAAAAAATGGCAGACCAATTAATTACATACTTTGGTTCTGTCTTTACAAAGGAGGACACAAATAACCTCCCAGAGAGGTCGGGGAACATAAGGTCTGATGACAGGGAGGAACTGATAGAAATCAGTATTTGTAGGGAAATGGTGTTAGGAAAATTGATGGGATTGAGGGCCGATAAATCCCCAGGGCCTGATAATCTACATCCTAGGGTACTTAAGGAAGTGGCCCTAGAAATAGTAGATGCATTGCTGGTCATCTTCCAGAATTCAATAGATTCTGGAACAGTACCCATGGATTGGCGGGTAGCTGTTCAAAAAGGGTGGTAGAGAGAAAACTGGGAATTACAGACTGGTAAGCCTGACATCGGTAGTGGGGAAAATGCTAGAGTCCATTATAAAGGATGTAATAGCAGAGCACTTGGAAAAAAGTCAACATGGATTTACAAAAGATAAATCGTGCTTGACTAATCTACTGGAATTTTTTGAGGATGTAACTGGTAAAATAGATAAGGGAGAACCAGTGGATGTGGTGTATTTGGATTTTCAAAAGGCTTTCAATAAGGTCCCGCATAAGAGATTGGCATGTAAAATTAAGGCACATGGGATTGGGGGCAAGGTATTGACTTGGATAGAGAACTGGTTGGCAGGCAGAAAGCAAAGAGTTGGAATAAACGGCTCTTGTTCCGAGTGGCAGGCAGTGACTAGTGGGGTACCACAGGGATCGGTCCTTGGACCCCAGCTATTCACAATATATACATTAATGATCTGGACGAGGGAACTAGATGTAATATCTCCAAGCTTGCAGACAACACAAAGCTGGGTGGGCATGTGTGCTGTGAGGAGGATGCCGAGAAACTCCAGTATGATTTGGACAAGTTGGGTGATTGGGCAGAAGCATGGCAGATGCAATATAACGTGGATAAATGCGAGGTTATCCACTTTGGTGTCAAAAACAGGAAGGCAGAGTATTATCTGAATGGCAATAGATTGGGAGAAGGGGAAGTGCAACGAGACCTGGGCGTCCTTGTGCACCAGTCGCTGAAAGTAAGCGTACAGGTGCAGCAGGCGGTTAAGAAGGCAAATGGTATGTTGGCCTTCATAGCGAGAGGGTTTGAGTACAGGAACAAGGATGTCTTGCTGCAGTTGTACAGGGCCTTGGTGAGACCACATCTTGAGTATTGTGTGCAGTTTTGGTCGCCTTATCTGAGGAAGGATGTTCTTGCCATGGAAGGAGTGCAGCGAAGATTCACCAGGCTGATACCTGGGATGGCAGGAATGACGTATGAGGAGAGATTGGGTCGATTGGGCTTGTACTCGCTGGAGTTTAGAAGAATGAGAGGGGATCTCATCGAAACATAAAATTCTAACAGGACTAGATGCTGGAAGGATGTTCCCGATGGTCGGGGAGTCCAGAACCAGGGGTCACAGTCTAAGGATAAGGGGTAAGCCATTTAGGACAGAGATGAGGAGGAATTTCTTCACCCAGAGAGTGGTGAACCTGTGGAATTCTCTACCAAAGAAGGCAGTTGAGGCCAATTCATTAAATATATTCAAGAAGGAGTTGGATGTATTTCTTAAGGCTAAAGGGATCAAGGGATATGGAGAGAAAGCAGGGACAGGGTACTGAATTTGGATGATCAGCCATGATCTCATTGAATGGCAGAGCAGGTTCGAGGGGCTGAATGGCCTACTCCTGCTCCTATCTCCTATGTTTCTATGTTTCTATCACGGCGCCATACGTCAGCTTCGCGTATTTTTTCTGACCACAGCATAGTTGCGCATGGCACGGATATCTTTGCTGTTAGATATTAATAAAATGCGAGGTATGTTTGCAGCTGTTGATGTTTATGCCCTGTTACAGTCATAGGAACATAGAAGCACGAAGTGACCATTCAGCCCTTGAATCTGCTCCGCCATTCAATTAGATCATGGTTGATCTGTGTCTTAACTCCATCTATCTGCGATGATTCCATAAACCTTCGCGTCCTCGCCGAACACAAATCTATCGATCTCAATTTTGAAATAGTCAATTGACCCCCAGCCTCAACAGCTGTTTCGGGAACAGAGTTCCAGAATTCCACTGCCCTCTGTGTGAAGAAGCGCTTCCTGACATCATCCCTGAACCGGGTAGCTCTAACTTTACGGTTATACCCCATTGTGCTGGACCCTCCCACTACAGGAAATAGTTTCTCTCTCTCTTACACCTATTTGTTTGCAGCTCTGACTGAATTCCACACCCCAGAACATTAACTGTCCCTCTGATCCTGTCCCTCTAATTTGTATTTTGAGCCCTGTGCCCTGTCTCTACAATTGGATTTGTTGTAGATCACTGGCAACAGGTGGCAGAAGCAAGCGGGATTTGGGCGCTGACAGGGACTGCTGCTCCTCACGGCTGTCTCACCCCTCGCGGTAGCTGTCGGGTGTTTGAAGGCCTGCATGTATCTCAAAGTCAAGACTTAGGAAGTGGTGTCTCAAAGTACCACCATATGAAGGAAGAGCCTCTATACGGAGGTATTTGAGACACAACAGGATTTCGGGAAACCGTCTGACTCCAGATTATGAGACCGCCTGCTCGAATCACACCCGGGTCGCGGTAATTTTACACCAGATGTGTGTCTGAATAAATCGAAACTCCCGCACAATAAACACTGTCACCTTTCACTGTTTAGCGGATGAGTTTCTCGGAGCAATGTGTCTGATCCTCTCATTTATGCGTTTGTAAAATTTCAGGAAAAGACGGAGATGGAAATGATGTACAGGGAATTCTTCTAAACATATCTTCAAGTCTCGCGTTCACCCACAAAGAAGCACAAATTCACGGATTCAGAATGCTAAAATGTAATTGGCAATGGATAGCACATTTGACTTCTAGTTTAATGGTGCAAAGGTTGTGGGTTCGAGTCCCACCAAATTTGCTGTTCTGTCAGATTTTGGTGATTAACTTTTGCAGCAAAATCACAACTCGTTCACTGATGTCCCTCAAGGGAACCACTAATGAGGCCGCTTGAATTGTGAGTAATTAACATGTCAGCTTCAATCTGCGCACCTCCTGGAAATATTTTCTTTCCTCCACGTGTGTTGTGTCGACAAACCCTGAGTATTCTGACCTCTGGAGCTCAAACATTCTCTGGAGAAAAGACAATCCGACCTTCTGGAACGGTACAAAGACATCATTTGAACCTTGGTACCTCTCCCATATCAATCAATGGAACCCGGCCAGCGAGAATCAAACCCCGAGACCAAAGAGCCGCTGGAAACGAAGCCGCAAGATTTCGATGCCCCCCAGAGCCAACCAGCCATCCTTTCAGACCGCTTCTGTCCATCCAATCTCGCTTCCTTATCAAGTGGTTCAGGAAATATTTCAAGTCAACAATATTAGCCTCACTTCACCAGATTCGGTTTGAAAGTGCTAATTTTACTTTTCTGAATTACTTTCCCTGCCGTCTCAGTCATTATTTCTTTATTTACCCTTTACTGCTGGTGTTGCAGGTTCGGGGCAATACCATCGGGGTTTTATTTTCTTCCAAATGAATTAAACAACGCGCACGGTCCCCCAAACAGCAATATCATAATGATCAGATCATCTGTTTTTGTTAGGATGGCTGAGAGACGTCAAGAGTGGGACATATTTATATCCTCTGTATTTAAATTTTATTTCTCTGTCTCCTTCTGCCCTATTCTCCGTTTTTTTCTCTCTCTCGGTGCCGGGTGAACATTTGATTTGATGCATTTGTCCTAAACTGATGCCATTTGCACATCTTGGGGTGGTCAGACAAGCTCTGTCTGTCTGTTACTGCTTGTGACCATTACCGGGAACAGGCCGCCAGTTAAACATTTACCAGCAAACCACAGAACGACAAATAAAGAAAAATATGTGTTACACCGCCCCAGAGCAAACGTGCAATGGATGTTATTCAAAATAAAGTTCCCCCTGACATGGTGTGTGTCTTTTTGTGAGGCGATATTTGCACCAAATCTAACCAACTGAGCCCTGCCGTTTTAAACAGTCACAGGGTGATCCGGGACTCTGAGCACTCCCGGTTTAAACAGACATTGAGTGATCCGGGACATTGTACTGCCCATTATTTATCTCTCAACCAAAGACACAAAAACAAAAAATCTCGTCATTAAGGTTGATAAATATTTTTGAAATTACATTGCCTCCTAAACAAGATGTACTGGTCTCGCTAGATGTAACTCCTATCCAGTTATCCAGTCAGCTAAACACTCATTCAAATAACTCCTCGAGAAGCAGGGTGCTGTTTTGAAGCTTTACTTGAATAAAATTTTGAAACTGTAAACAAAGACAAAGTATATTTTGTACACAGAGCTAAGTACTATACATTAGATGTTACATAAGATACAAAACATGTTTATGAAAACAGAATAGACTAAGGCCTAGAAATTCAGTTGTGTTCGCCAGCCGTTAGCGCCATAAGAGGAGTAGATCTCGAGCGCTAGGCACTTAGCGCCCGGGCGCAGAGCGATCTGCACCTACGCCCAACTTCAGTTGACATTTAGCGCCGGCGCAAAGTATTTGCGCGTGCACCTTATGACGTCATTTCGTCGTGCAACGCCGTTTGTGCGCCCCAAACCGGAACTTCAGTGGCGCCCGCCCAATGTGGGCGTGGCGCTGTTAAGAACTGTGAAGTGGAACGCAGCAGAGGCCCTGTGGGCCTCGGGGAGTGCTAATTAAAGGGCACTTAGACTGAACTATAAAGGGCAGCCATTTTGCTGCAATGACTTTAGTGCTTTGGATTTCTGGACAGAGACCAAGGAAGAGACCTTACTGATTTGGGACAACATAGGAGAGGTATTTTTGGCTTCTGGCCAGAGCTTGGAAATTTGACTCTTTGTGATTTCACTGTTTGAAAGTATATTATGGGGGCTGCATGGGGTTCCAACCCTCAGTTCCAGCATTATGTGCGAAGGGCTCGCAGACGCTGTGTGAGAAGGGCAGCCATGCCTAGACACAGAGGGGCCATCAGGCGTCAGCAACGTAGGCCTTACCCAGTCAGGGAATGCCGCCAGCAGGTGTCCTATCTCACCATGACTGCCGCGCATTGTGTTAAGAGGCTGCGCTTCAGAAGGGAGGTGGTTGCAGAGATCTGCCAGCTGCTTCACAGAGATCTGCGTCCACAGCTGATGTGCAGGACGTCTCTGTCGGTGGAAGTGAAGGTCACGGTGGCTCTGAACTTTTATGCAAGCGGCTCCTTCCAAGCCGCTGCTGGGGACATAGCGAACATCTGCCAGTTCGCCGTGCATCGCTGCATCCGGCAGGTCACCGATGCCCTTTTCGCAAGGAGACACCAATTCATCTTCTTCCCCATGACCCTAGAGAGGCAGGAGCAGCGTGCAGTCGGATTTGCGAGGATCGCCGACTTCCCCATGGTGCAGGGCGCCATTGACTGCACGCATGTGGCTATGTGGGCACCTATCGACAATGCCGAGGATTACCGCAACCGGAAGGGCTACCATTCCCTCAATGTACAGCTGGTGTGTGACCACAGGCAGCGCATCCTAGCTGTCAATGCCCGCTTTCCAGGCAGCAGCCACGATGCATTTATCCTGCGCCAGACTACTGTGGCTGACATGTTCCAGGCACAGCCTCCCCCAAGAGGATGGCTTATCGGGGACAAAGGCTATCCTTTGTGCACATGGCTCATGACCCCGCTCCGCGCGCCCAGGACCCCCGCTGAGGAGGCATACAACGAAAGCCATCAAGCCACAAGGAACATCATAGAGCAAACGATTGGCGTCCTCAAGCAACCGTTCCACTGCCTGGATCGTTCCGGCAGATCTCTACAGTATTCGCCGGATAGAGTCTCCCAGTTCGTCGTCGTTTGCTGCATGCTGCACAGCCTGGCTATCCGCAGGACTCAGGCACTGCCACCTCACGTTGGACCACCACCTCAGGAGGACGAGCAGGAGGACCATGAGGAGGAGGAGGAGGAGTACCAGCCCAGGAGAGAGCCGCAAGGTCCAAGGGCCGTCCGTCGGTGGCTTATTGAACGACACTTCTAGGCCCCCTGTCAGGGAATGGCTTGTGGCAATGAATGCACCTGAATGCAGCCGCTCCGCAAGCCCTCAGCTGGTTAATGCAACAACCACGTGAAACATCACACATGGACAAGCTGAATAAATAAAAAGCTTTATTGAACAAACTCAGGGCCCTTCCCACATGAAACCCAAAAACAGACAAGACCCCCAAAAAACAGTCAAAAACATATCTCACTCCCACAACCTGGGGAGGAATAACAAAACTTGTCCATCCAAATGGCCTTCATCCTCAGCCTTACCAAGACAAACCCCCCTATACAGAACACAAACACCCCCATATAAAGAAACAATGGCCTTCATCCTCGCCCTTACCAAAATAAACCCCCCCATACAGAACACAAACACGCCCATATAAAGAAACATTTGGCAACACACTCTACTTTGTCTGCCGAGTGGGCGAGTCCTTGTGCAGGCTTTTCCGGCCCCTGGCCGACCTGCTGCTCCACCTCAACCTGGGCCCTGTGGGTGTTGCAAGGCTGGGGGAAGGCTCCTGAGGGGCACTATGCGTGGTGGCAGATGCCCTTGGGGGTCGGCCTAGACGAGCTCCGGCCCTGGAGGGGCCGGCTGCTGACTGCTGCAGCTGTGGCTGGGCAGCATCAGTCTCTCCAGCAGCTCGTCGCAGCTTTGCTGGGGGAGTGGCAGTGGCGGCTGCAGCAATGGGGGCAAGCTGGCTGATGCCAGGCGCTGGCTGGTCGCCAGAGACACTGGCAGTCGGCCGGGCTGGCACTGCAGCAAGCGCAGCAATCTGGTGAAGCCCAGACCGCTGTGCTGCAGCAGCGCGGCGGGTGCCCTGGCGATGCGTGTGTGACACAGCGAGTGTGGCAGCAGTGAGTGCCCGTACTGCCCTGGTCTGTGCCCGCATCAGACCAGCCAGTGACTGCACGGCACCACTCATCAACTCTGCACTCGCTGCCTGTGCTGCCCTGAAATCGGCCCGACTCGCGTCCTGTGATGCCCTGAATTCTTCATGACCCCTGGCCTGTGCTGCCCTGAATTGTTCGTGACCCCTGGCCTGTGCTGCCGCGAGTTGTTCTAAACCCCTGGCCTGTGAGGCCCCGAAATCGGCCACACTATGAGCCAGGGACTCAATGGCCTCAGGCAACCGTCCCACAACCCCCATGAACTCGGTGTGCCGACGATCCGAGTCCGCGGACATTTGATCAAGGAGGCGCACCTCCTGGGCGAGGACCGTCTCCGGACTGGAGGCCAGACTCTCCCTCTGGGGAGAAGGCCGCCGAGCTGGCCGACCCTTCCCGTGTGGCTGGACGCCACTGGGCCCAGCAACTGCACTCCCCTGCAACACTTCCCCCCTCTGGGGAGAAGGCCGCCGAGCTGCCTGACCCTTCCCACGTGGCAAGATGCCACTGGGCACAGGAGCTGCACTCCCCTGCAACACTTCCCCCCCTCTGGGGAGAAGGCAGCCGTGCTGCCCGACCCTTCCCGCGTGGCTGGACGCCACTGGGCACAGGAGCTACACCCCCCTGCAACACGTCCCCCTGGCTCTCCTCCAGGAAAGACGTGTCCCCTCCATTGCCATCCCCTGGCGCGGATGAGGGTTCCCCCGATGTGCCGCCTTCCTCTTGCTCCTCGTCATCCTCCTCTTCCGAGGGACTGACACTCGCAGCTTCAGGGACCTCCTCCTCACCAGCTGAAAGCAGGAAGGCACAAGAGTAGCTTTAGAGTGAGGACAGGGCATCAGCGAGGGAGGCATGAGTGGTGGCATTATGCGCATTGGTCGGACACTGGCAAAGGATGTAGATCTGAAGCGCAAGGGGAATGAGAGATGTCCAAACGGTCATGTCCTTACCATTGGGGCCCAGCACAGGGTCGGCATCTCCAATTGCAATGGGGCCAATCACCCGGGCACCCATGAGTCTACCCACGCGCTCCTCCAGGTAGTGACTGGAACTGGGCACGGCCTCCCCCGGTGACAGTCCGGCTCTTCAGATTCTGGGCCATCTTGGCCTGCAAGAGAAGGGACGGCCTCTAAGTACAGTGTGGTGCCCTGTTGTTGTGTGCACTGCCTCCCATGGTGGAATAGCTTTGCCAGTGTGGTGCCCTGTTGTTGTGTGCACTGCCTCCCATGGTGGAGCTTTTGACAAAGTCCCGCATAGGAGACTGGTCAAGAAGGTAAGAGCCCATGGGATCCAGGGTGCCTTGGCGCGTTGGATCCTAAACTGGCTGAGTGGCAGGAGGCAGAGGGTGATGGTCGAAGGTTGCTTTTGTGACTGGAAGCCTGTGTCCAGTGGGGTACCTCAGGGATCGGTGCTGGGTCCCTTGTTGTTTGTGATCTACATAAATGATTTGGATGAGAATGTAAAAGGGATGATCAGTAAGTTTGCAGATGACACGAAAATTGGTGGGGTGGTAAATTGCAAGGAGGAAAGCCTCAGGCTACAGGACGATATAGACGGGTTGGTCAGTTGGGCGCAAAAGTGGCAAATGGAATTTAACCCTGGAAAGTGCGAGGTGATGCATTTTGGACGGACAAATAAGGCAAGTGAATACACAATGAGTGGTAGGGCCCTAGGAAGTACAGAGGGTCAGAGGGACCTTGGTGTACATGTACATAGATCTCTGAAGGCAGCGGAACAGGTAGATAAGGTGGTTAAAAAGGCATATGGGATACTTGCCTTCATTAGCCGAGGCATTGAATATAAGAGCAAGGAGGTTATGATGGAGCTGTACAAAACGCTGGTGAGGCCACAGCTGGAGTACTGTGTGCAGTTCTGGTCACCTCACTACAGGAAGGATGTGATCGTGTTAGAGAGGGTGCAGAGGAGGTTCACCAGGATGTTACCAGGGCTGGAGCGCTTCAGCTATGAAGAGAGACTGGGCAGATTGGGTTTGTTTTCCTTGGAGCGGAGGAGGCTGAGGGGGGACATGATTGAGATGTACAAAATTATGAGGGGCATAGATAGGATGGATGCTGAGTAGCTTTTTCCCTTAGTAGAGGGGTCAATAACTAGGGGGCATAGATTCAAGGTAAAGGGCGGGAGGTTTAGAGGGGATTTGAGAAAGAACTTTTTCACCCAGAGGGTGGTTGGAGTCTGGAACTCACTGCCTGAAAGGGTTGTGGAGGCAGAAACCCTCACAACATTTAAGAAGCATTTGGATGAGCACTTGAAATGCCATAGCATACAAGGCTACGGACCAAATGCTGGAATATGGGATTAGATTAGAAAGGGCTTGATGGCCGGCGCGGACACGATGGGCCGAAGGGCCTCTATCCGTGCTGTATTACTCTATGAGATGACAGATGCTATTTTGCGTTTTTCCTATAATTGCTTACAGAGCAGTTTAGCGGTTGTCACTTCCGTCTGAAGCACAACAGGACCCCGGTTCAATCATCTCTTGCAGGTGGAGATCAATAAAATACATTAACAGCCGCGCGGTATTCTCCTTTTCTCTATACAGTTCTGTATACACTCAAACTCTACAGAGATACCGACAGTGTGAGTGATCATTACTGGACCCAGCAGCGCTGCCTCAGTATATAGCAACAGTTCGGAGCCGCATTTCAAACGCGGCAACAAACCCATGAGTTTGTTCGCTATTGCCCAGCTCCCGGAGTGAGTGAGGCCGCGATAGCAGCAACTTTCAGCCGACTGTTCGGTCCCGCTCTCATGTGGGACTCTGTAGAACATCTGTTACATTCAGATTCAACTTTTGTTTTTAATTGTTATTCAGAAAATGTGAGGTTTAGAAAGTAATAACTCTGCATCCGTCAGAATCTCTGATGCCTCCTGAGCGTCCCTTACCCTGTCTGGCAAAGCCGGAGTGACCCTTACCCTGTCTGGTACATTGGGAGTGTCCCTTACCCTGTCTGATCCATCCGGAGCGTCCCTTACCCTGTCTGATCCATCCGGAGCATCCCTTACCCTATCTGATCCATCTGGAGCGTCCCTTATCCTGTCTGATACATGCGGAGCATCCATTAGCCTGTCTGGTACATCAGACCCTCCCTTGCCCTAACTGGTACACCCGGGGCGTCCCTTAATCTCTTTGACACCTCCTGACCTTCCATTGTCCTTTTTGATAACCAGTTTGCCCAAATTGCATATTTCATTCCTTATTCGCAGCCATGTGGCACTTCCCGTCGCTCACACTCCTCAACTGTTTAGGGAAAAGCGCCAACTACCAGGTAAAAAAAAAGTTCTTCAGTTAACCTCCCCTATTTCACTTTATTTCCCAAGGAAATTCCGTGTACAAAGGCCGGCCCTGCTTTCGCAATGCTTTTCTGTTGAGCAGTCCCGCAGGTCTAAATGTATAGACTGGTTTTAAAGCACCAATTCAGATTGTTCTGAATGGGACATGTGCCCCCAGCAACAGTGGTGGTAGCAGAGCAAACTTAACAGTGCAAGTAGGAGAAAGTGAATGTTAGATTAAGGTAATATCGCAGGAAAGTGACAATGAAATGAAAGGTGAAAAGTAAAGGAGGGCTATTGATTGTGGAAGGAAGAAGAAGCTGGGAGAAGAGGCGGGTTTGAATTATGGAGCATCAAGTTCAGGTAAGTGAGAGTAGGGGTTTTTGAAGGAGTAAATCGTTTTGAACCGCCAACAAATAATATTTGTTTCATGCATAAAAGTTGATAACTCGCTGTGTTCTGTTAGCAGGTGCCCCAGAGAACAGAAGATATAAAGCGAGTTGTGTCATAATTCGGAATCGAACCGAGGTTGATGGCAGCCATAACGCAGAGTACTAACCATTATACGATCACTGTGTCACACATCACCTGCTGCAGTTTTGAACAGATCGCAGGACAGTTGCACACTGCTTAGAATAGATTAATTTTTGGGGAAGAATCCAAAATCAGCACCGACTGAAATTATGACAGCATTGGAAATCGACCCAGACCCCGCAGCGACTGGAGCCTTATTCCAGAATAGGAACTAGTGCAGCGTCAGTTACATTTATAAGTATTGTAGCCCTTTCACACGAGAAGAAACTCACACATGGAGGGTCAGAAAGGCAAACCAAAAAAATGCCCCACTGGGAGTCGAACACAAGCTTTGACCAACTAAGCCAGTGAACATAATCATAGTTGCGGCACGCCGTCTACACTCACTGATATCGATCAGCTACCTGTCATTGCCTGTTGGAGTCTGAGGCCGATTTTATTCATCCATCTCTCGTGACTATTCCGCCATGTGTCCCGATGCTGTCTGTATCTCTCGCTGCATTTGTCTCAGTGTCAATCTGTGAGATGATTCTGAATGAATACCTGTGTTTCTGTCTTACATGAAATGACTGAGGGGATCAGGCAATTCTTTCGCTGACACTGGGGAACTAATGAGCCAACATTTATAACAAGATATTGCTTATTGTGATGCAGCAAATGCAATATTCCATCTTGAACAATTTCGGTTCAATTCTGTGCAAAAATAAAAATGTGACCCCAACGTGTTTCCAATAGTCCGCCTTTTAATTTGACGTCACAAACGCCACCATTGCACCTCAAGGTGACTCATCTATATATATAAAAGGATACATCTGTCTGTCTGTCATTCCGTCTGTCTGTCTGTCTGTCTGTATTGAATAAACTCGAAAGTTATAGAGCGTACCTACACGTGTGTTACATCGAAAGAAAGCTGACGATTCCAGAACCGTCCAAAGTGTATTTACGTTTCGGCCGGACAAAAATTGCGCCCACGGTATCCAAAAAACGTTCAACATTCCGCTCATTATCCGCTCATTAGCATCGAGTGACGTCGAGGTCGACCAATCGTACGGCGGGTTCCTGGCGCGTGCGGGCGGGCCCTCCTATGGTCGAGTGACGGGGCGATTGACCAATCCTACGCTTTGGTTACCTGACAGTCCACCAATCGGTGAGTGTGTGGGCGGGCCTTATCGTTCTGAACCGAGGTGAGTCGCCGCCATCTTGATTCCAAACTTTTCATTTCTTTTTCCCACTTTCTACGTGTTTCTTTTCAAGTCTACTTTTCCAGCAAAAAAAAAGTGGCTTTTAAAAGACAAACTGTTTTTAAAAAAAGTTAATTAATTTGTAAATCTTTTGTCTAACCTCTATAATTTTCCTACCTTTCACCGTTTTTCTAGGCCTCAAAGACTGGGCGTCTGTTGACCAGCCACGCCCGAGCTAGGTGCCTCCCGTCGCACTGAACAAGCGGCTCGCGATCGCCGCCATTTTTGTGAAGGCTGGAGAGGGCGGGCCTGAGCCGAGCGTCGCCACCGCCGCCATGTTAGTAAAGGCGGGTGGGGCAGGAGTCAGCGCGCGCGACTTGAGTCCGGCTGGATCTCACGCGATAGGTTGCACGGCAGCATCTCTCTCTCTGCTCTTGAAGCCGGCTCGGGCGGGGGACGGGGCCTCTCTCTCTGCTCTTGAAGCCGGCTCGGGCGGGGCTCGGGAGATCCGGCCGCCGGAGATCGGCGGGGGGGGCGAGCCTCGGGAGATCGCGGGGGGTGGTGAGCCTTGGGAGATCGGGGTGGGGGCGAGCCTCGGGAGATCCGGGGGGGGGCTCGGGAGGTCGGGCCTCAGGAGATCGGCGCTCGGGAGATCGGGCCTCATGTGATCGGGTCTCGGGAGGGCGGGGCTCGGGACATCGGGGCGGGGCTCGGGACGTCGGGGGTGGGGCTCGGGGACTTCTCCCCTCCCTCCCTCCCTCCCCCCATCTCCTCCCCTCCCCCTCCCCTCTCCCCCTTCCCCCTCCCCTCCCCCTTCCCCTCCCCTCCCCCCTCCTCTCCCCTCCCCTCCCCCCTGCTCCCCCTCCTCTCCCCCTCCCCCCACCCATCCCCCTCCCCCCTCCCTCCCCTCCCCCTCCCCTTCCCTCCCCACCCCTCCGCCCCTCCCCCCTCCCCTCCCCCTTCCTCCACCCTCCCCTCCCCCTCCCCACCCCTCCCCCTCCCCTCCCCCCTCTTCCCCCCTCCCCTTCCCCCCCTTCTTCCCCCCTCCCCCCCTCTTCCCCCCTCTTCTTCCCCCCTCTTCTTCCCCCCCTCTTCGTCCCCCTTCCCCCCCACTTCCCCCCTTCACCCCCCTCTTCCCCCACCTTCCCCCCCTCTTCCCCCCACCTTCCCCCGGTCTTACCGCCACCTTCCCCCCCTCTTCCCCCCACCTTCCCCCCCGCTCTTCCCCCCAGTCGCGCTCTCTCTTCCCCCCAGTCGCTCTCTCTCTCTCTTCCAACAACAACATGCCCTCGAAAAAGTCTCGGCACCGCCGGGCACTCCAGCTAGTCTATATATATAAAAGGATCGATCTGTCTGTCTGTCTGTCTGTCTGTATTGAATAAACTCGAAAGTTATAGAGCTTAATACACGTGTGTTTCATCGAAAGAAAGCTTACGATTCCAGAACCGTCATAAGCGTATTTACGTTTTGTCCAGACAAAAATTGAGCCCGCGGTATCCAAAAAACGTTAAACATTCCGCTCATTATCCGCTCATCAGCATCGAGTAACGTCGAGGTCAACCAATCGTACGGTCGAGCGACCCGATGGTCGACCAATCGCTGCGTGGCGGGGGCGGGTTCCTTGTGCTTGCGGGCGAGCCCTCCTAGAGTCGAATGATGGGACGGATGACCAATCCTACGCTTCGGTGACCTGACGGTCGACCAATCGGTGCATGTGTGGGCCGGCCTTATCGTTCTGAACCGAGGTGAGTTGCCGCCATCGTGATTCCAAACTTTTCATTTCTTTTTCCCGCTTTCTGCGTGTTTCTTTTCAAATCAACATTTCCAGCAAAAAAAAGTTGCTTCTAAAAGACAAATTGTTATTAAAAAAAAGTTAATTAATTTGTAAATCTTTTGTCTAACCTCAATAATTTTCCTACCTTTCACCGTTTTTCCAGGCCTCAAAGCCTGGGCATCTGTTGACCAGCCACGCACAAGCTAGGCACCTCCCGTCGCGATCGACAAAAGGCCAGCGAACGCCGCCATCTTTGTGAAGGCTGGAGGGGTCGGGTCTGAGCCGAGTGTCGCCACCGCCGCCATCTTAGTAAAGGCGGGTGGGGCAGGAGTCAGCGCGCGCGACTTGAGTCCGGCCGGGCCTCACGCGGTAGGTTGCGCGGCGGCGTCTCTCTCTCTGCTCTTGAAGCCGGCTGGGGCGGGGGGCCGGGTTCGGGAGATCGGGGAGGGGGGCGAGCCTCCGGAGATCAGGGGGGCGGGGCTCCAGAGATCGGACCTTGGGAGATCGGGGGCGGGGCTCGGGTGATCGGGCCTCGTGAGATCGGGCCTCGGGAGGGTGGGGCTCGGGGCATTGGGGGGTGGGGCTCGGGGACTCACCCCCTCCTCCCCCTCCCCTCCCCCCTCCCTCCCCCCTCCCTCCTCTCCCACTCCCCTCCTCCCCCTCCCCTCTCCCCCTCCCCTCTCCCCTCCCCTCTCCCCCTTCCCTCCCCTCCTCTCCCCCTCCCTTCCCCCCCTCCCCCCTCGCCTCACCCTCCTCCTCACCCCCCTCCCCCTTCCCCCCCTCCCCTTTCTCCCCTCCCCACCCCCCTCCTCCCCCCCTCCCCCCTCCCGTCCCCTTCCCCCTCCCCTCCCACCCTTCCCTCCCCCTCCCCTCCTCCCCTGCCCCCTCACCTCCCCTCTTCCACCCCTCCCCTTCCCACCCCTCTTCCCCCCCTCTCCCCCCCTCCACCCCTCTTCCCCCGTCGCTCTCTCTTCCCCCATTCGCTCTCTCTCTTCCCCCCAGTCGCTCTCTCTTCCCCCATTCGCTCTCTCTCTTCCCCCCAGTCACTCTCTCTCTTCCCCCCAGTCGCCCTCTCTCTTCCCCACTGTCGCTCTCTCTCATCCCCCCCAGTCACTCTCTCTCTTCCCCCCCAGTTGCTCTCTCTCTTCCCCCCCAGTCGCTCTCTCTCTTCCCCCCCATCGCTCTCTCTCTTCCCCCCCAGTCACTCTCTCTCTTCCCCCCCAGTCGCTCTCTCTCTTCCCCCCCAGTCGCTCTCTCTCTTCCCCACCAGTCGCTCTCTCTCTTCCCCCCCAGTCGCTCTCTCTCTTCCCCCCCAGTCGCTCTCTCTCTTCGCCCCCAGTCGCTCTCTCTCTTCCCCACCAGCCGCGCTCTCTCTTCCCCCCCAGTTGCGCTCTCTCTCTCTCTCTTCTAACAACAACATGCCCCCGATAAAGCCTCGGAACCGCCGGGCACTCCAGCTCGTCTTCTAGATATATAAAAGATAGTGGTGTCTGTCTGTCTGTCTGTCCGGGCATCACTCAAAAGTTATAGAGCGTACCTACACATATGTTATATTAAAAGAAAGGTAATGATTAGGAGGGTGTCTTAGGCATATTTACTTTTTAAAAAACGTTCAAAAAACGTACATAATCCGCTAAGTAGCGGTTGACCAATCAGAGGAGTGTAATAGGCATCTTTGACCAATCAGGGGAGTGTCATAGGCGTATTTACTCTTAAAAAACGTTGAAAAAACGTACAAAAGCCAACCGATCATTAGCGTTGAGTGACGTGATGGTTGACCAATCATTCGGGGGGAGCACGCTGCGTCACGGGGGCGTTTCATTGCGTGTGTGGGCGGGGCCTAATTCTTCAAACTGTTAGTGCCTGACAAAATGGTGGCCACCGTTCTGCAGCGGTGGTGGGGTGTTTGTGATGGAGCAACTTTGCCTCTGTCCGACCATGGGCCCCAGTCCCACCCTCACCCTCCTCCTCCTTCCCGCTTTCTCCCCCACCTCCTGTCACCCTGGCCTCTCCGCTCTGCAGGATGTCACTGCCGGCTCTTCGGGTCGGAGGCCTGGGGCACCGTGGCCACTTTCGGAGACTTCAACTCCGTGACAGGTGAGGAGGGTGTTTGTGGTTCACGTTGGGTGGCGGGCGGGGTCCCCGGGTGCTGATCCCTGGCGGTGCGGGTGTGGGACCGGAGCCCGGCTCTCACCTTGGGCTGGGGAGTGGCGGCAGCAGGAAGGAAGACAGAAAACGGCAGAAAAACTGACAATGGCAGAGGGGAAGATTCAACTGACAGACATCAGAGAGAGCGAGAAATACAGAGAGAGAGAGAGAGATAAATACAGAGATAGAGAGGAACCCGGGGCTCGCTTCGGAGTGATGAGCACCCAGCATCCCGGTGTCGGACTGACAGCGTTCTGGTACCCAGGTGGGTCGGGCCAGGCCTATCCCCCCAGTCTCTCTCTCTCTCTCTCCCCCGTCTCTCTCTCTCTCTCTCTCTCTTCCCCCCGGCTCTCTCTCTCCCCCCAGTCTCTCTCTCTCTTTCCCCCTCAGTCTCGCTATCTCTCTCTCTTCCCCCCCAATCTCTCTCTCTCACTCCCCCATCTCTCTCTCTCTTCCCCCCAATCTCTCTCTCTCCCCCACACTCTCTCTCTCTCTCTCTCCCCCCAGTGTCTCTTTCTCTCTCTCTTCCCCCCATCTCTCTCTCTCTCTACCCCTGCAGTCTCTTTCTCTACCCCCAGTCTCTCTCTCTCGCTACCCCCGCAGTCTCTCTCACTCTACCCCCGCAGTCTCTCTCTCTCTACCCCCGAAGTCTCTCTCTCTCTCTAACCCCAAGTCTCTCTCTCGCTCCCCCCAGTCTCTCTCTCTCTCTCTCTACCCCCAGTCTCTCTCTCTCTCTACCCCCCCAGTCTCTCTCTCTCTCTACCCCCCAGTCTCTCTCTCTCTCTCTGCCCCCCAGTCTCTCTCTCTCCATCCCCCAGTGTTTCTCTCTCTCTCTACCCCCAGTCTCTCTCTCTCTACCCCTCCCCAGTCACTCTCTCTCTCTCTACCCCCCCAGTCTCTCTCTCTCTCTCTTCCCCCCAAGTCTCTCTCTCCCCCTCAGTCTCTCTCTCCCCCCCCAGTCCCTCTCTCCCCCCCAGGTCTCTCTCTCTCTCTACCCCCCAGTCTCTCTCTCTCTCTACCCCCCAGTCTCTCTCTCTCTCTACTCCCACAGTCTCTCTCTCTCTCTACACCCACAGTGCCTCTCTCTCTCTCTACCTCCCCAGTCTCTCTCTCTCTCTACCTCCCCAGTCTCTCTCTCTCTCTACCCCCCCGTCTCTCTCTCTCTCTCTACCCCCCAGTCGCTCTCTCTCTCTCTACCCCCCCAGTCGCTCTCTCGCCCCAGTCTCTATCTCTCTCTCTTCCCCAGTCCCTCTCTCGCCCCAGCCCCTATCTCTCTCTCTCTTCCCCCAGTCCCTCTCTCCTCCCCCCAGTCTCTCTCTCTCTTCCCCCCAGTCTCTCTCTCTCCCCCGTCTC
The DNA here is from genome assembly GCF_052327205.1 of Somniosus microcephalus. Classification (NCBI taxonomy): domain Eukaryota; kingdom Metazoa; phylum Chordata; class Chondrichthyes; order Squaliformes; family Somniosidae; genus Somniosus; species Somniosus microcephalus. The sequence continues at coordinate 73,644,552 of NW_028225179.1, forward strand.
TCTCTTCTCCCCATCTCTCTCTCATCCCCCCAGTCTCTCTCTCTCTTCCCCGTCTCTCTCTTGTCCCCCAATCTGTCTCTCTCTCTCTCTCCCCCCCGTCTCTCTCTCTCTGTCTTCACCCCAGTCGCTCTCTCTCTCGCTCCCCCGTCTCTCTCTCTCTCTATCTCCCCCCAGTCTCTCTCTCTCTCCCCCCCAGTCTCTATCTCTCTCTCTTCCCCAAGTCCCTCTCTCCCCCCAGTCTCTATCTCTCTCTGTTCCCCCAAGTCCCTCTCTCCCCCCCAGCCTCTATCTCTCTCTGTTCCCCCCAGTCCCTCTCTCCTCCCCCCAGTCTCTCTCTCCCTCTCTCCCCCCAGTCTCTCTCTCTCTCCCCCATCTCTCTCTCTATGTCTTCCCCCCAGTCTCTCTCTCTCTTCCCCCGTCTCTCTCTTCTCCCCCCAGTCTCTCACTCTCTTTCTCCCCCGTCTCTCTCTCTCTGTCTTCCCCCCAGTCTCTCTCTCTCTGTCTTTCCCCCAGACTCTCTCTCTCGCTCCCCATCTCTCTCTCTCCCCCAGTCTCTCTCTCCCCCCCAGTCTCTCTCTCTCTCTCCCCCACAGTCTCTCTCTCTCTCTCCCCCCCCAGTCTCTCTCTCTCTCCAGTCTCTCTCTCTCTCTCTCCCCCCAGTCTCTCTCTCTCTCTCTCCCCTCCAGTCTATCTCTCTCGCCGCCACCAGACTCTCTCTCTCTCTCCCCCCCAGTTTCTCTCTCTCTCCCCCCAGTCTCTCTCTCTCTCTCCACCCCAGTCTCCCTCCTTCCCCCTCTCTCTCTCCTTCCCCCTTTCTCTCTCTCTCCTTCCCACTCTCTCTTTCCCTCTCTCCTTCCCACACAGACAGACAGACAAACTCTTTTATATATATTAAAATTACTTCTACTTTTTTCATAACAACATGCCCTCAAAAACCCTCAGCAGCACCGGGCACTCCAGCTAGTAACTAATAAACAGAGAAGTCAAGCAGTGAAATGGTATTTGCAGAGGGTTGTGTGACTGTGGAATGCATTGGCCCAGAGCAGCAGGTTTAAAACAAGGTTTAAAAAACGACAGCGAGTGGGAGGAAGGGCAGAGAGAGGCACGAGAGCCACAGGAAGTATCACCTTCGAAACCACTGGCCGCGAATCTGCTTTAACCCCCCCCCCCCCCACTGTATTTAAACACATTTAATGTCATCTTCACACATTGAAGTTTTTGAGCAATATATAACATTTAACACTGTCTCTGGGCTAAAGTAGCTGCTTTATATATTTGAATCCACCCGCTGTGTTTAGGCTCTTCCCTGAATATTTATCTCCAACCTCGAATCAGTTTATAATCTGCAGACAAGGTTTCAGCAGCCGGCGGGCAGGGAGCAGAGGCTGAGGCTGATCTGTGTCATGTGGGAGCAGAACACAACAATCCTGCTGTTTATTTTCATTATCCTGCACAATATTCAATACTATTCTCAACATGTTGTATTCCTCGTCAATATCAGAGGGTTTAGTTTATGTAACGATTGCTGTGATTCTTTGCAATTTTATGAATTTGCAGCAAATTGAATATCACCAAACCAGTGAAATGGTTGTTGCCGAAATTAAACACTCAGCGCAGGGTCAGATATTTGTGAATTTAACTTGGACGCTGCGCTTTTGGAGCTGCGCTGGCAGGTTAAAGGTGTTGGAATTGAAATATCTACACGGGCTTTACACCACTTGACAGATTAATGGGAAAAGCTGGTAACAAGGGTTTGAAAATGAATTTAATTTCATACTTTTTATCGATCTTAGACCAGCGCAGTTTTCCAATTGGCACCAAGTCTGTACATTTTTTTTCTGTTAAACTTTATTCTGCTCCCGCTCTTCATAAAGAACAGTGTCCCGTGCCCCGGGCATTCAAAGACCTTTCAATTCTGTAATCGCTGCTTTCACCCACTAGTGCTCTTTTCATTTATCTTTTATGTGTTTCAATCGCGCACTTCAACAGATCTGTTAAGATTAAGGAGGAACGCTTCCGATCTTACTGCATTGCCCCAGCGAGCCAATATTTCACATTTAAACCCTCATTCCCAGCTAGGTAGTGCTGCCCATCGCTCACGCTTTTCAACTGTTTTGGGAAAACTGCCAACCAGCATGAAAAAAACCCCAGTTCTTCAGTTAACAGGCCCTCTGTCACAAGATTCTCCAGGAAATTTTGTGAACAATCGGGCCGCTGTCCTTCCGAAGGCCGGCCCTGCTTTTGCTGCGCTTGTCTGTCAAGCAGTCCCACAGATCTAAATGTATCAACCAATTTCAAGGCACTAAGGTGCATTGGTGCGAATGGGACATGTGCCCTCAGGAACAGCGGTGGTAGCAGAGAGAACTTAATGGCGCAAGTAAAATAACGAAAGAATTACATTTATATACCGCCTTTCACGACCACCTACCTGACGTCTCAAAGCACTTTGCAGCAAATGAAGTACTAACTGAAGTGGATTCATTGTTGTAATTTGGGAAACGTGGCAGTCAATTTGTGCACAGCAAGCTTCCACAAACAGCAATGTGATAATGACCAGATAATCTGTTTTTGTTATGTTTGTTGAGGGCTAAATATTTGCCAGGACACCGGGGGTAACTCCCCTGCTCTTACTTCGAAATAGTGCCATGGGATCTTTTACGTCCACCTGAGAGAGCAGGTGGGGCCTCGGTTTAACGTCACACCCAAATGGCGGCTCCTCTGACAGTGCAGCACTCACTCAGTACTGCACTGGAGGGGCAGCCTGGACTTATATACTCTAATCCCTGCAGGAGGAATCTGAACCCACGGCCTTCTGCCCCAGAGGCCAGTGTGCTACCCACTGAGCCACAGCTGACACTAAGTAGGTGAAAGTGAATGTCAGATTAAAGAAAAATCGCAGCAAAGTGACAATGAGATAGAAGGAGGAAAGTGAAGAAGGGCTCGTGGTTGTGGAAGGAAGAAAAAGCTGGAAGAGGCGAGTTTGAATGATGAAGAATAAGGCACAGGTATGTGAGAGCGCGGGGTTTTGAAGGAATAAGTAGGTTTTCACCACCAACAAGACAGATTTCTTCATTTAATAAATACTGCTGAGACTCTGTGTTTTATTAGAAGATGCCACAGAGGACAGAAGATGTAAAGTAAGTTGTGCCGTGACTCGGATTCCAACCGAGGTTGCTGCAAACACAATGCAGAATATTAACTACTATACGATCATTGTGCCGCAGATCATCCTTCTACCAATTATTTTAATCTATGCCCTTGGTTATTGACCTCTCTGCTAAGGAAAATAGGTCCTTTCTGTCCACTCTATCTCGGCCCCACATAATTTTATACACCTCAATTAAGTCTTCCACCAGCCTCATCTGTTCCCAAGAAAACAACTGCAATCTTTCCTCATAGCCAAAATTCTCCAGTCCTGGCAACATCCAGAGGACAACAGAGGACACTGGTTGAAGGTAATTGGCAAAAGAACAAGAGGGGAGATGAGGAGATTTTTTTTCTATGTTGCGAGTTGTTATGCTCTGTCACCCTTTGCCTGAAAGCTGGTGGAAGCAGATTCAATAGTAACTTTCAAAAGGGAATTGAATAAATACCTGAAGAGGAAATATTTGCAGGGCTATGGGGAAAGAGCTGGGACTAATTGGAAAGCGCTTTCAAGAGCACGATGGGCCAAATGGCCTCCTTCTGTGATGTATGATTCTATTATTTGTGAAAGGTTTTATGAAAGGCTTCATGTAAATGAGGCGGACCAGTTGCCGGCTCCACTATCCCACTTTATTTTTGTGTATTTGTCCCTGTGCTATTTCAACCTAATTGAAACAATTCACGCTTCGCTACCCAGGAAGCTCGAGTGTAGCAGCTACTGACGGCGTGGTCGCCAAGCAGTAAGGCATCAGTCCCGTAAACCGAAGATCATGGGTCCGATCCCCGTCCGTGCCTGGAGAGCTTTTATAATCTTTACTGTGACTTTTAAAAGTTTTCTCCTGATGAACTCTATCAAAATCATTCTTTAATTTTGAATATTTCTATCAACTCCCTTCTTGGCATTCGCTGCTCTAAAGAGAAAAATCCCAGCTTCTCCAGTCTCTTCGCATAAATGAAGTCCCTCGCTCCTGATACCATTCTAGTAAATCTATTCTGCACTCTCTCCAAGGCCTTGACATTCTTCCTAAATCTTGGTGCCCTGAATTGAAGACAATACTCCAGCTGAGGCGCCACCAGTGTTTTTAAAGTTTTAGAATAACCTCCTTGCTTTTGACCTCTATTAATAAAGCCAAGTATCCCACGTGCTTTTTTAACAGCCTTCTCATTGTGTCCTGACCGCTTCACAGATCTGTACGCTCACCCCATGTCTCCCTGTTCCTGCACCCACTTTCAAATTGTACCATTTAGAGCCGGTTAATAAAATGCGGGGGGGGGGAGCTCTCTGACCAGTTTCGGAGCCAGTGATCTCCAGAGAGAGCCGATTAAAGTAAATAATTGTTCACGTTAAATTGTACCATTTAATTCATATTGCCTCTCCTCATTCTTCCTACCAAAATATATCACTTCACACTTCTCTGCGTTAAATTTCATCTGTCACGTGTCTGCCCATTTGACCAGTCTGTATATGCCCTCCTGTAGTCTGTTACTAAATTCCTCACTATTTGCTACACTGTCTTTCGTATTATCTGCAAATTTCGTAATTATGCTCTCTATACCCAAGTTCAGGTCATTAATCCTCATCAGAAAGAGCAGCGGTCCTACTACCGACCCCCGGGGAACACCGCTCTAAACTTCCTTCCAGTCTAAGCATATAAAACCTCTCCCTGCACACGCTTCCTAACCTGCAGATCAATTCAAATAGAGAGAGTCAGAAGCAAAAGCAGATACATTTCAAAACTGAGATCGATAGATTGTTGTGAGTAAACGTTATTAAAGGTTACGGCAACAATGGAGTTAAGATACAGATCAGCCATGACCTAATTGAATGGCGGAACATGTTCGAGGGGCTGAATGGCCTACTCCTGTTCATGTGTACAAAGATTCACACACACAAATCAAAACACAGCTGCACAAAGACGCAGAGTTAGATAGATAGGGAAACAGAAATGGAGAGACAGGCATACAGACAGGGAAATAATCTGAGTCAGATAGAAAGTTAGTGACAGAGAGAGAGCGAGACACCAGGGAGGTAAACAGAATACGAGGCAGAAATAGGGACACACAGAGAGAGACAGAGAAAGAGGAACAGACAGAGAGTGACAGTGAGAGAGAGCGAGAGAAAGAAACGAAGAAACAGGCGTAGAGACAGCGAGTCATTGGACTGCACAGCAGCTCAAATAGAACATTATGAAATGTTAGAAATAACTACGAATGAAGATGACATTATTCACCGTTTCCACATTGCGTGCGTCTGCCTCTCTCTCCCAGTTTCCCATCTAAGGAGGGAACCTGTGGTCCCAGTGATTCCCCATAGTAACTCGCCCCGGGCCAGGCTGCCATTGCATGTCGATGTTCAGTTATAAAGAAGGAGGGACACCGTCTGATAGAGATTCAGACAGAGAAAGAGAGAGAAACAAACAGACAGAGACAGCGAGAGAGAGGGAGACCGAAATGGAGAGAGAGAAAGAGAGAGAGAGAGAGAGGGAATGAGAGGAAGAAGCTGTTGCGAATTTGCTGTAGTTTCCCAAGCCCAGGGCGGGAACACCAAGTTCTAACACAATTGGCGGTAAAGGGCTTTGGGAAGTTCTGAAGTCGGGAAAAGCGATAATATATAAGTCCTTCCGTTGATCATCTTTACAAACTGCTGGGGATAACAATTAAATAGATTGACAAGGATGTCTATATCTCTCTAATAACAACAGAAAATGCTGGAAAAACTCCAGCATTTTCAGTTGTTATTTCGGATTTCCAGCATCTGCAGTGTTTTGCTGTCTATATCTCTCTCCCCGTCTGTCCCTCTCGCTCTCTCTCTGTCTCTCCGTCTTCCTCCTTCCCTCTCGCTGACTCTCTCTCTGCCCCTCTCGCTTCATCTCTCTCTCTCTCTCATACCCGCAGAATAGCGAATCACAGGGTCAAAGAAGGAAACAGATTTTGTCTGTCCTGTTTCAAAACCGCAAAATGAAAGAATCCTGCGATGACGGCTCGGGCAGAATTGCTTCTGCGGGGAGTTTGACCTTCCCCCAGAGATGGCGAGAGACAAGGACGCGAAGCTATTAATAGGCTTCGTGAAACTAATTGCATTAAAGTCTGGAGCCTAAAGCAGGTGCGGATCTATGAACCTTTCAGACACTTTACAAAGAATGTACAGCACAGGAAAAGGCCATTCGGCACAACTGGTCTCTACCAGCGTTTATGATGCACACGAGCCTATTCCCAGCCCACATAATCTAACTTTCAGCTTATCCTTCTATTGCTGTTTCCCTCATGTATTTATCTAACTCCCCCTGAAATGCATTATTGCTAATTTCCTCAACTATTCCTTATGGTAGCGCGTACTTTGAGTAAGTAACTATATCCTGAACTCCCTATTGGATTTATTAGTGATTATCTTATATTTATTACTTCTAGCTTTACTCAGTGTGACACAAGACCTTTCCAATCCCAGCCAGCGCCTGGAGACCGAAAAATCGGTCAGGAGCAGCATTCACCGCCAGGGCTGAAATCTTGCTGGGTTCAAACGGCTGTTGTCAGCGGACTACAGCAAATCCAATGGTGCAAGTAAGTGACAATATCTGGAAACAGTTAACTAGTCAGTGTGTTACAGAGCGGAATGGACAGTAACCTAACTATCTCAATTATATCACACCTTTACCTTCTATACACAACATAATAAAAGCCTAGTCTGAGCAGCTGTTCTAGATATTCTAAACCATTTAGCCCCAGTATCATAGAAACATAGAAGATAGGAGCAGGAGTAGGCCATTCGGCCCTTCGAGCCTGCTCCGCCATTCAACGAGATCATGGCTGATCATCCAAACCCTAGCACCCGGTCCCTACAACGACAGCAATCCCACCCAAGCCCTATCCCCGTAACCCCACGTATTTAATCCCCCCTAACACTAAGGGCCAATTCTTATCATGGCCAATCAACCTAACCCGCGCATCTTTGGACTGTGGGAGGAAACCAGAGCACCCGGAGAAAACCCACGCAAACACGGGGAGAAAGTGCAAACTCCACACAAACAGTCACCCGAGGCCGGATTTGAGCCCGGGTCCCTGGCGCTGTGAGGCAACAGTGCTAACCACTATGCCACCGTGCTGGTGAATCAGCGTTGCACCTGCGCCAAGGCCTATATATCATTCCTGAGGTGCAGTACCCGGAACTGGATGGAATGCTTCAGATGTAGTCTAAGCAGAACTTTATACAACATAGGAATATAGGAACAGCAGTGGGCCATTTAGCCCCTCCAACATTTTCCACCATTCAATGCGAGCATGGCTGATCTGCAACCTAACTCAATATACCTGCCTTTAGCCCATATCCCTTAATACCATTGGTGAATAAAAATCTATCAATCTCAGATGTAAAATTAACATTTGATCCAGCATCAATTGTCATTTGCGGCAGAGAGTTCCAAATTTCTAACATCCTTTGTGTGTAGAAGTGTTTCCTAATTTCACTCCTGTAAAGTCGGGCTCTAATTTTTAGACTATGCCACCTAATCCTAGACTCTCCAACCAGCGGAAATAGCATTTCTCTATCTACCCTATCTGTTCCCCTTAATATCTTGAAAACTTCGATCAAATCTCGCCTTAACTTATCGGGAATACAACCCTAGTTTGTGTAATCTTTCCTCCTAATTTAACCCTTGGAGTCGGGGTATCATTCTGGTAAACCTACGCTGCACTCCCTCCAAGGCCAATATATGGTTACTAAGGTGTGGTACGCAGAACTGCTCACAGTGCTCCAGGTGTGGTCTAAACCCTCGCCCAATCGACCCAGCAAAGTCCTGCTCACTTACTTGTGCTCGAAGTGGGAGAGCTGCCCCACAAAGAAGTCAAGCAACAACCTGACATAGTCATATTCAAAGAGTCGTACTCAAAGAATCATAACTTTCAGCCAAAGTCCTAGACTCCTCCATCACTATCTGTGGGTATGTCCTGTCCCACCGGCAGGACAGACCCACCAGAGATGGTGTCACGTGTCCCATTTGCACAAATAGTCATTGGTGCAAGAACCCAGTCGATACATTTAGATCTGCGTGACCCCAAATTCTCCAATCACTGACCCTGCACCATGTGTTTTACCTCCACAATGATTATTGCGCTGGTTTCATTGTATTCAATTTGTTTTGGAACTCCAAATCTAAAAGAATTGCATCAATCATTACAATAATGTTATGCCTCTGATATTTAACTGTAATAGAAGATGCTGAGAACAACATGAATAGTCTGCAGGGTAATGAATGTAAACAGTAGGAATATTGCAATAAAAATAGAAAATGTTGGAAACACTCAGCAGGTCAGGCAGCATCAGTGGAGCGAGACACAGAGTTATCGCTGCAGATTGATACGCTTTCATCAGAACTGGAACAAGTTAGAAATGTAACAGGTTTTAAGCAAATACAATGGCAGGGAAAGAGGGAGCGGAGGAAAGCACAAAGGGGAAGGTCTGTGATAGGGTGGGAGGCTGGAGAGATTAAATGACAAAAGGGATAATGGTGCAAGGCAAAAGGGGTGGTATTGGGAGAAGTAAAGAAACAAAAGATGGATCCAGAGGAGGTGTAAATGACAATAGCAGAATCAAAACCAACAGCAGCTGTCCACAAAATGGAAACAGTGGATATGAACAGCAATTGATGAACTCAGATTGAGTCCGGAAGGCTGTGAAGCATCTAATGGGAAGATGAGGTGCTGTTCCTTTGAGCTTTATTAGAACAGTGTACGTGGCCGAGGACAGAAGCTCAGAGTCACGCTTGTGGTCTGGACAAAGGTGTTCCACAAAGTGATCACCCAAACTGCGATTGATCCCCCGAATGTAGAGGAGAATGCGGTGTGAGCAGCGAATACAGTTTTCTACATTGAAAGAAGTAGAGGACTTCACTGTTTCACCTGGAGGGAGTGATTCGGGCCCTGGACTGTGGGAACGGAGGTAGTCAAAGGGCAGGTGCCACATCTCCTGCGCTTGCACGGGAAGGTGCCGTGGGAAGAATCAGCCTCAGCCTCTGCTCACTGTTCACCAGCTGCTGAAAACTTGTCTCCAGATTATAACATGATTCTAGGTTAGAGCTAAACATTCAGGTAGAGCCTGAGCACAGCGGTTGGCTTTAAATATCTTGAATCAGAGGCAGTGATAAAGCGCCTGCATTGCTGAAATGCTTCAATATATCAATATGACAATAAATATGCTTAAATACAGTGGAGGATTTTAAGTAGACACAGGGCCACTGGTTTCCAAGGTGAACTTACCTGTGGCTCTCTTGCCTCTCTCTCTCCTCCCTCCCACACGCTGCCGGTTTTTAAACCTTGTTTTAAATCTGCTGCTCTGGGCCAGTGCATTCCACAGACTCACAACCCTTTCTACAAACACCGTCTCAATGCTTAACTTCTCTGTTTATTGGTTCCGGGTATAGAAGATAAAAATATAAAGGTCTTGCATTTGTATAGGATGTCCCAAAAAGTTTTACAGCCAATGAAATACTTTTGAAGCGTGGCCACTGTTGTAATATAGGAAACGTAGCAGCCAATTTGCGCACAGCAAGCTCCCATAATCAGATATGAACAGATATCCTGTTCTAGTGATGTTGATTGAGGAATAAATATTAGCCAGAACACCTGGGATAACTACCCTGCTCTTTGTCGAAATAATCTTTCCTGTCTACCTGAGAGGCCAGACAGGGCCTTGGTTTTTCGTCTCATCCAAAAGACGGCATCTCCAATAGTGCAGCACTCCCTCAGTATTGCACTGAACTGTCAGCCTAGCTTTTTGTGCTCAAGTCTTGGAATAGTTCATGGATCCAGGAGACGGGAGGAATATCTCCCAAGCTCCACCTTAAACTCTGCACAGTCGCAGGACTTGAACCATAAACCCTTCATTTTATTTGCATGTAGCTCTCTATCTCTCCCTAACTATTTCTTTTTTCTCTCTGTTTTTCCCCTGATAAACTTCTCAGGTTTCCTTGAACGGCCACTGCTGATCTAACCTGTAACACCAGCACAATATGGTTAAAAAAAAGAAATAATGACTTAGGCGGCAGGGAAAGTAATTCAGAAAAGTATAATGGAATTAATAAAACATTTCAAGTAGGTGCGCAGATTGAAGCTGGCCTGTTCTTCAATCACAATTCAGGCGACCTCATTGGCCATACACATTCTCTGAAGGGCATCAATGAAACACTTCTGGCTTTGCTGCAAAATTTTACCACCGAAGAGGGCTGAGAATGACTTTCTACAGATCATTAACTAGAAGTCCAGTGCGCTATCAATTGCGCCACAGCGCTGATGAAATCTTAGCATTTCACATTGATCTATACAGGGATAGTCATTTTTCGTCAAATGCAGATTTATCTCTCAATATCTCTGACAATTTTCTTTTTGCTCTCTCTGTCTCCCTGTCTCTCAATTTTTCTGCCTATCGCTTTCTCTTACTCTCAATCTCTCTCGCTCCTCCTTGCTGTGTGCCTCTCTGTCTTTTTCTGTCTCTCTCTCTCTCTCTCTCTCTGCTTCTGTCTCTCTTCCGCACCCAGTAGGGATATACACCCTTCAACTAAGTCGAGATATATGCTGCAGGTCGCGAAGACTCAAGGCTTGGGGACCGCGAATGCCTGTAGGGACAGTACTGCAGTTTAACCAAGTGCAGCCCCGCAGCAACCAGCGCACAGCACAGGTAAACTTCCCCACTTCTTGTCAGAAAAGGATTAGCCTCCCCCACTCGAGGCTGAGCGTTTCTGATTACAGGAAGTGCAGTGGGGAAATGGTCGGCAGTTAGAGCTCCGGTTTTTGATGGGTTGACGTATATCAGATGTTTCCACTTGTGGGCTGTCCAAAAGTTGGGGTTATCAATACACGATAGTCACTCATAAATCCAATAGGCAATTCAGCATAAACTTCTTTACTCAGAGAGTGGTTAGTATATGGAACGGGCGGCCACGTGGAGCATTTGAGCCGAATAAATGCATTCCAGGGGAAGCCGGATACTCACAGGAAGGAGACAGGAACAGAAGTTTCTGCTGATCTAAGGAGATGCAGCATAGAAACATAGAAGATAGCAGCAGGAGTAGGCCATTCGGCCCTTCGAGCCTGCTCCGCCATTCAATGAGATCATGGCTGATCATCCAATATCAGTACCCTGTCACTGCCTTCTCCCCATATCCCTTGATCCCTTTAGCCTTAAGAAATATATCCAACTCTTTCTTGAATATACTTAATGAACTGGCCTCCACCACCCTCTGTGGCAGAGAATTCCACAGGTTCACCACTCACTGGGTGAAGAAATTACTCCTTATTTCAGTCCTAAATGGCTTACTCGTTATCCTTAGACTATGATCCCTGGTTCTGGACTCCCCGGCCATCAGAAACATCCTTCCTGCATCTAGTCTGTCCAAGCCTGACAGAATTTTATAGCTTTCGATGCGATCCCTCTCAATCTACTAAACTCCAGTGAGTATAAGCCCAATCGAGACAATCTCTCCTCATACGTCATTCCTGCCATCCCAGGTATCAGCATGGTGAATCTTCGCTGCACTCCTTCCATGGCAAGAACGTTCTTCCTCAGGTAAGGCGACCAAAACTGCACACAATACTCAAGGTGTGGTCTCACCAAGGCCCTGTACAACTGCAGCAAGACATCCTTGTTCTTGTACTCGAACCCTCTTGCTACGAAGGCCAACATACCATTTGACTTCTTAACCGCCTGCTGCACCTGCATGCTTACATTCAGCGACTGGTGCACAAGAACATCCAGGTCTCTTTGCACTTCCCCTTCTCCCAATCTATTGCCGTTCAAATAATAATCTGCCTTCCTGTTTTTGCTACCAAAGTGGATAACCTCACATTTATCCACATTATAGTGCATTTGCCATGTTTCTGCCCAATCACCCAACCTGTCCAAATCGTACTGGAGTTTCCCGACATCCTCCTCACAGCATACCCTCCCACCCAGCTTTGTGTCGTCTGCAAATTTGGAGATATTACATCCAATTCCCTCGTCCAGATCATTAATATATATATTGTGAACAGCTGGAGTCCTAGGACTGATCCTTGCAGTACCCCACTAGTCACTGCCTGCCACTCGGAAAACAACCCGTTTATTCCAACTCTTTGCTTTCTGTCCGCCAACCAGTTCTCTATCCAAGTCAATTCCTCGCCCCCAATCCCATGTGCCTTAATTTTGCACGCTAATCTCTTATGCAGGACCTTAGCGAAAGCCTTCTGAAAGTCCAAATACACCATATCCACTGATTCTCCCTTATCTATTTTACCAGTTACATCCTCAAAAAATTCCAGTAGATTAGTCAAGCATGATTTACCTTTTGTAAATCCATGTTGACTTTGTCCGATCCAGTCACTGCTTTCTAAGTGCTCTGCTATTACATCTCTTATAATGGGCTCTAGCATTTTCCCCACTACCGATGTCAAGATTACCGGTCTATAATTCCCCGCCTTTTCTCCACCACCGCCAATCCATGGGTACCGTTCCAGAGTCTATCGAGTTCTGGAAGATGACCAGCAATGCATCTACTATTTCTAGGGCCGCTTCCTTAAGTACCCTGGGAAGTAGATTATCAGGCCTTGGGGATTTATCGGCCTTCAGTCCCATTAATTTTCCTAACAACATTTCCCTACATATACTGATTTCTTTTAGTTCCACACTTTCATCAGACCCTATGTTCCCCGGCATCTCTGGGAGGTTATTTGTGTCCTCCTTTGTGAAGACAGAACCAAAATATGTATTTAGCTGGTCTGCCACTTCTTTGTTCCCCATGATAAATTCCCCCGATTCTGACTGCAAGGGACCTATGCTTGACTTCACCAATCTTTTTCTCTTCACATATCTATAAAAGCTTTAACAGTCAGTTTTTACGTTCCCTGAATGCTTACTCTCATATTCTATTTTCCCTTTCTTAATTAATCCCTTTGTCCTCCTTTGTTGAATCCTAAACTGCTCCCAATTCTCAGGATTATTGCTTTTTCTGGCCAATTAATATGCCCTCTCCTTGGACCTTATGCTATCCCTAATTTCCCTTGTTAGCCACGGTTGGGTCACCTTTTTTGTTTTATGTTTATGCCAAACTGAGATGAACAAATTCTGTAGTTCATCCATTCGGTCTTTGAATGTTTGCCATTGCCTATCCACCGTCAACCCTTTGAGTGCCATTCCCCAATCAATCCTCCCCAACTCGCTCCTCAGACCATCGTAGTTTCCTTTATTTAAATTGAGGACCCTAGTCTCCGAGTCAACTATTTCATTCTCCATTTTAATGAAGAATTCGATCATATTATGATCGCTCCGACCCAAGGGGCCACGTACAACAAGATTGCTAATTAATCCTTTCGTGTTACATAATACCCAGTCTAAAATGGCCTGATCTCTGGTTGGTTCCTTGACATATTGGTCCAGGAAACCATCCCGTAAACACTCCAGGAATTCGTCCTCTACAATATTGTTACTAATTTGTTTGGCCCAATCTATATGCAGATTAAAGTCACCCATGATGAATGCTGTGCCCTTATTGCACGCTTCTTTAATTTCCCATTTAATGCCATCCCCAACCTCTGCCTTACTGTTTGGAGGTCTATAAACCACTCCCACTAACGTTATTTTCCCCTTAGTATTTCTCAATTTTACCCATACAGATTCCACCTCATCAGAGCTAATATCCTTCATTACAATTGTGTTAATCCCTTCTTTAACCAGTAATGCTACCCCATCTCCCTTTCCTTTTTGCCTATCTTTCCTGAATGTCGAATACCCCTGGATGTTGAGTTCCCAGTCCTGGCCTTCCTTGAGCCATGTTTCTGTAATCCCAACCAAATCGTATTTGTTTACGTCTATTTGCACAGCCAAATCATCCACCTTATTACAAATGCTCCTCGCATTAAGAGACAAAGCCTTCAGGCTTGTTTTTTTTAACGCTCTCAGACCTATTAGAATTATTATTTACTGTGGCCATGTTTGATTTAAACCGTTGATTTCTCTGACTGCCACTTTTGTTTTTCTCTTTCCTATCTTTTTCTTTTATCCTTGTTTCCCTTTCCTCTGTCTCCTTGCTCAGGTTCCCAACCCCCTGTCATTTTAGTTTAAACCCTCCCCCACAGCACTAGCACTCCCCCTAGGACATCAGTTCCAGCCCTGCCCAGGTGCAAACCGTCCGGTTGGAACTGGTCCCACCTCCACCAGAACAGGTTCCAATGTCCCAGGAACTTGAATCCCTCCCCCTGGCACCATTCCTCTAGCTATGTATTCATCTGAAGTATCCTTCTATTTCTACTCTGGCTAGCACGTGGCACTGGTAGCAATCCTGAGATTACTACCTTTGAGGTCCTGTTTTTGAATTTATCTCCTAACTCCCTATATTCCACTTTTAGGACCTCATCCCACTTTTTACCCATATCGTTGGTGCCTATATGCACCATGACAACTGGCTGTTCACCCTCCCCTTCCAAGATGTTCTGCAGCCGCTCAGAGACATCCTTGACCCTTGCACCAGGGAGGCAACACACCATCCTGGAGTCTCGTTTGCGGCCGCAGAAATGCCCATCTATTCCCCTTACAATTGAACCCCGTATTACTATAGCTCTACCCATCTTTTTCCTCCCATTCTGTGCAGCAGAGCCACCCCTGGTGCCAGGAAGTTGACTGCTGCTGCCTTCCTCTGATAAGCCACCCCCCCCAACAGTACTCAAAGTGGTGTATCTGTTGGAGAGCAGGATGGCCACAGGGGACCCCTGCACTACCTGCCTGCGCCTAGTGCTCTGCCTGTTGGTCACCCGTTCCCTTTCTTCCTGTCCAACCACTACCTGTGGTGTGTCCAACTCCGTAAATGTGTATTCACGATGTCCCGAGCATCGTGAACGCTCCAGTATGTATCCAATCGCAGCTCCAGTGCCGCAATGCAGTCTGTCAGCAGCTGCAGCTGGATGCACTTCCTGCACATGTAGTTGTCAGGGACACAGGAAGTGTCCCTGAGTTCCCATATATCGCAGGAGGAGCAGATCACAGGGCCCGGCTGTCCTGCCATGACTTACCCTTTAATTAATTGAATTTAAATTAAATCAATCAATCCCACTAATTACACTACAGTTAATTGGTTTACCAACAGTCCCTGCTACGCTAGAGAGACCTTCTAGCAACTATAAACCAGAGTTAAAGTTTAACAAAAAAGAGAAATACTCACCAACCAATCACTTACCTGCTTCCTGGTGACGTCACACATTGATTACTTTTTACCTCTCTCCCCTGCTGTTGAATTAGAACGCTGCTCCTGACACACTGCCGCCGATGCTCAGTGTTCCCACACAGGCCCGCTGTAGTCGGGCTGCTCCTGACACACTGCCGCCGAGGCTCAGTGTTCCCACACAGGCCCGCTCTGGTCGGGCTGCTCCTGACACACTGCCGCCGATGCTGTGTTCCCACACAGGCCCGCTCTGGTCGGGCTGCTCCTGACACACTGCCGCCGATGCTGTGTTCCCACACAGGCCCGCTCTGGTCGGGCTGCTCCTGACTCACTGCCGCCGATGCTCAGTGTTCCCACGCAGGCCCGCTCTGGTCGGGCTGCTCCTGACTCACTGCCGCCGATGCTCAGTGTTCCCACGCAGGCCCGCTCTGGTCGAGCTGCTCCTGACTCACTGCCACCGGTTTTAACTGCCGCCGATGCTCAGTGTTCCCGCGCAGGCCCGCTCTGGTCGGGCTGCTCCTGACTCACTGCCGCCGGTTTTAACTGCCGCCGATGCTCTGTGTTCCCACGCAGGCCCGCTCTGGTCGGGCTGCTCCTGACTCACTGCCGCCGGTTTTAACTGCCGCCGATGCTCAGTGTTCCCACGCAGGCCCGCTCTGGTCGGGTTGCTCCTGACTCACTGCCGCTGGTTTTACCTGCCGCCGATGCTCAGTGTTCCCACGCAGGCCCGCTCTGGTCGGGCTGCTCCTGACTCACTGCCGCCGATGCTCAGTGTTCCCACGCATGCCCGCCCTGGTCGGGCTGCTCCTGACTCACTGCCGCTGGTTTTAACTGCCGCCGAGGCTCAGTGTTCCCACGCAGGCCCGCTCTTGTCGGGCTGCTCCTGACTCACTGCTGCGGATGCTCAGTGTACCCACGCAGGCCCGCTCTGGTCGGGCTGCTCCTGACTCACTGCCGCCGGTTTTAACTGCCGCCGATGCTCAGTGTTCCCACGCAGGCCCGCTCTGGTCGGGCTGCTCCTGACTCACTGCCGCCAGTTTTAACTGCCGCCGATGCTCAGTGTTCCCATGCAGGCCCGCTCTGGTCGGGCTGTTCCTGACTCACTGCCGCTGATGCTCAGTGTTCCCACGCAGGCCCGCCCTGGTCGGGCTGCTCCTCACTCACTGCCGCCGATTTTAAGTTCGGGAGGAGGCTGGTGTGGAACAGAAACACCGACACACACCAGTTGGGCCCAATGGTCCGTTTATGTTTATGTTTTGTAAAAATCAGGGAATTTCGAAAATGTTGGAAATGTAGATTCAGCTTCAGCGGAAGTGCAGCTCCCGCCACTGGAGAGACTGAGGACTCTGGGGGAGGAATGTCTGCGTGTTGCACAGATTTGGAAAATTTAGGAACAGCTGTCACCTAGTGTGTAAAACGGCCACGGACAGACTCGAACTTGCAATTTTCGGATAAGATTACGGGCGGCATCGAAGACCAGCCACCTTCTCCACGCGGCTGCTGTAAGTTTGAGAAATAGCAGTGGAGAGAATGCTGAGCAATTTCAGGGTCAGCGCTCTGACAAAAGCGAGGATTAAAGAACAAAAAGCAGATTTAGAACTTCTGTACTGATCCGCCGTGAGCAGGGTTCGAGCCTCAGCCAAACAAACCCCGGGACTTTCGAATTCAACATCTTAACCATTCGGCCCTCGTACCTGAAATCGCCTCCCTTTTAAACAGACCCAGAATGATCCGGGACTGATTCAATTTTGTTCATGTTTGTGTCATGGATAAACAAATGGTTTGAAGCTGTCAATCATAACAGGGTTTGGAGGGAACTTCCTGCATTAATCAAAACACCAACATCCTCCAGCTGTCAATCAACTCTCCCCATCAGAAAGACAGAGAGAGGGAGAGAGACTGTCAGAGAGCTTCCTGCATCCAGCCCTGAGCCTGTTGCACTCACCAGCTGCTCACCCGCACCTCGCTGTCAGAAACACTGAACATTTTTACCGGGACCCTTCAAATACAGTTTATAAAATGAGAAAAGATCAAAGTTCATCACAATTCATTTGAAAGGAACAAAATTAAATAAACTTTTCACCGTCACTCGGTAACCGCGTCAGGCATTCCTTCAGTCGGTAAAATAAATTATCGTCTGTTAGAGTTTTTTCCACGGGGTTGAATAATTTCTGTATGAGGAATGTTCCAGCGTCGTAAACCAGGGGAACGCGCCGATCGAGCTGTGTCTTGATCGCTTCTGGGCAGTCGGACAATTCGCCCTTTCCCAAAGCGGATCTACAGATTCTCTGATCTGCTGCCTGGATTCTCTTTTTTGATTCCTTTCGATTTGTCCCGCTCCCGACTGGCAATGTATTCCAACCCTCGTAGCAACCCTCCCCCTAGCATCGTGTCCCAGCCTCGATTGAAAGCGGCCCACAGCAACCCCAACCTCCTCACCTACCCGCTGACTGACACACCACGGTTACACTCTGCTTCAGTGAGATTAATGTCCCGAGCGGGTTCAAGGTCGCGTGTAATTGCGAGCAGAGCACTTGAGAGCGAAACAACGTTGCCTTTTGTACCTGTCTTCTAAAGCGCCGCACTGCTCCACTCAGACAGTTAATTCAGACGATAATGTATCCCAATTCAGGCGATCTCAGGTGTGCAGAAAGCAAAATGTGAAGTATCGGCATTGGCTGGATCGAACCCGGCATGATAAAAGCTTCCAGCCTGAACCAGACAATGCCCGCACAGAGTCGCGCTGCAGGTGTCCAGTTAGAAACCTATCTGAAAGGATATGCAGTCTGACAGAGGTTCTGTGATGACCCGGCCCAGTCTGATCTACAGCCGCAGCATCGGCCGCTTGCAGCTGCGATCACCGAGTGTTCTTCTGTATCGTGTCTACACACTGTTCCCTTTGGGGAACAGTGTGAAGTAGTGGAAGGATTTCTGGCCGCGTTAAACGCTCCTTCCGTGACCGTAACCATCTTCATACCAGCCAGTAGGATGGTTAGTCCTATGGCGGAAGGGTTTTACAGGCTCCTACAACCCATACGAAAGGGGGGGCGGGGGGGGGCACCCAAACCCACGGACGCAAATATCCCGCTGGATGTCAACACAGAATTTAGAGCCGGAGCTCCGACTCTACTTGCCGGGACTGTCTGGAGCGGGATTCGAAACCCTACACTTGCTGGCCCAGCGGCGAGGATGCTTACCGCTACGCCAATGGCCCACTCCCGAACCGAGTTTTTAATACGTTGGACATGAAATCGAGCGGGATGTTTCTGCGCAGAAGCGAATTCTGCTCCCAGCGCCGCTGTTTCAAGTTCTCCTCGTGAACCGGTCTCAAAGGATGGCTGATCAGCTTTGGGAGGCATTGCTCTGCAGTCCGTCACTGCCTCGCTGCATGTGTCCAATGTGAAACCTGTCTGAGTCCCAGCAGACTGATTTTAGTTTGACCAGCTTTTTAATTTGTTTTCCAAGAGTTGCCCTGAGCA
This sequence comes from Somniosus microcephalus, assembly GCF_052327205.1. Taxonomy (NCBI): domain Eukaryota; kingdom Metazoa; phylum Chordata; class Chondrichthyes; order Squaliformes; family Somniosidae; genus Somniosus; species Somniosus microcephalus. Next base: position 73,663,351 of record NW_028225179.1, read on the forward strand.
TGTGGTGAGTTTCCTTCTGGAGAGCGGTTCGTCAATTCAGCTCCGAGGGAAAGTGGGCTGTGACTGGAGTCACTTGTGGAACAGAAAGTGTCGGGGCGGCAGTTTCTCTCTTTGAAGGACATTAATCAACCTCTCAATGCTGCATCTTTATTAATTCTTCTTAATTCACAGATCCAATTAAATCTCCATTGTGCCACAGAGCCGATTTCATCGCGAAAGCCTTTTCATTTACCCGGCTGGTTGGTTTTCACGTTGCTCCCAAGAAGCTCGGGAATTTCGGGAAAACGGCGCGAAATCCGCTGTTTTCTATTTAAAGGAATGTTGCTTTCTACAGTGTCGATAAGCTGAAAGATGGTGATTTTTCACGAATAATCGAAAGGGCTCGTCTGGAATTTGAACCCGAAACCTCTCGCATTTCCAGTGTGACAAACCCAAAGCGAAAATCATACCCCTAAACCAACGAGCCACCAAAGAAGAGCCGCTCCCTCATGAAGCTCAGAATCTGGCATTGGTGAAGAAAGCCATTCGACCCATCGTGCCTGTGCTGGCTCTCTGAAAGAGCTGTCTAATTAGTCCCACACCGCATAGTAGGACTAATGTTTCCCTTTTGAAGTATACATTAGTAATTTGAGACATGACATGAGCTGAGTGCAGCATGTTTGGGAGCAAAAGGTGAATTTGGATATGATGTTTAAGATGATCGATGTAAGACCAGAGACGAGAGGAGGAAACTTTTTTTTCCCTCCGCGAGTTGTTGTGACCTGCAATGCGCTGCCTGAAAGGGTGGTTGAAGCAGATTCAATAGCAACTTTAAGAAGGACATTGGCTAAATACCCGAAGGGAAATCATTTACAGAGCTATGGGGAAAGAGCAGATGAGAGGGAATAATTGTACAGGTCTTTCACAGACCAGTACCGGCACGATGGACCGAATGACCTCATTCTGTGCTGTATTCCTGGTCGGCCTCACATCTTCCATCCTCCGTAAACTTCAGGTCATCCCAAACTGCTAACCCGTACCTAGTCCCGTTCACACATCAAACCTGAGCTCGCTGACTTACGTTGGCTCCAGTTATGCAGTGCCTTGATTTTTAAAGGCTCATCCTTGTTTTCAAGCCCCTCCATAACCTCACCCCTCCCTATCACTGTATCCTCTTCCAGCCTCACAACCCTCCGAGATCTCTGAGCTCCTCCAATTCTCGCTTCTTGCGCCTCCCCAATTTAATCGCTCCACCATTGGCGGCCGGGCTTTCAGCTGCCTCGACCCTAAGCTCGGGAAATCCCTCCCTAAACCTCTCCGCCTCTCCACCTCTCGCTCCTCCTTCAAGAAGCTCCTTAAAACCTACCTCTTTGACCAAGATTTTGGCCATCTGCCCTAATACCTCCTTATGTTGCTTGATGTCAACTTTTGTTTGAAAACGCTCCTGTGAAACGGGATTGGATAATTTACTCCGTTAAAGGCGCTACATAAATGCAAGTTATTGTCGTTGTATTATTCTGTGATTGTATGACGAGGCTCTGTGCGGTTTTTTTCTTTCAATCTCTTTACTCTTTAGGGTAATCAGAGCCAAGGTGAACCAAGGCTTTAAAACTTTTTTATAATTGGTTTGATGAACATTATTACACAACTTTTACAGAGAAAGATTCGGAAAATATTTAAGTCAGTTTTGCAACTCAAAACTCAGAAAAAAGGACAATTTTTCTGCTTTGGGAGACAGTTAAATTATTTATAAAAACTGAAAATACTGGAAATACTCAGCAGATCAGGCAGCATCTGTGGAGAGAGAAACAGAGTTAATGATTTACCTCCATGACCTTTCGTCAGAACACGTTTCCTGAGCTGCTGAGAGTTTCCAGCATTTTCTGTTTTTATTTCCGATTTCCAGCATCCGCAGTGTTTTGCTTTTGTCTGAGGTTAGTTATTTGTCAAACGTTTCAGCGGCACATGAGCAGTCCCTGAAGCAGATTGAGCAGCATTCCCTGTGTCTCCGTGTTTCAGAGATGGATTCTAATCTGGAATAAAAATAAAAAATTCTTGTAATACTCAGCAGGGCTGTCCATCACAGGGCTGATCGGAACTCGATTCCCGATACAAACAGTGAATCGTCTTTTAGAGACATCGAGAGAGAACAGGAACGGAGGAGGGAACATACGGCGGACTGGATTCCAATTCCGCTCCCGTAAGTTACTACTGACAAAAAACAACAGGAAATAGGAACAATAGACAGATGTGTCCGGATTGAAATGGTCGGGATTTACACCAAGAATTTCACCCCTGTTCCCAAAATACCCTTCGAAGAATCGGGTTATTGTAAAATGCGGGAAATACAGGAGGGACAGGATTGCTGAAATCTCTGCAGCAGTTACTGAGCCCTGGGTGGGATTATTTTCCAGCACGAGAGATTACTAACAGTGAAAGAGATCGTCTGCTTGAAACAGGAGGGGAGCTCTTTACAGTTCCTCCACTTTAAGTTTTATTTACAGAGCGAGCAGTGGAATTAACTTTAACAGTCAAAATGCACAGATTTGCTGCAAATCTGAAAACAACGACACAGAGGAACAGCAGGAGGCCATTCAATCCCTCGAGCCTGATCAATGACCCTAAACACACAATACCCAGGGTCAGTGACTCTAAACCCACAATGCCGAGGGTCAGTGACCCGAAACCCACAATGCTCAGGGGCAGTGACCCTGTACCCACAATGTCCAGGGTCAGTGACCCTAAACCCACAATGCCGAAACTCAGTGACACTAAACCCACAATACCCAGGGTCAGTGACCCTAAACCCACAATACCCAGGGTCAGTGACCCTGAACCCGCAACGTGGATAATTCGATCCTCCACCTGAGTATTTTGTCATTCTTGATTTTCCCCCTTTGTTTGTTATTAAACATGAAAACCACCGACCGCTGGTCGGTGAGCAGGGTGAAAGGTAGTGTCTCCAGTGCCGCACTGCCTCCACTATAGCCTGTGCCTCTTTCTCGACAGAAGAGTGCCTGATTTCAGGTCCCTGAAGGGTTCGGGAGAAGAAGGCCACAGGTCTCCCAGCCTGATTGAGGGTCGCAGCTAAGGCAAAGTCTGATGCATCGCTTTCGACTTGAAAGGGAATGCTTTCGTCCACTGCACACAGTGCAGCCCTTTCAATGTCCTGCTTGATACTGGTGAAAGCCTCCCGAGCTTCAGCTGATAGTGGGAAGGACGTCGATTTAATGAGGGGTCGGGCCTTATCAGAGTAATTGGGCACCCATTGGGCATAATACGAAAAAAATCCCAGGCACCTTTTTAAAGCTTTGGGATTGTGTGGCAGGGGCAGTTCCTTTAGGGGGCGTAATCGGTCAGGGTCCGGTTCAATTACCCCATCTTCCACCACACAGCCGGGTTGTGTTGAAGACACATTTCTCTTCATTGTAGGTTAGATTCAGCTTTAAGGCAGTTTTTAAAAATCTCGCAAGATTTAGATCATGGTCTTGCTGGTTGTGCCCGCAGATAGTGACATTGTCCAGATAGGGGTAGGTAGCTTGTAGTTTATTCTCGTCAACCATGCGGTCCATCTCACGTTGGAAGACCGAGACCCCATTTGTTAGCCCGAAGGGCACTCTGAGAAAATGGTAGAGGCGTCCGTTCACCTCAAAGGCGGTGTATGGGTGGTCCTCCGTTCTAATGGGGAGCTGGTGATACGCGGATATGAGGTCGATCGTCGAGAAGATTCGGTATTGCGCAATCTGGTTGACCATTTCTGATATGCGGGGTAAAGCGTAGGCGTCCAGCTGGGTATAAATATTAACAGTCTGGCTGTAGTCAATTACCATCAGTTTCTTTTCGCTATTTTTAACTATGACTACTTGGGCACGCCACGGACCGGTACTGCATTCAATAATGCCTTCCCGCAGGAGTCTGTCCACTTCCGCCTTGATAAAGTGTCTGTCTTCCAGACTGTACCATCTACTTTTGGTCGCTATGGGCCTACAGTTCGGAGCGAGATTAGCGAATAAAGAGCGCGGGCTGATTTTTAAGGTTGATAGGCCACAGACTGTGAGTGGCGGCTGGGACCCGCCATACGCTAGCGTGACACTTTCGTGGAGGCACTGGAAGTCCAGGCCCAAGATTACATTAACACAGAGTTCTGGCATCACGAGGAGTTTAAAATCCTTGTTATCCGTGCCTTTTACAGTCAGTGTTACTACACAGTATCCCAAAATGTCCGAAGTGTGCGGCTTAGCAGCCATAGCAATTCTGCTCCGTCCTTCGCTGGGCATCGTTGTCTGGGGTGCTTGGCCTGGCCACAGAAGTAGCATTTCGGGCCTCAAGACATTGCCGCTGTAATAGGACTCCTGGGTGAACTTCTGTGTGGGGACTCCGGCGGTGTAGAGCTGGTCTGAGACCTGGATGGGGAAGATGGCTGATTCCAAGATGGCGGCCCGCTCGGCGCACACGAGGCGGTGAGGGCTGCATGGCCGGAAGAATAAGAGTCAGAGTTTTTCTGGGCCATGTCCAGTGATCGCACAGTGGCCACTGCCTTTTTTAAGTCCAGGACCTCCTTCTCCAGCAGTCTCTGCCGGATATAATTCGATTTGAGGCCCGTGATGAAGGAATCGCGGACCAATTCATCAGAGTACATGTTGGCCATCACGGCCTTGCAGTTACAGTCCTGGACCAAGTCCTTTAGGCCCTGTAAGAAATCGTCCATTGATTCCTCAGGTTGCTGCCTGCGTGTAGCCAGCAGATGTCTGGCGTACACTTCGTTTACTGGCCTCTGGTATTGGGCCTTCAGAATAGTGATGACCTCCGTGTAAGAGGTGGCATCCTGGATGAACGAATAAATCCGATGATTAACGCGAGTAGTCAGTAGACTCAGTTTATCTACCTCGCTAGCGGATGAGGCCCTCGCGAAGAGTTCGAAGCATTTGAGCCAGTGTCCAAATTGATTTGATGCTTCAGCAGAATGTGCATCCAAGTCCAGACGCTCTGGTTTTAGGAGTCGATCCATCCTAGTATTCTTTAGTGATTAAAATTGATGTGCCTTCAATAACCACAAAACCAGAAGTTATAGATTTAAACAAGTTGGCTTTTAATCACTAAGATCAGAGCTAACATCTCAACACACTGACTGGCTCACAGGAATGAGTCAGAGAAGCCAGGGAAGAGGAAGTGAAACTATACACCGTGTGGGGGAGGGTAATATACATGAGTGCAAAACGAATACAGGCAAGCCAAACACATTTCATTACATACCCACAATGCCCAGGGTCAGTGACCCAAAACCCACAATACCCAGGGTCAGTGACCCTGAACCCGCAATGCCCAGGGTAAATGACCATGTACCCACAATGCCCAGGGTCAGTGACTCTGTACCCACAATGCCCAGACTCAGGGAGCCTAAACCCACAATGCCCAGGGTCAGTGACCCTGTACCCACAATGCCCATGATCAGTGAATCTGTACCCACAATGTGCGGGGTCAGTGACCCTTAGCCCACAATGCCCAGGGTCAGTGGGCTTTACCCGCAATGCCCAACATCAGTGTCTATGTACCCACAATGCCAAGCGTCAGTGACACTGTACCCACAATGCCCAGCGCTAGTGACCCTGTACCCAAAATGCCCATGGTCAGTGATCCTATACCCTCAATGCCCAGGGTTAAGTCCCTGTACCCACAATGCCCTGGGTCAGTGATTTTATACCCACAATGCCCAGGATCAGTGACCTATACCCACATTGCAGGGTCAGTGACACATGACCCACAAATCCCAGTGTCAGTAACCCTGTACCCATAATGCCCAATGTCGATGACCTTATTCCCAAAATATCCAAGGTTAGTGACCCTATACCCGCAATGCCCAGGGTCAGTGCCCTTACCCACAATGCCAAGGGTCAGTGATGCTATACCCACAATACCCAGGAACAGTGAACTTGGTCCCACAATCCCATCTCCTACTGGTCACCTCGGAGATGAACTCCTTTGACCAATTGGCTTTGCTGTCGGCCTGTGATGTATCCACGGTTGGTTCGGTGACCGGAAACTCCTCAGCCCAGGCTGGGGGAGGGAAATCACCAAAGATTAGTGCCCGAATCAAGGCAGGGCACAATAATCCACATTTGGTCTCTCGCTCCATGTCTTTCTCATGCGGTGAGGTACTGAGCTCTGCACAAAGAGCAGGGAGAACCGAGGCACCATCTCCGCCTGTGCTGAATGATCTACACTCTCTCATCTGGTGTGGTACTGAGCCCCACACACAGAGCAGGAAGATCCCAGTCTCCATGCCCGGCCCGTGCTGAGTGAGCTGCTCTCACCCACCCTGCATGTTTCTGGACCCCACACATAGAGCAGGAAGAGCCCATGCTCCATCCCCGACCTATGCTGCCTGAGCTGCCCTCTCTCACCCGGTGTAGTACTGAGCCACACACACAGAGCAGGAAGATCCCATGCTCCATCCCTGGCCTGTGCTGTGTGAGCTGTGCTCCATCACCCAGTGTGGTACTGAGCCCCACACAGTTATGCATGAAGATCCCAGGCTCCATCCACAGCCGAGGATACAGAGACGGGTTGTGTTGAAGACACATTTGTCTTCGTTGTAGGTTAGATTCAGCTTTAGGGCAGTTTTTAAAAATCTCGCAAGAATTAGATCGTGGTCTTGCTGGTTGTGCCCGCAGATAGTGACATTGTCCAGATAGGGGTAGGTAGCTTGTAGTTTATTCTCATCAACCATGCGGTCCATCTCACGTTGGAAGACCGAGACCCCATTTGTTACCCCGAAGGGCACTCTGAGAAAATGGTAGAGGCGTCCGTTCGCCTCAAAGGCAGTGTATGGGCGGTCCTCCGTTCTAATGGGGAGCTGGTGATACGCGGATTTGAGGTCGATAGTCGAGAAGACTCGGTATTGCGCAATCTGGTTGACCATTTCTGATATGCGGGGTAAAGCGTAGGCGTCCAGCTGGGTATAAATATTAACAGTCTGGCTGTAGTCAATTACCATCCGTTTCTTTTTGCTATTTTTAACTATGACTACTTGGGCACGCCACGGACTGGTACTGCATTCAATAATGCCTTCCCGCAGGAGTCTGTCCACTTCCGCCTTGATAAAGTGTCTGTCTTCCAGACTGTACCATCTACTTTTGGTCGCTATGGGCCTACAGTTCGGAGCGAGATTAGCGAATAAAGAGCGCGGGCTGATTTTTAAGGTTGATAGGCCACAGACTGTGAGTGGCGGCTGGGACCCGCCATATGCTAGCGTGACACTTTCGTGGTGGCACTGGAAGTCCAGGCCCAAGATTACATTAACACAGAGTTCTGGCATCACGAGGAGTTTAAAATCCTTGTCGTCCGTGCCTTTTACAGTCAGTGTTACCACACAGGAGCCCAAAATGTCCGAAGTGTGGGGCTTAGCAGCCATAGCAATTCTGCTCCGTGTAGGTGTTACCGTTAATGATTGCCACCGTACCAGGCTAGGGTGGATAAAACTCTCGGTGCTCCCACAGTCAATTAAACATTTAGTTAAATTCCCGTTTACCTGTATGTCCATCATAGATTTTGACAACGGGTGTGGCCTGGATTGATCCACCGTGATCGAAGCCACTGTTGGGCCCTGGGCGGCCATTGAGTCAGGAAAAGATGGCGGATCCGAAGATGGCAGCCCGCACGGCACGCACGAGGCGGTGACGGAGTTGGAAATCGGATTCCCCCTGCAGACTTTGCTAAAATGCCCCTTTTTCTTACATTTGAAGCATGTAGCGTCCTTCGCTGGGCATCGTTGTCTGGGGTGCTTGGCCTGGCCACAGAAGTAGCATTTCGGGCCTCGAGACATTGCCGCTGTAATAGGACTCCTGGGTGAACTTCTGTGTGGGGACTCCGACGGAGTAGAGCTGGTCTGAGACCCGGATGGGGAAGATGGCTGATTCCAAGATGGCGGCCTGCTCGGTGCACACGAGGCGGTGAGGGCCGCATGGCCGGAAGAATAAGAGTCAGAGTTTTTCTGGGCCATGTCCAGCGATCGCGCAGTGGCCACTGCCTATTTTAAGTCCAGGACCTCCTTCTCCAGCAGTCTCTGCCGGATATAATTCGATTTGAGGCCCGTGATGAAGGAATCGTGGACCAATTCATCAGAGTACACGTTGGCCATCACGGCCTTGCAGTTACAGTCCCAGACCAAGTCCTTTAGGCCCTGTAAGAAATCGTCCATTGACTCCTCAGGTCGCTGCCTGCGTGTAGCCAGCAGATGTCTGGCGTACACTTCGTTTACTGGCCTCTGGTATTGGGCCTTCAGGATAGTGATGGCCTCCGTGTAAGAGGTGGCGTCCCAGATGAACGAATAAATCCGATGATTAACGCGAGTAGTCAGTAGACTCAGTTTATCTACCTCGCTAGCAGATGATGCCCTCGCGAAGAGTTCAAAGCATTTGAGCCAGTGTCCAAATTGATTTGATGCTTCAGCAGAATGTGGATCCAAGTCCAGACGCTCTGGTTTTAGGAGTCGATCCATCCTAGTATTCTTTAGTGATTAAAATTGATGTGCCTTCAATAACCACAAAACTAGAAGTTATAGATTTAAACAAGTTGGCTTTTAATCACTAAGATCAGAGCTAACATCTCAACACACTGACTGGCTCACAGGAATGATTCAGAGAAGTCAGGGAAGAGGAAGTGAAACTATACACCGTGTGGGGAAGGGTAATATACATGAGTGCAAAACGAATACAGGCAAGCCAAACACATTTCATTACATACCCACAATGCCCAGGGTCAGTGACCCAAAACCCACAATACCCAGGGTCAGTGACCCTGAACCCGCAATGCCCAGGGTAAATGACCATGTACCCACAATGTCCAGGGTCAGTGACCCTGAACCCACAATGCCCAGGAACAGTGACCCTGTACCCACAATGCCCAGGGTAACTCACCATGTACCTACAATGCCCAAGGTCAGTGTCCCTAAACCCCCAATACCCAGGGTCAGTGACCCTGAACCCGCAATGCCCAGGGACAGTGACCCTGTACCCACAATGCCCAGGGTCAGTGACTCTGTACCCACAATGCCCAGACTCAGGGAGCCTAAACCCACAATGCCCAGGGTCAGTGACCCTGTACCCACAATGCCCATGATCAGTGAATCTGTACCCACAATGTGCGGGGTCAGTGACCCTTAGCCCACAATGCCCAGGGTCAGTGGGCTTTACCTGCAATGCCCAACATCAGTGTCTATGTACCCACAATGCCAAGCGTCAGTGACACTGTACCCACAATGCCCAGCGCTAGTGACCCTGTACCCAAAATGCCCATGGTCAGTGATCCTATACCCTCAATGCCCAGGGTCAGTGACCCTGTACCCACATTGCAGGGTCAGTGACACATGACCCACAATTCCCAGTGTCAGTAACCCTGTACCCATAATGCCCAATGTCAGTGACCTTATTCCCAAAATATCCAAGGTTAGTGACCCTATACCCGCAATGCCCAGGGCCAGTGCCCTTACCCACAATGCCAAGGGTCAGTGATCCTATACCCACAATACCCAGGAACAGTGAACTTGGGCCCACAATCCCATCTCCTACTGGTCACCTTGGAGATGAACTCCTTTGACCAATTGGCTTTGCTGTCGGCCTGTGATGTATCCACGGTTGGTTCGGTGACCAGAAACTCCTCAGCCCAGGCTGGGGGAGGGAAATCACCAAAGATTAGTGCTCGAATCAAGGCAGGGCACAATAATTCACACTTGGTCTCTCGCTCCATGTCTTTCTCATGCGGTGAGGTACTGAGTTCCGCACAAAAAGCAGGGAGAACTGAGGCACCATCTCCGCCTGTGTTGAATGATCTACACTCTCTCATCTGGTGTGGTACTGTGCCCCACACACAGAGCAGGAAGATCCCAGGCTCCATGCCCAGTCTATGCTGTGTGAGCTGCCCTCTTTCGCACAGTGTAGTACTGAGCCCCACACACGTATTCAGGAAGATCCCAGTCTCCATGCCCGGCCCGTGCTGAGTGAGCTGCTCTCACCCACCCTGCATGGTTCTGGACCCCACACATAGAGCAGGAAGAGCCCAGGCTCCATCCCCGACCTATGCTGCATGAGCTGCCCTCTCTCACCCGGTGTAGTACTGAGCCACACACACAGAGCAGGAAGATCCCATGCTCCATCCCTGGCCTGTGCTGTGTGAGCTGTGCTCCATCACCCGGTGTGGTACTGAGCCCCACACAGTTATGCATGAAGATCGCAGGCTCCATCCCCGGCCTGTGCTGTGTGAGCTGCCCTCTCTCACCCGATTGGCTACTGAGCCCCACATCGAACAGGCAGATGCCAGGCTCCATGCCTGCCTGTGCTGAGTGAACTGCACTCTCCTGATGTGGTGTATTTGGACTTTCAGAAGGCTTTCGATAAGGTCCCACATAAGAGATTAGCGTGCAAAATTAAGGCACAAGGGATTGGGGGCAAGGTATTGACTTGGATAGAGAACTGGTTGGTGGACAGAAAGCAAAGAGTTGGAATAACCGAGTCATTTTCTGAGTGGCAGGCAGTGACTAGTGGGATACCGCAAGGATCAGTCCTAGGACCCCAGCTGTTCACAATATATATTAATGATCTGGACGAGGGAATTGGATGTAATATCTCCAAATTTGCAGACGACACAATGCTGGGTGGGAGGGTAAGCTGTGAGGAGGATGTCGTGAAACTCCAGTATGATTCGGACAGGTTGGGTGATTGTGCAGAAACATTGCAAATGCACTATAATGTGGATAAATGTGAGGTTATCCACTTTGGTGGCAAAAACAGGAAGGCAGAATATTATTTGAATGGCAATGGATTGGGAGAAGGGGAATTGCAAAGAGATTGGGTGTTGTGAACAGCTGGGGTCCTAGGACCGATCCTTGCGGTACCCCACTTGTCACTGCCTGCCACTCAGAAAATGACACGTTTATTCCAACTCTTTGTTTTCTGTCCGCCAACCAGTTCTCTATCCAAGTCAATACCTTGCCCCCAATTCCTTGTGCCTTAATTTTGCATGCTAATCTCTTATGCGGGACCTTATCGAAAGCCTTCTGAAAGTCCAAATTCACCACATCCACTGGTTCTCCCTTATCTATTTTACCAGTTACATCCTCAAAAAATTCCAGTAGATTAGCCAAGAAGGTGCAGCAGGCGGTTAAGTAGGCAAATGGTATGTTGGCCTTTGTAGCAAGAGAGTTCGAGTACAGGAACAAGGATGTCTTGCTACAGTTGTACAGGGCCTTGATGAGACCGCACCTTGAGTATTGTGTGCAGTTTTGGTCGCCTTATCTGAGGAAGGACGTTCTTGCCATGGAAGGAGTGCAGCGAAGATTCACCAGGCTGATACCTGGGATGGCAGGAATGACGTATGACGAGAGATTGCGTCGATTGGGCTTATACTCACTGGAGTTTAGAACATAGAGAGGGGGTCTCATCGAAACCTATAAAATTCTGTCAGGTCTGGACAGGCTAGACGCAGAAAGGATGTTTCTGATGGCCGGGGAGTCCAGAACCAGGGGTCATAGTCCAAGGATAAGGGGTAAGCCATTTAGGACTGAAATGAGGAGGAATTTCTTCACCCAGAGAGTGGTGAACCTGTGGAATTCTTAGCCACAGAGGGCGGTGGAGGCAAGTTCATTAAATATATTCAAGAAAGAGTTGGATATATTTCTTAAAGCTAAAGGGATCAAGGGATATGGGGAGAACGCAGGGACAGGGTATTGAATTTGGTTGATCAGCCATGATCTCATTGAATGGCGGAGCAGGCTCAAAGGGGCGAAAGGCCTACTCCTGCTCCTATCTTCTATGTTTCTATGTTTCTATCACTTCTATCAGCTTTTTCCAAACTATTATTTTTGTCTTTCTCAATCTTAAACCTCAATATGTTGTGATTGACACTGTCTAGATTTTCACCAAAGCTTACTTCTCTTATCTACTCTGGTTCATTTCTCATTTTAGATCTATCAGCAATTCTTGTCTCGTTGGGCTTCTTACGTACTGGGTAAGAATGGAGTCCTGGACAAAGTAAATTCTCTATTCCCTTTTCCCCTTTCGCTACCTTTTCTTCACAGATCACTTGGTGTTGTTGAAATTTTCCATAGTTAGGATCTGTATTTTACTCATTTTATAGATTTGCTGACATTTTCCCTCCAATTTCCTTCCACTGTCAGTCTCTAGAATAACCATTTCAGTGTTATTTTAACGTGATGTGAACTCTGCTCCCCCAAGGCATCTTTGTACTATATGGAAATACACTCAGCAGATCAGCAGGAATCGCTTGACAAATATTCAAACATTTCAGATAAACTTACAAAATGACCAATCCAATTCAATTAGAGACAGGCTGACAAAAGGGCTGTAGGTTTACAGGGATAACCACATCAGACAGAGGCAATGTGTATCTATGCGGGCAGAGATATCACTGGACGATGAAATGTAGTAAAATGAATTCAGGAATGGGTTTGAATGAGATGTGGAAGCAGAGGTGCAGCAGAAGTTAGAAACAAAAGCAAGCTTCCCTCTAGATTAACAGTCAAATCTTACAGGACTCCAAGCCCTTGGTGCAGCCGGGCACATCCTGGACAGCTCATTTTAAAACTGGGCTGGAGAAGCTGTGATCAGCTCATGCAATGTGTTCAGAGCACAGGCTGGGCTCAGTGATAAACTGTTTGTGTTCAGAGCACAGGCTGGGCTCAGCGATAAACTTTTTGTGTTCAGAGCACAGGCTGGACTCAGTGATAAACTGTTTGTGTTCAGAGCACAGGCTGGGCTCAGTGATGAACTGTTTGTGTTCAGAGCACAGGCTGTGCTCAGTGATAAATTGTTTGTGTTCAGAGAGTGCTGTTAGGTGAGGAATCTTGACTGAGAAGGTAGAAACTGACAGAGGGAGGGGGCGCTGAGGGAGAGAGAGCGGAGGGAGTGTCAGGGGTTAGGGGGAGAGTGAGGCAAAGGGAGACAGGCAGAGGCAAAAAGAGGGACCAAGTGGAAGTGAAGAGAAAGGCTGAAAGAGTAAAAGACAGCGAGGCAGAGAGAATGATGAGAGAGTTAGAGCAAGGGTGAATATGAGAGAGAGATAAAATGAGCTGGGCAGCGACAGAGCCAGAGAGAGAAAGAAACAGAGGCAGAGGTAGAGCAAGGTTGAACAAGAGACAGAGAGAGAGAGAGAGAGAGAAAGAGAGAGTGAGAGGGTGAGCGCAAGACCGACAGAAGGAGGCACAGTGAGAGAAAGAGGCAGAGAAAGGATAAGAGAGTTTTAAAAATCGCTCCTTCTCTGATTAGTTTAATATTTCTCTGAGTTTTCATTATTCTATAATATGACACCGATGTCAGGTTATAAGCACTAACTTTAAAGCAACGAGATTTGGTTCAGTCTGTGCAGGTTTTGAGAACGGTACTGACTTCAGAGCAGGTGATCCAGCTGAATTGAGTTATATTGCCAGCCTCATGTCGGTCTCTGGTCAAACTCCCTCTACATTGCCCCCTCAAACATTCACAGGACAGGTACAGCACGGGTTAGATACAGAGTAAAGCTACCTCTACACTGTCCCATCAAACACCACCAGGGCAGGTACAGCATGGGTTAGCTACAGAGTAAAGCTCCCTCTACACTCTCCCATCAACACTCCCAGGGCAGGTACAGCATGGGTTAGATACAGAGAAAAGCTCCCTCTACACTGTCCCATCAAACACTCCCAGGGCAAGTACAGCACGGGTTAGATGCAGAGTAAAGCTCCCTCTACACTGTCCCATCCACCAGTCCCAGGGCAGGAACAGCACGGGTTAGATACAGAGTAAAGCTCCATCTACACTGTCCCATCAAACACTCCCAGGGCAGATACAGAACAGGTTAGATACAGAGTAAAGCTCCCTCTACACTGATCCCATCAAACACTCCCAGGGCAGGTACAGCACGGGTTAGATAAAGAGCAAAGCTCCCTCTACAGTGTCCCATCAAACACTCCCAGGGCAGGTACAGCACGGGTTAGATACAGAGTAAAGCTCCCTCGACACTGTCCCATCAAACACTCCCAGGGCAGGTACAGCACGGGTTAGATACAGAGTAAAGCCCTCTCTACACTGTCCCATCAAACACTCCCAGGGCAGGTACAGCACGGGTTAGATACAGAGTAAAGCACCCTGTCCCATCAAACACTCCCATGGCAGGTAATGCAGATCATGTACTATTCAAGTCTGCCTAAGGAAACCCATTAACTTGGGGATACAGCGCAGAATTTAGAAATGTACAGATGACACGAAACCTGGAAGAGTAGTAACGAGTGAGGAAGATAGTAATAACCATCAAGACGACATAGACAGGCTTGAATGGCGGACGAAGTTCAACGCAGAGTGTGAGGTGATACAGTTGTCGGAGGAATGAGGAGATACAATCCAAGCTAAACGTTTCAATTATAAAGGGGTGTGAGAACAGAGAGACCTGGGGTTGTTTGTGCACAAATCTTTGGGGGGGGGGGGACAGGTTAACAACAGTCAGAACGTTATGTTGAACTGATAAAAAACCCGAGTGCAGTTCCAACTGGAGTGCTGTGTCCAATTCTGGGCACCACACTTTAGGATGGATGAGAATGTTTTGGAGAGGGTACAAAAGAGATTTACTAGAATGGCTTCAGGGATGAGGGATTACTGTTATGTGGATAGATTAGAGAAGATGGGGTTTTCTCCTTGGAGCGGGAAAGGCCAAGAGGTGATTTCATAGGTGTTTAAAATCATGAAGGGTTCCGATAGAGTCAATAATGAGAATCTGTTTCCAGTGGCTGAAGCGTCAATAACCAGAGAGCACAGGTTTAAAGTGATTGGCAAAAGAACCAGAGGCAACATGAGGAAAAAGCTATTTATGCAACGAGTGGTTAGGATTTAGAATGACTGACTGATAGTGTGCTGGATACAGATTCAATAATAGCCTTCAAAAGGGAATACGTGGAGGAGAAAGAATTCCCATGGTAGGGGGAACGAGCGGGGGAGTGGGACTAACTGGATTGCGCTTCGAAAGAGCCGGTGCAGAGTCAATCGGATGAAGGACTTCCTTCTGTGCTGTATCATTCTATGATTCTGTAAGTGAGATATCTTGAACCCCGACCGGTGAGAATGCTGACACTCTGGGACACCTGTCTTACCTCAGTACCTTTCTGATGGTGTTATTAGGCACTTGCAGATATTGCCTGCAGCCGTTTCCTCTTCCTATTTCCTGCGATTCCCAAATCTTCTCCCAGCCTCATTCCACCCCCGAACACCTTCTCCTCGGACACACTGCTCCTAGAGAGAAACAGGTCGCAGATCTGAAGCTGTGATCAATGCAGTAAGTTTTATTTCTGAGTACAGCCCATGATTCTGACAGCAATAACACAGGGTCAGGGGTTACGGGACCTAAACAGTCAAACAGAGCCTGCTTCCCGTGAAGGAAGGTTTCATTCAGTGAGGACATGGAGAGCTCGGGCTGGTGGGATTCCATCACTGGATCTTTCCCAGTTTCGGTCTGCAACATCCAAACCCACCGGGGAAAAATAGGGGGACAAATTTCTTGTTCGT
Source organism: Somniosus microcephalus (assembly GCF_052327205.1). Lineage (NCBI taxonomy): Eukaryota > Metazoa > Chordata > Chondrichthyes > Squaliformes > Somniosidae > Somniosus > Somniosus microcephalus. Next base: position 73,678,872 of record NW_028225179.1, read on the forward strand.
GTTACAGGGGCCCCCACGATACAATGCTCAAAGCCCGCTGCTGTAAGAATATCGATCTAATTTTACATTACTTCTAGTTCAGACAAATACGGGATTGTTGGGACAGAGAAATCCTACCAAGGACAAATCTCCTCCCACCCAAAGTTCCTTCACGCTGTCCCCGGAATCGCTTGCCAATTATTCAAATATTTCAGATGCATTTACAAAATGAAAAAACAGATTCAATTACAGCGACAGGCTGTCAAAAATATTGAAAAACAAGGCTCAGTAGATTTACAGAGAGGAGCACATCGGAGGCATGTGTACATAAGTAGGCTAGGTCACTGGACAATGAAATGTAGTACAATGTGTTCAGGAATGGGGCTGGATGAGTCGTGGAGGCAGAGGTTAGAAGCCAAAGCAAGCTTCCCTCTAGATTAACAGCGAAATCTTGCAGGACTCCAAGCCCCTGGTGGTACCTGGCACATCCTGGATAGCTCATTTTAAAACTGGGGCTGCAGAAGCTGTGATCAGCTCATGCAACGTGTTCAGAGCACAGGCTGGGCACAGTGTGAAAGAGTTTGTGTTCGGCCAGTCCTGTTAAATCAGGAATCTTGAGAGAGAGGGGGAGAAACTGGGAGAGAGTCAGGGGCAGAGAGAGGGGAAACAGATACAGAGGGGAGAACAAGAGTTAGATTGAGAAGAGAGAAGTAGTGACAGAAAGGGATAGAGGGAGATGGGCAGAATGAGAGGAAACAGACAAAAAAATAAGTGATTCAAACAGACAAAAAGTGAATTTTAAGCAAATAGAGTGGGGAAGACAGAATGACGCAGCGATATAGGAGGCAAAGATGAGATAATGGTTGAGATAGCGAGAGAGAGAGTAAGGCAGAGAGAAGAAAGAAAGGCAATACAGGCAGAGAGAGGGCGACTGAGGGGCAGAGAAGAGAAACACAGACAGAGAGTGAGAGACAGCGAGGCAAACGGAAATGAGAGAGATGGAGAGAGAAGAGGGAGACAGAGCCAAGGTGAATGAAAGAGAAAACAAGGCAGGGAGAGATTGGGCCATTGAGAGAGAAAAAACAGAAGCAGAGAGATGGGAGTGAGGCGGTGAGAGAGATAAAATGAGGCAGGTAGCGTAAGTTAGAAAAAACGAGTGTTGAACCTCGAACGGTCAGAGTACTGACACTCTGTGACACCTGTCTTATCCAAGTACCTTCTGAATGTGTTATTAGGCATGTACACAGATTCCCTGCTGCCGTTTTCCTCTTCCCATTTCCAGCGATTCCCAAATCTTGTCCGAACCTCATTCCACCCCAAACACATTGTCCTCAGACACTCTGATCCTAAAGAGAAACAAGACATGGAGGTGAAGCTGCGATCAATGCAGTAAGTTTTATATCTGAGTGCAGCCCATTGCAGTAACACAGGGTCAGGGGTTACAGGACCTAAGCAATCAAACAGAGCCTGCTTCCCGTGAAGGAAGGTTTCATTCAGTGAGAACTTGGAGAGCTTAGGCTGGTGAGAATCCATCCCTGGATCTTTCACTCTTTTGGCCTGCAACATCCGAACCCACCGGGGAAGGATAGTGGGACAGACAGATATATAGGGTGAGTTGGAGCAGTCACCGGGACTGGTGAACTATTCCAAATAGAGATTCAGTTGCTGAGGGTTGTTCACTGCTGTTAAAAACCGGAATCACATTACTCAGACTGCACCACGTTAAAGTGACATTTCAGCACCTTCTGGGGAGGTGAATGGCCCAGACTCATTGGTACTGAACAGTATTTAGAGAGGAACGGAGCAAGGTAAAGGGGACGCATGCACATGCACGCACACTTCTCTAAACGTCGATATGCTAGGAACTGTGGATGACCAGACAGATTTAAGGGACGTTCCTTCTATTCCTATACTAGTGAGTATAGGAATAGGAGGATAGAGCAGATGAATGCGTGGCTAAAGAGTTGGTGTAGGGGGGAGGGTTTTACTTTCCTGGATCACTGGGCCTGCTTTTGGGGAAGGTGGGACTTGTACAAGTCGGACGGGTTGCACCTGAACCAGAGCGGGACAAATATCCTTGCGGGGAGGTTTGCTAGCACTGTTGGGGGGGGTTTAAGCTAACTTGGCAGGGGGATGGGATACAGAGGGGAGCTGAAATAGGGGGTGATGTGCTGCCAATTATAGAGAAAAAAACAAGTCAGCTTGGTAGACAGGGCAAATATACAAGGGCAAGGCTGGATGGCATCTATTTTAATGCAAGGAGTCTTGCAAATAAGGTGGATGAACTGAAGGTGTTGATAAACACATGGGAGTATGATATTGTTGCTATCACGGAGACATGGTTGAGGGAGGGGCAAGACTGGCAGCTCAATATTCCGGGGTACAGAATCTTCAGGCGAGACAGAGGGGGGGGGGTATAAGAGGAGGGGGTGTAGCAATATTAATTAAGGAGTCAATTACTGCAGTAAGGAGGGGTGACATATTAGCAGGTTCCTCTAATGAGGCCATATGGGTGGAGCTTAAAAACAAGAAGGGGGCAAGCACTTTGCTGGGAGTGTACTATAGGCCTCCAAACAGTCAGGGGGAGATAGAGGAACCGATATGTAGGCAAATCTCAGAGAAATGTGCAAATAATAGGGTAATAATAATGGGGGATTTCAACTTCCCCAATATTAACTGGGATAGTCAGAGTGTGAAAGGCACAGAGGGTGTAGAATTCTTAAAGTGCATCCAGGAGAGCTTTTTGAGCCAGCATGTAGAAGGTCCTACAAGAGAGGGGGCGGTACTGGACCTAATTCTAGGGAATGTGGCCGGCCAAGTGGAAGAAGTGCTAGTAGGTGAGCACTTTGGTGACAGTGACCATAATATGGTGAGATTTATGGTGGTCATGGAAAAGGACAGGGATGGGCCGGAAATAAATGTTCTAAATTGGGGGAAGGCCGATTTTAATAGGATAAGGCAGGATCTGGCCAAAATGGACTGGGATCAGCTACTTGTAGGAAAATCCGCATCGGAGCAATGGGAGGCTTTCAGAAGGGAGATTGAGATCATACAATGGCAACATGTTCCCGTAAAGGTCAATGGTGGTTCCAAAAACCACAGGGAACCTTGGATGTCAGGGGACATACGAGAATGGATTAGAAAAAAAGGAGCGCTTTTGGCAGATACAAAAGGCTAAAGACGGAGGAAGCCCTAGAGGAGTACAAAAAGTGCAGGGGGATACTTAAAAAAGAAATTAGGAGATCAAGGAAGGGCCATGAAATAACACTGGCGAGCAAAATAAAGGAAAAGCCTAAGATGTTTTATAAGTATATTAAGGGTAAGAGGATAACTAGGGAAAAAATAGGGCCCATTAGGGACAAAAGTGGCAATCTGTGTGTGGAGCCGAAAGATGTAGGAGGGGTTCTAAATGAATTTTTTGCATCTGTTTTCACTATGGAGAGGGACGATGCAGACATAGAAATAGGGCGGGGGGACTGTGATATGCTCGAACACATTAACATCGAGAGGGAGGAGGTATCGGCAGTTTTAGCAGGCCTAAAAATGGATTAATCCCCATGCCCGGACGAAATGTATCGCAGGCTGCTGTGTGAGGCAAAGGAAGAGATTGTGGGGGCTCTAACACACATATTCAGAACCTCTCTGGCCACAGGGGATGTGCCAGAGGACTGGAGAACCGCTAATGTAGTTCCATTATTCAAGAAGGGGAGTAGGGAAAAACCGGGGAACTACAGGCCAGTGAGCCTAACATCAGTGGTGGGAAAATTATTGGAAAAAATTCTGAGGGACAAAATCAGTCTCCACTTGGAGAGGCAAGGATTAATCAGGGATAGTCAACATGGCTTTGTCAAGGGAAGATCATGTCTGACTAATTTGATTGAAGTTTTTGAGGGGGTGACTAGGTGTGTGGATGAGGGCAACGCAGTGGATGTGGTATACATGGATTTCAGTAAGGCCTTCGATAAAGTCCCGCACAGGAGACTGGTCAAGAAGGTAAGAGCCCATGGAATCCAGGGTGCCTTGGCACGTTGGATAAAAAACTGGCTTAGTGGCAGAAGGCAGAGGGTGATGGTCGAAGGTTGTTTTTGTGACTGGAAGCCTGTGGCCAGTGGGGTACCACAGGGATCGGTGCTGGGTCCCTTGCTGTTTGTGGTCTATATTAATGACTTGGATATGAATGTAAAAGGTATGATCAGTAAGTTCGCGGATGATACAAAAATTGGTAGGGTGGTAAATAGCGAGGAGGGTAGTCTCAGTCTGCAGGATGATATCGATGGGTTGGTCAGATGGGCGGAACAGTGGCAAATGGAATTTAACCCAGAAAAGTGCGAGGTGATGCACTTTGGGGGGACTAACAAGGCAAGGGAATACACAATGAATGGTAAGACCCTAGGCAAGATGGAGGGTCAGAGGGATCTGGGTGTGCAAGTACACAGATCCCTGAAGGCGGCAGAACAGGTGGATAAGGTGGTAAAAAAGGCATATGGGATACTTGCCTTCATTAGCCGAGGCATAGAATATAAGAGCAAGGAGGTTATGATGGAGCTGTATAAAACACTGGTTAGGCCACAGCTGGAATACTGTGTGCAGTTCTGGTCGCCACACTACAGGAAGGATGTGATAGCTTTGGAGAGGGTGCAGAGGAGATTCACCAGGATGCTTCCAGGGCTGGAACGCTTCAGCTATGAAGAGAGACTGGGCAGATTGGGTTTGTTTTCCTTGGCGCAGAGGAGGCTGAGGGGGGACATGATTGAGGTGTACAAAATTATGAGGGGCATAGATAGGATGGATACGAAGGAGCTTTTTCCCTTAGTAGAAGGGTCAATAACTAGGGGGCATAGATTCAAGGTAAAGGGCGGGAGGTTTAGAGGGGATTTGAGAAAGAACTTTTTCACCCAGAGGGTGGTTGGAGTCTGGAACTCACTGCCCAAAAGGGTTGTGGAGGCTGGAACCCTCACAACATTCAAGAAGCATTTGGATGAGCACTTGAAATGCCATGGCATACAAGGCTACGGACCAAATGCTGGAATATGGGATTAGATTAGACGGGGCGTGATGGCCGGCGCGGACACGATGGGCCGAAGGGCCTCTATCCGTGCTGTATAACTCTATGACTCTACAGGAATCACTAAAAGGTAATGGACAAGTAGAAAAAAAGAATTAGAAAGCCTAAAGGAATGTTGGTCTTTATCTTCAGGTCTGAAATACAAAGGGGATGAAATGATGCTTCAGCTGTACAGAGCTCTGGTTAGACCCCACCTGGAGAACTGCATTCAGTTCTGGGCACCGCATCTCAGGAAGGATATATTGGCCTTGGAGTGGGTGCAGTGCACATTCCCCAGAATGACACCGGAGCTAAAAGGGCTCAATTATGAGGGCAGGTTGCAGAGACTAGATAAGTATTCCCTGACATATAAAGGATTAACTGGTGATATAATTGAGGTGTTTCAGATCATAGGATCAAAGAATAGTACAGCACACAAGGAGACCATTCAGCCCATCAAATCTGTGCCAGTACTTTCGAAGAGCAATCCAGTCAGTCCCACGCCCCCACTCTTTCCCCATATCCCTACAATATTTTCTCCTTCAAGTATTTATACAAATCCCTCTTGAAGGCTACTATTCAATCTGTTTCCACCACCCTATCAGGCAGAGAATTCCAAAACCTAACCACTCGTTGCATAAAAGAATTGTTCCTCACGTCGCCTCTGGTTCTTTTGCCAATCACCTTAAATCTCTGCCCTCTGGTCATCACCACTTCAGTGACTGGAAACAGTTTCTCTTTATTACGCTCTGAGATATACCGTCTGAGATATCTGTGCTCCTCTAATTCTGGCCTTGAGTAACCTGACATTAATCACTCCACCATTGGTGGCCGTCCGTGAGCTGCCAAGGCCTTAAGCTCTGGAATTCCCTTCCTAAACCTCTCTGCCTCTTTCCTGCTTTAAGATGTTCCTTAAAACCTAACTCTGAATAAGCTTTTAGTCATCTGCCATAATAGCTTGTGGTTCGGTATCAAATTTTGTTTGATAACGCTCCTGTGAAGCACCTTGGGACTTTTTCTACGTTATATACCGTCCAAGATATCTGCGCTCCTCTAATTCTGGCCTTGAGTACCCTGACTTTAATCACTCCACCATTGGTGGCTGTCCATGAGCTGCCAAGGCCTTAAGCTCTGGAATTCCCTCCCTAAACCTCTCTGCCTCTGTTTCCTGCTTTACGAAGCTCCTTAAAACCTAGCTCTTTGACTAAGCTTTTAGTCATCTGCCATAATAGCTTGTGACTTGGTGTCAAACTTTGTTTGTTAACGCTCCTGTGAAGCACCTTGGGGCTTTTTCTACGTTGTTGTTATTTACTCTATCTAAACGCTTCATGATTTTGAACACCTCGATCAAATGTCCTCTTAGCCTTCTCTGCTCTAAGGAGAACAATCCCAGCTTTGCAGTCTATCCACGTAACTGTAATCCCTGAAACCATTCTAGTAAATCTCTTCTCTACCCGCTCCAAAGCCTACACGTCCTTCCTGAATATGGTGCCCAGAATTGGACGCAACATTCCGGCTGAGGCCGAAATCGTGTTTAATATTGGTTTAGCACAGCTTCCTGGCTTTTGTACTCTATGCCTCTCTTTATAAAGCCCAGGATCCCATAAGCTTTATTAACTACAACTGCTTTCTTAACCTGTCCTGCCACCAAAGATTGGTGCACAAGCACCCCCAGGTCTGGGGGTCTTGCACACCCTTTAAAATTGTACCATTTAGTGTGTATTGTTTCTTCTCTTTCTTCATACCAAGCTATCACCTCGCACTTTTCAGTGTTGTAATTCATCTTCCATGTGTCCGCCCAATCCACCAGACTCTTCATGTCCTCTTGAAGTCTATTACTATCTTCCTCACTGTTTTGTACACTCCCAAATTTCGAGTCAGCTGCAAATTTTGAAATTGCGCCCTGTACCCCCAAAGTGTCCAATTCAAATCGACACAGGAACAGACAGAAATTGCAGACAGGCACACACAGCAGGAGGGAGAGGATTAAGGCTGGATTAAGATCATTGACAGAAAGGTTTCTGAAAGCACTTGTTCGGCACGTAACATCCAGTCTGCCTATTTAGAGCTAGTTTGGCACATATCTGACTTCTCACCAAAAACTGTGTCTGAACTCCCCACATTCATTTTAGATAAGACTTTCAGATCCATAGGGGTGAAAGGTCTGAGTTATGAACCTCTGACACCCAGCCCTTTTCTGAAGATTGTTTCGAGAGCTGTACCGTGTCTATTCAAAATTCACTATAGAATTGCATTGTGGTTACAGCACAAACAGGGCATTCGGCCCAACAGTTTCATGCTGGTGTTTATGCTCCACATGAGCCTCCACCCACCTTACTTCACCTCATCCTACCATCATATAGCTGACCTACTGCTCCTAATTCTGGCCGCTTGATCATCCCCGATTTTAATTGCTCAACTATTGATGGCCGTGCGTTCAGCTGCCAAGACCCGAGGCTCTGGAATTCCCTCCCTTAACATCTCCACACTCTACCTCTCTTTACTCTTTCAAGACACTCCTTAAAACCTATCTCTTTGACCAAGCTTTTGGTCATCTGCCTAGTACAAGAGCAAAATACTGCGGATGCTGGAAATCTGAAATAACAGCAGAAAACGCTAGTTAAACTCAGCAGGCCAGGCAGCATCCGTCGAGAGAGAAACAGAGTTAACGTTTCAGGCCTGGGACCCTTTATCAGAACTGGAAAAAGCTGGAGATGCAACAGGTATTAAGCAGGTGCAGAGACAGCGGGGGAGGGGAGGGGGAATTGAAGGAAGATACTGTGCTTTTGTAAGAGGGAGGAAACAAAAAAAGTTGCAAATGGGAATGACAAAATCATACAGCATGTAAAATGGGGGCAGGGGTTATAGTTTGAAATTGTTGAACTCAATTTTGAGCCCAGAAGGCTGTAAATGCCGAATCAAAAGATGAGGTGCCGTTCCTCAAGCTTATGTTGAGCTACATTAGAACAATGTAATAGGCCAAAGACAGAGAGGTCAGAGTGGGAGTGAAGCGGTGAATTAAAGTGACAGGCGACCGGAAGCTCAGGGTCACCCTTACGGACCGAGCCCCTTCCGACATAGACCCACTCAGCGCCACACCTGAGACAGGGAGTCGCAACACAGACTCAGACAGCTCCGACACAGACCCACTCAGCGCCACCCCTGAGACAAGGAGTCGCGGCAGAGACCCAGACAGCTCCGATACAGACCCACTTAGCTCCACCTCTGAGACAGGGAGCAGCAACACAGACCCAGACAGCTCCGACACAGACCCACTCATCTTCACCTCTGAGACAGGGAGCTGCAACACAGACCCACTCAGCTACACCCCAGTTACAGGGAGCTGCAACAGAGACCCAGACAGCTCTGACACAGACCCACTCAGCGCCACACCTGAGACAGGGAGTCGCAACACAGACTCAGACAGCTCCGACACAGACCCACTCAGCGCCACCCCTGAGACAAGGAGTCGCGGCAGAGACCCAGACAGCTCCGACACAGACCCACTTAGCTCCACCTCTGAGACAGGGAGCAGCAACACAGACCCAGACAACTCCGACACAGACCCACTCAGCTCCACCTCTGAGACAATGAGCTGCAATGCAGACCCAGACAGTTCCGACACATAAGAACATAAGGTATAGGAGCAGGAATAGGCCTTCCAGTCACTCCAGCCTGCTCCGCCATTCAGTATGATTATGGCTTATCATGGACCTCAACACTTTCCCACCCCATCGCCGTATCCCTTGATTCCCCTTGAATCTAAAAATCTATCTATCTCAGCCTTGAATATACTCAAAGGCACAGCATTCACAGCCCTCTGGGGCAGAGAATTCCAAAGATTCACAACCCTCTGCGTGAAGAAATTCCTCCTCATCTCAGTCTTAAATGGCCTATCCCTTATCCTGCGACTATGGCCCCCAATTCTAGACAATCCAGCCAGAGGAAACAACCTCTCACCATCTATCCTGTCAATCCCCTTCAGAATATTGTATGTTTCAATCTGATAACCTCTCATTATTTTAAACTCCAGAGAGGTCCATTCTGCATAATCTCTGATCATAGGACAGCTCTCTCATCCCAGGATTCAATCTTGTGAACATTTGTTGCACAGCCTCCATGGCAAGTATATCCTTCCTTAGATAAGGAGACCAAAACTGTGCACAGTACTCCAGGTGTGGTCTCACCAAGGCCCTGTACATTTGTAGCAAGACTTCCTTACTCTTATAATTGAACCCTCTTGCAATAAAGGCCAAAATGCCATTTGCCTTCATTATTGATGTTGTACCTGAATGCTAGCTTTCTGTTTTTCTTGCACGAGGACACCCAAATCTCTCTGAACACCAACATTTGAAAGTTTCTCACCATTTACAAAATATCCTGTGTCTCTATTCTTCCTACCAAAGTGAATAACCTCACATTTCCCTACATTATACTCCATCTGCCACCTTCCACCCCACTCAATTAATCTACCGATATCCCTTTGCAGACTATTTGTGTTCTCCTCACAGCTTTCTGTCCCACCTAGCTTTGTATCATCAGCAAACTTTGATACATTGCACTCGGTCCCTTCATCTAGGTCATTAATATAGATTGGAAATAGCTGAGGCCCCAACACTGACCCTTGCGGCACCCCACTAGTTACAGCCTGCCAACATGAAAAATCTCCATTTAACCCTAGTCTCTGCTTTCTGTCCGTTTACCAATCCTCTAACCATGCTACTATATTACCCCAACACCATGAGCCCTAATCTTGTGCAATAACCTTTTATGTGGCACTTTATCGAATGGCTTTTGGAAATCCAAATAAACTACATCCACTGGTTACCTTTTATCTACCCTGCTAGTTACATCCTCAAAAAACTCTATTAATTTGTCAAACATGATTTCCCTTTCATGAAACCATGTTGACTCCTCCTAATCATGTTACGATTTTCTAAGTGATTTAATACCACTTCCTTAACATTGGATTCCAGCATTTTCCCGACGACTGATGTCAGGCTAACTTGCCTGTAGTTCTCTATTTTTTCTCTCCTTCCTTTCTTGAATAGCGGTGTTACTTTTGCGACATTCCAATCCGTTGGGACCATTCCAGAATCTAGGGAACATTGGATGATCAAAACCAATGCATGCACTAACTCTTCAGACACCTCTTTTAGAACCCTAGGATGTAGGCCGTCAGGACCAGGCGTTTTGTCGGCTTTTCGTTCCATTAGTTTCATTAGTACTTTTTCTCTACTTGTGTTATGCACGTTTAGGTCCTCACCCTCATTAGACCCTTGGTTCCCCACTAATTGTACTATTCTTTTTGTGTCTTCTACTGTAAAGACAGATACAAAATATTTGTTTAACGTTTCCTCCATTTCCTTATTCCCCATAATAATTTATCCTCTTTCAGCCTCTAAGGGTCCAACGTTTACTTTTGCTACTCTGTTCCTTTTTACATACTTGTCGAAACTCTTACAAACTGCTTTTATATTTCTTGCTAGTTTTCTCTCATATTTATTTTTTCCCTTTTTATAAATTTTTTGGTCAACCTGTAACTCTCCCAATCCTCAGGCTTACTATTATACTTTGCAACATCATAAGCTTAATCTTTCAAGCTAACACAGTCCATAACGTCTTTAGGTAACCATGGTTGAATCACTTTTCCCGTGGAGTTTTTGTTTCTCAATGGGAGGTATTTTTGTCGTGAATTATGAAATATTTATTTAAATGCTAGTCAATGCTTTTCTACTGTCATACTTTTTGATCTATTTTTCCAATCTATCTTTGTCAACTCGCCCGTCATACATAATTGGCTTTATTTAAATTTAAGGCACTCGTTTCGGACTGAGGCATGTCACTCCCAAAGTTAATGTAAAACTCTATCATATTATGATCACTCTGCCCCAGACGATCCTTTACTATGAGATCTCATTACACAATATACGATCTCAAATAGCCTGTTCCCTGGTTGGTTCCATGACGTAGGAAACTGTCCCGAATGCATTCCATGATCTCGTCCTCCAGATTACCTTTACCAATTTGATTTGTCCATTCTATATGAAGATTAAAGTCCCCCAAGATTATTGCATTCCCTTTGTGGCAAGTTCCTACTATTTCTGGATTAATATTCTGTCCAACATAATAGCTACTTTTAGGGGGCCTACATAATACTCCTACCAGTTTCTTCTGCCTCTTGTTATTCCTTATTTCCACTCATTCTGATTATACTTCCTGATCTTCCAAGCCGAGATCCTTTCTCACAACTGTCCTTATGTCATCCTTTATTATCAGGGTTACTGCCCCTCCTTTTCCATTCTGCCTGTCTTTTCGAAAAGTCAAATACCCTGGAATATATAATTTTCAACCTTGGCCATCTTGCAACCATGTCTCTGTAATGGCTAATAGATCAAATCCATGTATCTCTATCTCTGCCACTAGCTCATCTATCTTATTACGAATGCTTCGTGCATTCAGATAAGGAGCCATTAATTTAAATGTTTTATCATTATTCCCTGCTTTGACCTTATTCTCTACTGCACAGCTAACGTTAAACTCTCTGTCCCTTCCTGACACACTCTCTTTATTTTTACCAAAATCGCTGTACTGCTCTATTGCCTTGATGTTTCTCTTAAGATTTCTAAATTTCCCCTCCACTGACCCCTTCCCTCACGTTTTTAATTCGAAGCCCTATGGAGGCAGATGCAGTATAATGCAGGGACAGCATATTGTAGATACAAGCTGTAGATTCAAAATTAGTTTTCTAAAGGTCAACAAATAGACAACAATGCTCGCATGGCAGTTGGATTCCTGTGTCCAGTTGGAAAGCTGTCTGAAAGAGGTTGAGGAACTTAACGTAATTAATATATGTAGAGAAAATGTACCAGAGAAACTAATGGGACTGAAAGCCGACAAATCCCCTGGACCTGATGGCCTACATCCTAGGGTTCTAAAAGAGGTGGCTGAAGAGATAATGGATGCATTGCCATTGCTCTTCCAAATTTCCCATGATTTTGCAATGGTCCCAGCAGATTGGAAGTTCGCAAATGTAACACCGCCATTCAAGAAAGGAGGGAAAGAAAAATAGGGAACTAGAAGCCAGTTAGCCTGACATCAGCCATCGGGAAAATGCTGGGATCCATTGTTAATGAAGTGGTATCAAGTCACTTAAAAAATCATAACGTTATTAGGCAGAGTCAACATGGTTTTATGCAAGGGAAATCATGTTTGACAAATTTATTACTGTTTTTTGAGGATGTACCTTTCAGGATAGATAAAGGGGAACCAATCGATCTTGTATATTTGGCTTCCCAATAGGTATTCGATAAGGTGCCACGTAAAAGGTTATTACAACAAGATTAGGGCTCATGGGTTTGGGGGTAATGTAGTAGCATGGTTAGAGGATTGGTTAACGGACTGAAAACTGAGTGTAGGGATAAACGGATCTTTTTCAGGTTGGCAGGCTGCATATGGTGGGCTGCCACAAGAATCAGTGTTGGGGCCTCATTTATTTACACTCTATATTAATGACCGAGATGAAGGGGCCAATTGAAATGTATGCAAGTTTGCTGATGATACAAAGCTAGGTGGGACAGTAAGCTGTGAGTAGAAGACAAGCAGCGTGCAAAGGGATATAGGTAGACTAAGCAAATGGGCAGTAAGGTGGCAGATGGAGTATAATGTATGAAAATATGACGTTATTCACTTTAGTAGGAAGAATTGAAAAGCAGAATAATTTTAAATGGTGAGAAACTTTTAAATGTTGGTGTTCAGAAAGATTTGGGTGCCCTCGTGCAAGAAACAAAGAAAGCTAGCATGCAGATACAGCAAGCAATAAAGAAAGCTAATGGCATGTTGATTTTTATTGTAATGGGGTTGGAGAAAAGAGTAAAGAAGTATTACTACAATTGTACAGTGCCTTGGTGAGACCACACCTGGAGTACTCTGCACAGTTTTGGTCTCCTTACCTAAGGAACTTGCTTGGAAGCGGTGCAACAAAGGTTTGCCAGATTGATTCCTGGGATGAGAGGGCTGTCCTATGATGAGAGATTGTGTAGAATGGATCTATACTCTCTGGAGATTAGAAGAATGAGAGATGATCTTGTTGAAACATACAAGATTCTGAAGTGGATCGACAGGATAGAGGCTGAGAGGTTGTTTCCCCTGGCTGGAATATCTAGAACTAGGGGGAATTGACTCAGTATTAAGGGTAGGCCATTTAAGACTGTGGTGAGGAGACATTTCTTCACTCAGAGGGTTGCGAATGTTTGGAATTCTCTGCCCCAGTGAATGCCGAGCCTTTGAGTATATTCAAGGCTGAGATAGATAGATTTTTGGACTCTAGGATAATCGAGGGATATGGTGATCGAGTGGAAAAGTGGAGTTGAGGACGATGATCAGCCATGATCTTATTGAATGGTGGAGCAAACTCGAGGGGCCGTATGGCTTACTCCTGCTCTTATTTCTTATGTTCTTATGCTCTAAACATCTCCACCTCTCTTTCCTCCTTAAAGATGGTCCCTAAAACCTAACTCTTTGACCAAGCTTTTGGTCATTTGCTTGAATATCTCCGTATGTGTCCCGCTGTCAAATTTTGTTTGGTAGCACTCCTATGACGCTACTTGAGACTTTTTACTATTTAACGGCGCTATATAAATGTAATTTGTTGTTGGTGTTGTATCATTCCATGATTCTATGATGTGGTTCTATAGGGTTTTTGTTTTAACTCTCTTTAATCATTAGAGCAAGCAAAGGTAAGATGAACAAAGGCTTTAAACTCTTCTAACAATTGGTGTTATTAACTTATACTACAAGTTTTACAGATAGAGATTCGTACAACCTTTAATCAGTGGTACACTTCCAAACACAGAATGCTGAATTCTTCTACTTCGGGAGATAGAGAGGCTAATTATTTGTTGTCATCCTGCTTGGTTTTTTTCTTGTCTCCTTTGGAGGTCTCCTCCCTGATTGTCTGATGGGACTAAAAGCCGACAATCCCTTGGAACCGATGGCCTAAATTCTGGGGTTATAAATGAGGTGGCTGAAGAGATAGTGGGTGCATTGGTTGTGATCTTCCAAAATTCCCTCAAAATTATGAATCGATCCCAGCAGATTGAAAGGTACAGAAACGAACCCCAATATTCAGGAAATAAGTGTGAGAGAAAACTGGGAACTGCTGACTGTCGAGAAAAAGCAGGAATCCAGGGTGCCTTGGCACATTGGATACAAAACTGGCTTAGTGGCAGAAGGCAGAGGGTGATGGTTGAAGGTTGTTTTTGTGACTGGAAGCCTGTGGCCAGTGGGGTACCACAGGGATCGGTGCTGGGTCCCTTGCTGTTTGTGGTCTACATTAATGACTTGGATATGAATGTAAAAGGTATGATCAGTAAGTTTGCGGATGATACAAAAATTGGTAGGGTGGTAAATAGCGAGGAGGGTAGCCTCAGTCTGCAGGACGATATAGATGGGTTGGTCAGATGGGCGGAACAGTGGCAAATGGAATTTAACCTGGAAAAGTGCGAGGTGATGCAATTTGGGGGGACTAACAAGGCAAGGGAATACACAATGAATGGTAAGACCCTAGGCAAGATGGAGGGTCAGAGGGATCTGGGTGTGCAAGTACACAGATCTCTGAAGGCGGCAGAACAGGTGGATAAGGTAAAAAAGGCATATGGGATACTTGCCTTCATTAGCCGAGGCATAGAATATAAGAGCAAGGAGGTTATGATGGAGCTGTATAAAACACTGGTTAGGCCACAGCTGGAATACTGTGTGCAGTTCTGGTCGCCACACTACAGGAAGGATGTGATCGCTTTGGAGAGGGTGCAGAGGAGATTCACCAGGATGTTACCAGGGCTGGAGCGCTTCAGCTATGAAGAGAGACTGGGCAGATTGGGTTTGTTTTCCTTGGAGCAGAGGTGGCTGAGGGGGGACATGATTGAGGTGTACAAAATTATGAGGGGCATAGATAGGATGGATACTAAGGAGCTTTTTCCCTTAGTAGAAGGGTCAATAACTAGGGGGCATAGATTCAAGGTAAAGGGCGGGAGGTTTAGAGGGGATTTGAGAAAGAACTTTTTCACCCAGAGGGTGGTTGGAGTATGGAACTCACTGCCTGAAAGGGTTGTGGAGGCAGGAACCCTCACAACATTTAAGAAGCATTTGGATGAGCACTTGAAATGCCATAACATACAAGGCTACGGACCAAATGCTGGAATATGGGATTAGATTAGACAGGGCTTGATGGCTGGCGCGGACACGATGGGCCGAAGGGCCTCTATCCGTGCTGTATAACTCAATGACTCTATGACTCTATTAAGGAAGTGCTTTCAGGGCATTTAGAAAATCATAAAATAATTAGGCAGAGTCAGCATGGTTTTATGAATGGCAAATCGTGTTTGACAAATCTTTTAGAGGTTTGAGGATGTAACTAGCAGGGTGTATAAAGGAGGACCAGTGGAAGAAGTATACTTGGATTTCCCAACTACATTTGAGAAGTTGTCACATAAGAGGTTGTTACAGAAAATAAAGGTGTACTATTTTCGCATGGACAGAAGATTGGTGGACGGACAGAAAACACAGAGTAGGAAGAAACGGGTTATTTTATTGGTTGGCAGGTTGTAACTAGTGGGATGCTGCAAGGATCAGTGCTTGGGCCTCAGCTATTCACAATCTATGTCAAAGACTTAGATGAAGGCACCGAGTGTAATGCAGCCACGTTTCCTGACGATACAATGCTAGGTGGGAAATTAAGCTTGAAGTGGACACAAAGGGATATAGACAGATTAAGGAGTGGGAAATAAGGTGGCAGACGGAGTATAAAAGGGGAAATGTACACTTATTCGCTTTGCAGGAAGAATAGAAAAACAATATTGTTAAATGGTGAGAAACTATTAAATTTGGCGTTCAGTGATATTTGTGTATCCTAGTAAAGGAAACACAAAGAGTTAGCATGCTGGTACAGCAAGCAATAAGGCAGGCAAATTAAATGTTGGCATTTATTATAAGGGGGTTGGAGTACAAGAGTAAGGAAGTCTTGCTACAACTGTACAGGGCCTTGGTGAGACCACACCTAGAGTACTGTGCACAATTTTGATCTCCTTATCTAAGGAAGGATATACTTGCCTTGGAGGTGGTGCAACGAAGGTTCACTAGATTCATTCCTAGGATAAGAAGGCTTCCTTTGAGGTGAGACTGAGTAGAATGGGCCTATGCTCTCTGGTGTTTAGAAGAATGAAAGGTGATCTCATTGAAATCACAGAATCACAGAAACCCCACAATGCAGATAGAGGCCATTTCGGCCCATCGAGCCTGCACCAACACATATCCCACCCGATCCCCGTAACCCCTACACATATCCCACCCTATCCCCGTATTTAATCCCCCTAACACTAAGGGTCAATTTATCATAGCCAATCAACCTAACCCGCACATCTTTGGACTGTGGGAGAAAACCGGAGCACCCGGAGGAAACCCACGCAAACACGGGGGGAATGTGCAAACTCCACACAGACAGTCACCCGAGGCCGGATTTGAACCCGGGTCCCTGGTGCTGTGAGGCAACAGTGCTAACCACTATGCCACCGTGCTGTAAGATTCTGAGGGGAATTGAACTAGGGGGCATGGACTCAGGATAGGA
Source organism: Somniosus microcephalus (assembly GCF_052327205.1). Lineage (NCBI taxonomy): Eukaryota > Metazoa > Chordata > Chondrichthyes > Squaliformes > Somniosidae > Somniosus > Somniosus microcephalus. The sequence continues at coordinate 73,695,518 of NW_028225179.1, forward strand.
GGTAGGCCATTTAAAACTGAGATTAGGAGGAATTTCATCACTCGGATGGTTGTGAATCTTTGGAATTCTCTACCCCAAAGGGCTGTGGTTGCTGAATCGTTGAGTATATTCAAGGCTCTGATAGGTAGATTTTTGGACTCTAGCGGAATCAAGGGATATGGAGTTCAGGCAGGAAAGTGGAATTGAGGTAGAAGATTAGCTATCGTCTTTTTGAATGACCGAGCAGGCTCAAAGGGCCGTATGGACTACACCTGCTCCTAATTCTTATGTTTTTATGTAACCTCCCTTTACAGGCCTTAGCAACCGACTCTATCCCTCTCCCCGGTCAGTGTCGGAGGCTGAATCTGACTGTTCACAATCTCGGTATCTTATTGACCTTGATCTGAACTTCCGACCACATATTCTCTCCATTACCAAGACTGCCTACTCCCACCTCTGTAACATCTCCCGAACCCATCTCTGCCTCAGCTCATCTGCTGCTGAAATCTCATCTGTGCCTTGATTACCTCCAAGCAAAACTATTCCAATGCACTCCTGGCCAGGATCCTATCATCCACCCTCGGTAAACTTGAGCTAATCCAAAGCTTTCAGCCCATATCCTGACTCGCATCCAGTCCTGTTCAGCCATCACCCCTGTGTTCGCTGACCTACAATGGTTCCCGGTCCGGCAATGCCGTGACTTTAAAATTCTAATCCTTATTAGCAAATCCCATCATTGCCTCGCCCCTCGCTATCTCTGTAACCTCCTCCAGCCCTGCAAACCTCCCAGATAACTCTTCGGCTCCAAATCTGCCTTCTTGTGCATTCCCGCTTCAACCACCCCCTGTGGTAGTGAGTTGCACATACTCACCACTCTTTGGGTATAGAAGTTTCTGCTGAAATCTCTATTGGATTTCTTGGTGACTATCTTATATTGTTGGCCTCTAGTTATGCTCTTCCCCACAAGTGGAAACATTCTCTCTGTGTCCACTTTTTCATAATTTTTCATAATTTTAAAGACCTGTATTAGGTCACAACTCCGTCTTCTTTTTTCAACGTATACCCTGGCATTTCTAGTATCATCCTTGTAAATCTTCTCTGCACCCTCTCCAGTGCCTGTATATATTTTTATAATATGGCGACCAGAACTGTATACAGTATTTTATGTGTGGTCTAACCAAGGTTCGGGTCAGGCTTAGCTTAACTTCACTAATTTTCAATTCTATCCATCTAAAAATAAACCCTAGTGCTTGGTTTGCTTTCTTATGGCCTTGCTAACCTGTGTTGCAACATTTCGTGATTTGTGCATTTGTACTCCGAGATCCCTTTGTTCCTTTACCCTACCCAGAGTTGCACCCTCCAAGTGATAAGTGACCTCCCTATTTTTCCTACCAAATGTAATAACTCACATTTATCTGTGTTGAACTTCATTTGACAATTATATGCCTATTCTGCAAGTTTATTAATGTTCTGCTGTAACCGGTTGCAGTCCTCCTCAGTATTGACTATATCCCCCAAATTGGTGTCATCCGCAAATTTAGAAATTGCGTTTTTGATTCCTAAGCCTAAATCGTTAATGTAAATTGTGAACAGCAGTGGTCCCAGCACTGATCCTTGTGGAACACCACCACCCAACTTCTGCCACTGTGACTAGCTACCATTTATTTCCACTCTCTGCTTTCTGCCTTGAAGCCAGCCACAAATCCATTCTGCTACTTGTCCCATGACTCTGCATTCTCTGACTTTGTTCATTAGTCTATTATGGGGCACCATATCGAAGGTACTTAATCTTTTATCATAACAGACACCAGGTTTGTGGGCACCCGTATCGTTCCTGCTGATCCTTCCATCGCGGGACTCTGCGAATCTCGTTCCTCCGTAGAGCCCTTCATCCATAGGGAGCTTCGCTAAAGCACATTGGCAGTACTGAGGGAGAGATGCACTGTCGGAAGTGCCGTACTTCGCCCTCTCAGTTGGAATTAATAGATCCCACAGCCACTATTGGAAGAAGAGCAGGGAGGATTTCTGCCCTGTTTATCTATGCCTCAACCAACATCACTAACAACAAATAATCTGATCATTATCTCACAGCGGGTTGTTTGAGTTTACTGTGTGCTGATTGGCTGCCGTGCTGACCCAACATTAAAACAGTGACTACAATTCAAAAATATTTAATTGGCTGTGAAGCGCTTCAGGACGTCCTGAGGTCGTGAAAGGCGCCATACTTCTTACTCACAGAATCTTGCCTATAAGCCAAAACCCCAGGCTCCTCCATCACCATCCCTGCATGTGTCTTGTCCCAACGGCAGGACAGACTTAGCAGAGGAGGCGGCAGAGTGGTACAATCGGAAGGGAGTGGCCCTGGGAGCCCCCATCACTGACTCTGGACCTCATGAAGTGCCGTGGCTTCAGGTCAAACATGGGCAAGGACAACCACTGATCGAGCTGACCGAGTGCTGAAGGATGTAACTCCATGACTGGTGTTGCGGCAAGTGGTGAGAGAACAAATGAAAGTGAGTAGGATCAAGAGGATGCCTTTCATCCCCTCGAGTCTGCTCCTCCAGTAAATCAGGTCATGGCTGTCCTGTACAAAGGAAAGGAGGAGGCATTTCAGCCCCTCGAGCCTGTTCCTCCATGAAATCAGATCATGGCTGTCCTGTACATAGGAACAGGAGGAGACCATTAAGTCATTAAGTCCCCCAAGCCTTTTATGCCCATCAATCGGATCATAGCTGATTTGTATATAAAAACTACGGCAGGTCATTCAGCCCCTCAAGATTGCGCTGCCATTGAAATAGATCATGGCCGATCAGTATCTTAAATCCTGCTACAGACCGAGCTTCTGAAAAACATTGGAGGCTCTGTAAGTACAGATCTACTTTGTGACTCCCCCTGTGGAGTCTCTGTAAGTGCTGACCCACTCTGTGACTCTCCCTGTGGAGTCTCTGTCAGTACAGATCAACTCTGTGACTCCCCTGTGGAGCATATGTAAGTACATACCTACTCTGTGACTCCCCAATACACAACAGAAAACTTAAAAACTACAACCACAAAAATTAAGACCTTCTAAATTTTATAAACTATTTATCTTAACTGTCAAACTATAGAGTTGTGTAAATACTCACCTGGCCATACTCACACAATTAGCTGCGTCCTCTTGCCCATGTCACTTTTTGAATCGTGACGTGGCTCCGGAATTCTGACAGTCTGTGAGATTGGTAAGCCTCTGCAAAACAGCCCGCGAAAGTGAGTTTAAGTACTCACTGTACTGCTGCTCTCTGCTCCTCCAAACACTGGCCTCTGAAAAAATGCCCGTGAAAGTGAGGTTAAGTACACACTGTACCACCGCTCTCTGCTCCTCCCGACACTGGCCTCTGAAGAAAAGCCCGCGAAATTCAGTTTAAGTAGTCACTCTACCGCCTCTCTCTGGTCCTCCCGACACTGGCCTCAGCCAGAAACTGGTCTATTCAGAATAGAGGGAGTTTATAGTGAGCTGATGAGTTTCACCGAAACAATAGGGTTTCAGTTGTTGTCACGCAGGACAGATAGAATGTGGGGTGTGTTTAAACCAGATGCGGGTGTTGTTGCTGTAGTTGTTCTATGGAGTTCCTTCAAGGAGGTGACTCTGAATGCAATGGATCAACGTGTACCCATGCAAAGCCAAGGTACTGAGCGTCATTACAGTCCAGCCTGTTTCAACGGAACTAACAAACAATTCATCCAGAAGAGAAAAAGGTCTTTAAGGCCATGACAGTAAATGGCACAGAATTCAGGCAGCAGCAATACCGGAAGGTGAGACAAGAGTGTAAAAACTGCAACAGAATGGCGAAGAAAAAATTCGCATTCGAATGTTGGCATCGCTGGCAAGGCCAGCATTTATTGTCCATCCCTAGTTGCCCTTGAGAAGGTGGTGGTGAGCTGCCTTCTTGAACCACTGCAGTCCGTGTGGTGAAGGTACTCCCATGGTGCTGTTAGGGGTGGAGTTCTAGGATGTTGACCCAGTGATGATGCAGGCGATATGCTTTCAACTCTGGATGTGGTGTGATTTGGAGGGGAAACTGGAGGTGGTGGAGTTTCCATGCACCTGCTGGCCTTGTCTTTCTATGTTGAGGTCACGGGTTGAGGTCGCGGGTTTGGGAGTTGCTGCCAAAGAAGCCTTGGTGAGTTGCTGCAGATCATCTTGTGGATGCTACACACTGCAACCCAGTGGTTGAGGGTGTGAATGTTTAAGGTGGCGGATGGGGCGCCAATCAAGCGGACTGCCTTGTCCTGGATGCTGTTGATGGAGCTGCACTCATCTAGGCAAGTGTAAGATATTCCATCACACTCCTGACTTGTGCCTTGTAGATGGTGGAAAGCATTTGGGGACTCAGGAGGTGAGACTCTTGCCGCAGAATATCCAGCCTCTGGCCTGCTCTTGTTGCCGCAGTATTTATGTGGCTGGTCCAGTTAAGTTTCTGGTCAATGCTAACCCCCAGGATGTTGATGGTGGGGGATTCGGCGATGGTAATGCCTTTGAATGTCAAGGGGAGGTGGTTGGATTATCGCTTGTTGTAGATAGTCATTGCCTGGCACTTGTGTGTTGCGACCGTTCTGACCATATGATGGATGGAAGTTCATTGATGAAGCAGCTGAAGATTGTTGGGCCTAGCACACTGCCCTGAGGAACTCCTGCAGTGATGATTGACCTCCAACAACCACAACCATCTTCCTTTTCGCTAGGTATGTATCCAGCCAGTGAAGAGACACTCCCCCGCACCCGCCGATTTCCATTGACTTCCATTTGTCTAGGGCTCCTTGATGCCACACTTGGTCAAATATTGCCTGGATGTCAAGCGCAGTCACTGTCACCTGACCCCTGGAATTCAGCTCCTTTGTCCATGTTTGGAAAAATGCTATACTGGAATCTGAAGCCGAGTGGTCCTGGGAGAAGCCAAACTGGACATCAGTGAGCAGGTTATTGCTGAGAAAGTGATGCTTGATAGCACTGCAATTACTTTGCTGATGATTGAGAGTAGACTGACGGGGTGGTAATTGGCTGGATTGGATTTGTCCTGCTTTTTGTGGACAGGACATACCTGGGTAGTTTTCCACATTGTCGGATAGATGCCAGTGTTAAAGCTGTACTGGAACAGTTGGCTAGAGGCGCGGCTAGTTCTGGAGCACAAGTCTTCGGCATGATAGCCAGGATGTTGTCGGGGCCCATAGCATTTGCTGTATCCAGTGCGCTCAGCCGTTTCTTGGTATCGCGTGGAGTGAATCATATGGGCTTTAGACTGGCTTCTGTGATGGTGGGGACCTCAGCGATAGCCCAATATTGATCATCCCCATGGCATTTCTGCATGAAAATTATTGAAAACGCTTCAGCCTCATCCTTTGCACTCACTTGCTGGGTTCCACCATCATTGAGGATGGGGATATTTATGGAGCCTCCTCCCATTAGTTGTATAATGGTCCACATCCATTCATGACTGGAAGTGGCAGGACTGCAGAGCTTTGCTATGATCTGCTGATTGTAGGATCACTTAGCCCTGTCTATAGCATGCTGCTTCTGCTTTTTAGCATGCATGTAGTCCTGTGTTGCAGCTTCCCCAGCTTGGCACCGTATTTTTAGGTACGCCTGGTGCTGCTCCTGGCATGCCCTTCTATACTCCATATTGAAACAGTGTTGGTCCCCTGGCTTGCTGGTAGAGTGAGGGTTATGCCGGGCCATAAGGTTACCGATTGCGGTGGAATACATTTCCTCTGCAGCTGATCGCCCACGGCGCCTCAAGGAAGCCCAGTTTTGAGCTGCTAGATCTGTTCTGAATGTATCTATGCCATTTAGCATGGTGGTAGTGCCATACAAAACGATGGAGGTTGCCCTCAGTGTGACGACGGAACTTTGTCTCCACAATGACTGACCGGTGATCACTGATACAAATGCTGTCATGGACAGATGCATCTGCGACGGTTCAATTAGTGAGGACGAGGTCAAGTGGGTTCTCCCTCGCCACCTGTCGCAGGCCCAGACTGGCAGTTATGTCCTTCAGGACTCGGCCAGCTCGGTCACTAGTGGATCCACCCTTGGTGATGAACATTGAAGCCCCCCACCCAGAGAATATTCAGTGCCTTTGCTACCCTCACTGCTTCTTCCAAGTGTTGTACAACATGGATGTACAGACTCATCAGCTGAGGTAGGGCAGTAGGTGGTAGCCAGCAGGAGGTTACCTTGCCAATGCTGGACCTGATCCCTGAGACTTCATGGGTTCTGGAGTCAATGTTGAGAACTCCCAGGGCCACTCGGTCCCGACTGTATGCCAATGTGCCGCCACCACTGGTGTGACAGGACATACCCAGAGATGGTGATGGAGGAGTTTGGGACATTGGTTGGAAGGTATAATTCTCTGAGTATGAATATGTCAGGCTGTTGCTTGACTCGTCTGTGGGACAGTTCTCCCAATTTTGGCACAATTCCACAGATGTTGGTGAGGAGGAGCTTGCTGCTTCGACAGGGCTGGTTGTCGTGTCCGTTGCCGGTGCCGAGTGGCCCATCCCGTTTTATTCTTACTGTTTTTCACAACTGAGTGACTTGCTAGGCCATTTCAGAGAGCAGTTAAGAGTCAACCACATTGCTGTGGGTCTGGAGTCACATAGATCAGGTAAGTATGGCAGATTAACTTCCTTGAAGGACATTAGTGAAACAAATGAGTTTTTACTAGCTATTTATTCCACATTAATTTAATTCACTGAATTTAACTTCCGGATTATGAGGCCAGGTCTATGGATTACTTGTCCAGCAACATATCCACTATGTGTTGCTGGACAAGTAATTGTGATCAGGTCAGGTCAGTTTTAGTTATCAGTGTCGATGTGTTTAATGTATATTCTCTTGCTTCATTGAGCAAGTGGGACCTTCAGCTTTCACATCACCAGAAAATCGACAACTGTTTTATGACGAACATAGTCCCAGCCTCGACGCGATATGCAACTTCGGGATTCACAGGCAAATAGACAAGCGAAAAAGACCAAGTTAAGACGGTCAGACCCCTAACAAAGTGTCTTTTTTGTTCAGCGTTTCAGGTTACTCCTAAAATTTAAAATGTTCCTTGAGAAGCCGGGAATCAAAGCCGGGTCGCCCACGGTCTGCAGGCGAGAATTCTGCTCCTGAACAATCAATACTCACACGTCACCTGAGTTAAATTTTTAAACACCACAATTACTTTTTGCTGCTTGTTAATACAAGGGGGAGCATAATAAAACACAAAGCAAGACTGCAGATCCCGGAAATGGAATTATTCAGAAAATGCTGGAAAAACTTTTCAGGTCCGGGAACATCTGTGGAGAGAGAAACAAAGGGACATCCTTACAGGTCGATGAGCTCTCCTCGGGACTAAGGTTTACAGCAACCCAAAATATCGCAGATAATTTTATTAGAATAGCTTTTTCCATGCTCTGTTCTGTGTGGCATTCTGCAGATCACTTTCGAAATTTGGTCACGCCTCCCAGCATGCTTTCCTGAACAGTTAGTTTATTAGTTCCAGTATAGAAATAATAATTTTAGTCAGGATCAGCTCATTTAGCAGGTAATTAGTGCAGCTTTCTAGCCAATCCATTAATAGCCTTAAAACTGGTACAGAAATGTCTCACATCTTCAAAAGGGAGCCGACGCTGGGAGCTGGGTGACCCTTTTTCGGCCGGCACAGACACAATCAGCCGAATGGCCTTGTATGGGGTAAATTTCTAAGATTCTAAAGAAAACAAACATTACGAGCAACACTGAGAAAATCTGCTCCGAGCAGCGTTCGAAGCTGCCCCGCCCCCGATTAGATTTCAAGCTGAAAGCCTTAACCACTCGGCTATCGCATCTGCATAAAAACAGCACCCAACAAGTTAAATTGTCAAATTATGAGGCTGAACTGTGTGTTTAAACTTGGCAATCATAATTTCGCTGGTTTGTGTCCTGGGACAAACTAGTAGTTTGCAGCTGTCAATCATAACACAGTTTGGAGGGAACTTCCTGCATTAATGAAACTACGAACAGCCTACAGCTGTCAATCAACTATCCCCATCAGAAAGACAGAGACTGAGCGAGAGAGAGACTGTCAGAGAGCTTGCTGCATCCAGCCCTGAGCCTGTTACACTCAACAGCTGCTCACCCACACCCCGCTGTCAGAAACACTGAACATTTGTACCGAGACCCTGCAAATAGTCTATAAAATGAGAAAAGATAAAAGTTCATCACAATTCGGTTGAATGGAGCAAGAGTTGATAAAATTTCCACCGTCACTCGGTAACCACGTTAGCCATTCCTGCAATCGGTAGAATAAATTATCGGCTGTTAGATTTTTTCCCACTGGGTTGAATAATTTCTGTGTGAGGAATGTTTCAGCATCGTAAACCAGGGGAACGCGTCGACCGGGCTGTGCCTTGTTCGCTTCTGTGCAGTCGGACAGTTTGCCCTTCATTCTGCTCTGATTCGCTTTGCCGAAGCGGATCAATAGATTCTTAAATATGCTGACTGGATTTTCTAATTTGGTTCTTTTCGATTTGTCTCGCTCCCGACTGGCAACGTATTCCGAGCAATGTAGCAACCCTCCCAACATAGTGTCCCAGCTTCGATTGAAAGCGACCCACAGCAACCCCAGCCTCGTCACCTACACGCTGACTGACACACTGCGGTCACACTCTGCTTCAGTGAGATTAATGTCCAGAGCGGTTTCAAGGTCGAATGCAACTACAAGCAGAGCAGAGCACTTGAGAGTGAAACCACTTTGCCTTTTGTACCTGTCTTCTAAAAAGCCGCACTGCTCAACTCAGACAGTTAATTAGAACGATAATGTATCCAAAGAAGTTTATTCCAATTCAGCCGGTCTCAGAGTGGCAGAAAGTAAAATGTTCTGTATTGCTGGAATCGAACCCGGGCCTAAACCCGGTGGATAAAGGGGAACCAGTGGACGTAGTGTATTTAGACTTCCAAAAGGCATTTGACAAGGAGCCACACAAAAGATTATTGCTTAAGATAAAAAATCACGGGATTGGGGGTAATATTCTGGCATGGATAGAGGATTGGCTATCTAACAGAAGGCAGAGAGTTGGGATAAATGGTTCATTCTCAGACTGGCAATCAGTAACTAGTGGTGTTCCGCAGGGGTCAGTGCTGGGTGGGTCCCCAACTCTTTACAATCTATATTAACGATTTGGAGGAGGGGACCGAGTGTAACATATCAAAGTTTGCAGATGATACTAAGATGGGAGGGAAAGTAGTGAGTGAGGGGGACATAAAAAACCTGCAAGGGGACATCGACAGGCTAAGTAAGTGGGCAGAGATTTGGCAGATGGAATACAATACTGGAAAGTGTGAGGTTATGCACTTTGGCAGGAAAAATCGTAGAGCAAGTTATTATCTTAATGGCAAGACACTGGAAAGTACTGAAGTACAACGGGATCTGGGGGTCCTGGTGCACGAAACTCAAAAGGTTAGTATGCAGGTGCAGCAAGTGATTAAGAAGGCCAATGGAATGTTGGCTTTCATTGCTAGGGGGATAGAATATAAAAATAGGGAGGTATTGCTTCAGTTGTACAAGGTATTGGTGAGACCGCACCTGGAATACTGCGTACAGTTTTGGTGTCCATACTTAAGAAAGGACATACTTGCTCTCGAGTCAGTACAAAGAAGGTTCACTCGGTTAATCCCGGGGATGAGGGGATGGGCATATGAGGAGAGGTTGAGTAGATTGGGACTCTACTCATTGGAGTTCAGAAGAATGAGAGGCGATCTTATTGAAACATATAAGATTGTGAAGGGGTTGGATCGGGTGGATGCGGGGAAGATGTTCCTGATGATGGGTGAAACTAGAACTAGGGGGCATAGTCTTAGAATAAGGGGCTGCTCTTTCAAAACTGAGATGAGGAGGAACTACTTCACTCAGAGGCTGGTAGGTCCATGGAATATGCTGCCCCAAAAAGCTGTAGAAGCTACATCATTACATAAATTTAAAACAGAAATAGACAGTTTCCTAGAAGTAAAGGGAATTAAGGGTTACGGGGAGCGTGCAGGAATTTGGACATGAGTCTAGGTTCGGATCGGTCATGGCCCTGTGGGTAGCGGAGCCGGCCCAGGGGCCGTGTAGCCTGATCCTGCTCCTATTTCGTGTGTCTAATTCTGTTAGATTCAGGAGATGGTTCTGTGATAGTGGATTGGCGGTTAGGATCAGATCAGCCATGATCTTATTGAATGGCGGAGCAGGCTTGAGGGGCCGATTGGCCTACTCCTGCTCCTATTTCTTATGTTCTTATGTTCTTATGTTCTAACACGACATGTTAAAAACTTCCACTTGAACCAGGCATGCCCGCACAGACCCGCGTTGCAGGTGCCCAGTTTGAAAGGGCATACAGTCTGACAGAGCTCCTGTGATGACCCGACCCAGTCTGATCTACAGCCGCAGGACCGGCCGCTTGCAGCTGCGATCACGGAGTTTTTAAGGTGTTGGACATGAAATCGAGCGGGATGTTTCTGCGCAGATGCGGATCCTGCTCCCAGCGCCGCTGTTCCAAGCCCTCTTCCTGAACCGGTCTGAAAGGATGGCTGATCAGCTGTGGGAGGCGGTGCTGTGCTGCTTGTCACTACTGTCAGTGACAGGTTGCCTGTCAGTTGACTGTATGTGCCCAGTGTGAAACCTGTCTGAGCGCCCAACAGACTGACTTTAGTTTGACCATGTTTTTAATTAGTTTTCCAAGAGTTGCCCTGAGCACGTGGTGAATTTCCTTCTGGAGAGCGGTTCGTCAAACCAGTTCCGAGGGGAAGTGGGTTGTGACTGGAGTCACTTGTGTAACAGAAAGTGTCGGGGGCGGGCAGTTTCCTTTCCTGAAGTACATTAATCAACCAGTTGAAGTTTAGCTGCACGTTTTTTCCCTCCAGCTCCAGAAACAATGAGCCCTGAGTCTACACCGTGTCACGAACCCACAAACCTACAACTCCTTAGTAATCAGAAGTCCAAAACTTTTGATTAGATCTCCACTGGCTGGATCAGACCGAGCACAAAGGAAGATGGTTGTGGTTATTGAAGGCTAATCATCACAGCCCCAGGACATCGCTGCAGGAGTCCCTCAGGTCAGTGTCCTTGGCCCGACCATCTTCAACTACTTCATCAATGACCTTCCCTCAAGCATAAGGTGAGAAATAGGAATGTTCGCTGATGTCTGCACAGTGTTCAGTGCCATTCACAGCTCCTCATATAATGAAGCATTCTATGCCAGCATGCAGCAAGACCTGGACGACATTCAGACTTGTGCAGATAAGTGACAGGCAACATTCGCGCCACACAACTGCCAGGCAATGACTATCTCCTACAAGCGAGAGCCTAACCAGCACCCCTTGACATTGAACGGCATTACCATCGCCGAATCACCCACTATCAACATATGGGGGTCACCATTGACCAGAATCTGAACTGGACAAGCCAAGTAAATACTGTGGCACCAAGAGCAGGTCGGAGTCTAGGTATTCTGCGGCGAGTGACTCACCTCCTGACTCCCCAAAGCCTTTCCACCATCTACAAGGAACAAGTAAGGAGTGTGATGGAATACTCTCCACTGATAGGCAGACACTGAGGCACAGTCGTTAGTCAGACAGTCGGGTCGGGACGTCTGCACCCGAAGAGCTGGAGAATAAGACAGACACTCAATCAAATGGATAGAGTGGGAGAAAAAGAGACAGTCAGACAGTGGAGCTGGCTGTGAGTCAGTCCCGAAGAGAAGCAGACTGTGTCCTTTGCCTTTTACCCTGATCTGTCAGTAATAATTTAAACCACTTCTGGTTCGGTCCCTTCCTTTAATCCTGTACAGCAGCAGTGACAATAACTTTGTGGATTTTTGGATTGAGCCGAATCCGAGTCCGTTCCCCAGACTTCAGGAGAAATTCCATTATTCCCGGGCACTTTGTATCAAGCAGCAGTTAGCCGCAAAACATGTCATTAATATGAGTAATGGGAATGAGAAATACTTAAACATTTGGCACCCTGTTAAACAGAGCTCCAAGTAATAGTTTAAATAAAGTACTGAACTGACAGAGCGGAGGTCTGATGAGGATTGAATTAAATTCAAATTCAGTGAATCTAAACAATTTTATAGAAGTGATTATTTTTGGGTTGGATTCCTGAAACTGTGTTTGAGCTGCACTGGGATCAGGCACGTTCGATAAAGAGAGGCCGGCAGGCGGTTCCCAGACACGGCTCAGACCCGGAGCGGCAGCCCCCCGCCGACAGCGGCTGGATTAGAGAACGGGGATCCTGCGCTGTTGTTTAGGTGGTCTGGCTGCTGCTGCCTCGGCCTCTCACACTTCGAGAGCCCGGGCGGCGGTCCGCACCGATCTCCCACATATAGATCCGGCTTCAGCTCCTGATGGAGGGCCTCGTGGTGCAACGTTAGCGAGTCTGACCCCAGATCAGAAGGCTGCATCTGGATCTCGGAGTTTTCACAGCATCAGATCCTTGGATTCTATCAGTGAAGTGTTTGAAGGACGGGCTGCTCAATGTTGGTGCAACAAATAATTATCAGAATTAAGGGATCTTTCTGCTCAATGATCACCCTCAAAACCTTGATGGTCTCCGGAGTGGCGATTAGATCAAATCCATTTATTTCGATCAGTGCTAGTAGTTCATCTATTTTATTGCAAATGCTTTGTGCATTCAGTTATAGTGCCTTTATCTTTAATATTTTTTCTGTTTTTCCCTGATGCCACCTAAGTCTCGAATGCCTTATTACGTTTCTTAAATTTCTGTCCCTTCCTGACCCACTGTGCTTATTTTTGCCCAAATCGCTAATACGCTCTACAGTCCCGTCCATTTCTCTTACTCATTTTGAATTATTTACCCTTTCCTGAATCCAGCAGCCCCCCCCCACTCCACCCCACCCTTCATTAGTTTAAAACCCTGTCTACTGCCTCAAATATTTGGTCCGCCAGGACACTGCTCCCAGCCCAGTTTATGTGGAGCCCGCCCAAAAGAACAGTTCCCTCTTTCTGCAGGACTGGGGTGCCCCATGAAGCGAAACTGTTGCGCCCCACACCATTCTTTCTGCCACGCATTTAAACCTCTAATCTGCTTGGCCCTACGCAAAGTTGCATGTAGCTCAGGTACGAATTCAATGATTATTACCTTTGATGTTCTGGTTTTTAAATTGGATCCAAGCTCCTGATACTGTCTAAAGAACCTTCTTCTATTTATTTCATTGTTTAATTATAATTAAGTTAAAATTTGTGGCTCCTTTTTAAACTGCTCCGATTCCCGCTCTTTTGCTCTGCTCTGCTCCTTGTTTATTTGTTTACTAGCTGGAGTGCCCAGCGGTGCCGAGGGAACTCAAGAACCCTGTGCCAGACAGAGAGAGGGGGGAAGGAGAGAGAGAGGGGGAAGGAGAGAGAGAGAGAGAGAGTGGGAAGGAGAGAGAGAGGGAAGGAGAGAGAGGGGGAAGGAGAGAGAGAGAGGGAAGGAGAGAGAGAGGGAAGGAGAGAGAGAGAGCGAAGGAGAGAGAGAGGGAATGAGAGAGAGACAGAGAGAGAGGGAGAGAGAGAGACGGAGAGAGAGAGGGAGAGAGAGACAGAGACAGAGGGAAGGAGAGATAGAGATAAGGAGAGAGAGGGGAATGGAGTGGAGGGGAAAGGGGTAGGGGGAAAGGGGTGGGGGGAAAGGGGTGGGGGGAAGGGGGAAGGGGGGGTGGGGAAGGGGGGGAAGGGGGAAGGGAAAGGGGGTGAGGGGGGAAGGGGGAGGGGGAGGGGTGTGGGGGGGAGGAGGGGAGGGGGGAAGGGGGGGAAGGGAAGACGGGGGAAGCAAAGAGGGGGGAAGGGAAGGGAAGCAGGGGGAAGCGGGAGGGGGGAAGTGGGTGTGTGGGAGGGGGGTGGGAAGGGGGTGTGGGGGGAAGGGGGGCTTGGGCGGGAAGGGGGTGTGGGGGGGAGGGGGGTTGGGGTGGAAGGGTGTGTGGGAGGGGGGAAAGGGGGGGTGGGAAGTGGGTGTGGGGGGGGAAAGGGGGGTGGGAAGGGGGTGTGGGGGGAAGGGTGTGTGGGTGAAGGATGGGGGAAGGGGGGAAGAGAGGGGTGAGCCAGCAGACCCTCTCACCTCTGCCAGTGTTGAGAGTTGCGCTGCTGGCGGTTGGAGAAGGCTAGGCCCCGGGGCCTCAGGCACCCACACTGACAGCCCGAGCTCCGCAGCCGCCGTTCGGCCACAGGCCACAAAGCACCCGAGCCCAGCGCCGGCGATGGCTCCGCGGAGCTCCGTACTGCCCCGCCAGCCTTTACAAAGATGGCGGCGGTGGATACGCTCGGCTCAGGCCCGCCTCGTCTGCCTTTACAAAGATGGCGGCGATCGCGGGCCGCTTGTTGAGCGGGACGGGAGGTGCCTAGCATGGGTGTGGCTCGGGAGGAGAGGCCGAGGCTTCGAGGCCTGCAGGCGGGGTAACACTGGAAGGTTGCGGTGCCTGGCAGAGGTAGCGAGTCAAGAGGGAAAAAAAGGGTGAAAGGTAGGAAAATTAACGAGGTTAGAGACAATATTTACAAATTAATTAACATTTTTAAAAACAATTTAATTTTGTTTTAAAAGCAAATTTTTTTGGCTGGAAATCTATTTTGAAAATAAACACGCAGAAAGTGGGAAAAATGAATGAATCGTTAGGAATCAAGATGGCGGCCACTCACCTCAGCTCAGAAGGATTAGGTCCGCCCACACACGCAATGAAATGCCCCCTGTGATGCACCAATTGGTCAACCATCAGGTCACTCAACTGTAGGATTGGTCAACCATCACGTCACTCAACGCTAATGAGCGGAATGTTGCCGTTTTTTGAAACGTTTTTGTATACTGTTGGAACAAGTTTTATCTCCCCAAAAAGTAAATATGCCTAATAGAGTCCCCTAATGATAAGCTTTCTTTTGATATAACATATGTGTAGGTACGCTCTATAACTTTTGATTGTATAGCCGGACAGAAGGAAAGACAGATGGAAAGACAGGCGGACCATTTTATATATACTAGCTGGAGTGCCCGGAGGTGCCGAGGCTTTTTTGAGGGCATGTTGTTGTTGGAAGAGAGAGAGAGCGAGCGACTGCGGAGAAGAGAGAGAGTGACTGGGGGGAAGAAAACGAGCGATTGGGGGGAAGAGAGAAAGCGACTGGGAGGAAGAGAGAGCGACTGGGGGGAAGAGAGGGAGCGACTGGGGGGAAGAGAGAGAGCGACTGGGGGAAGAGAGAGAGCGACTGGGGGGAAGAGAGAGAGCGACTGGGGGGAAGAGAGAGAGCGACTGGAAGGAAGAGAGATACCGACTGGGGGGAAGAGAGAGAGTGACTGGGGGGAAGAGAGAGAGCAACTGGGGGAAGAGAGAGAGCGACTGGGGGGAAGAGAGAGAGCGACTGGGGGGAGGGGGGAGGGGAGAGAGGGGAGGGGGAGGGGGGAGGGGCAGGGGGGAGGGGGGAGGGCGAGGGGGGAGGGGGATGGGGTAGGGGTGGGGGGAGAGGGGAGGGGGGGAGGGGAAGGGGAGAGGGGTGGAGGGGGGAGGGGGAGGGGAGGGGGAGGGGAGCGGGAATGGGGGAGGGGAGGGAAGGAGGGAGGGAGGGGAGGGGGTGGGGGGAGGGTGTGTGTGGGGGGGAAAGGGGGGGTGGGAAGTTTGTGGGGGAAGGGAGAAATGGAGACACGGAGAAAGGGAGGGAGGGGGAAGGGAGTAAAGGAGGGAGGGGGGAAGGGAGAAAGGGAGGGGGAGCCAGCAGACCCTCTCCCCTCTGCCAGCGATGGCTCCGCGGAGCTCCGTGCCGCTCCATGCACAGACATGGCCCAGCTGAGCGCAGCGCCCCGGTCAGCCCTAGCCCCACCTCCCGAGCCCCGCCCCACGCCCTCCCGAGCCCTGTTGTCGGGGTTACCCTTCCCTCCCTTCCCGCTCTCCCGAGCACCGGCCTCCCGAGCCCCGCCCTCCCGAGCACCGGCCCCCGCCCGAGCCGCGGGGGCGAAGGAGAGAGAGAGAGACGCTGCTCCTCCGGTCGATGTTTTGTGGGCCGGCCCCTGATGAGCGCCTGATCAGCTGAGCCCGAGCCCCATGGTGACCGCAACTCACCTCCCGCTAGGCTTCCTCCCGACCCGCCAGCCTTTACCAAAATGGTGGCGATGGCAATGCTTGGCCCAGTCCCGCGCCGCCAGCATTTACCAAGATGGCGGTGATCGCGGGGCGGGCCCAGCTGGAAGGGCGGTGCCTAGCTCGGGCGTGGCTGGGCAACAGAAGCCCAGGCTTCCAGGCCTTGAAAAACGGTGAAAGGTAGGAAAATTATAGATGTTAGAGAAAAGATTGACAAATCAATTAACTTTTTAAAAAAACAATTTGTGTTTTAAAAGCAACTTTTTTTTTGCTGGAAATGTAGATTTGAAAAGAAACACGCAGAGAGCGGGAAAAAGAAACGAAGAGTTTGGAATCAAGATGGCGGCCACTCACCTCGGTTCAGAATGATTAGGCCTGCCCACACATTGGTCAACCGTCAGGTCACTGAAGTGTAGAATTAGTCAATAATCCTGTCACTCGACTCTAGGACGGCCCGCCTACACATGCGATGAACCCGTCCCCACGATGCAGCAATTGGTCAACCGTCGGGTCGCTCGACTGTACGATTGGTCGACCTTCGCGTCACTCGATGCTAATGAGCGGATAATGAGCGGAATTTTGAACGTTTTTTGGACACCGTCGGCGCATTTTTTGTCCGACCGAAAAGTAACTATGCTTATGACCATTCCGGAATCATAAGCTTTCTTTTGATGTAACTCACGTGTAGGTACGCTCTATAACTTGAGAGTGTATAGCCAGACAGACGGACAGGCAGACAGGCAGACAAACTGAAGGACAGAAGTACCGCTTTATATATAGAGATAGATTACCTGAACCATTTAATTATTTAATTAACTCTTATATATTATTTACATCTGTCAGATTTTAATTTAATGAAAATTCCAATATCTTTTAATGATAGTATCCTCTATTTAGTTCATTTAAATTTGATTGCCTTCGATCTGTTTAATTAATGAAATACTAAATCTCAAGGCATATATCAGGACTGTGATGGAATAATCTGCACTTGCCTGGATGATTGCAGCTCCAACAACACTCAAGAATCTCGAGACAATCCAGAAATAAACAGCCTGCTTGATTGGCACCCTCTCCACCACCTTACACATTCACTCGCTCCACCGCTGGAGCACCGTGTCTGCAGTGTGTACCATCTACAAGATGCACTGCAGCAACTCGCCAATGCTTCTTCGGCAGCACCTCCCAAACCAGTGACCTCTTCCACATAGAAGGACAAGGGCAGCAGGCAAATGGATCACATTCATGCTCTCCTCCAATTCGCTAAACATCCTGACTGGAAATATATCACCTTTCCTTCAGCGTCGCTCGGTGAAATTACTGAAACTCCTTCCCTAACAGCACTGTGGAACTACCTTCACCACATGGACTGCAGCAGTTCAAGAGTGCAACTCAAAAGCACCTTCTCGAGCGCAACTCAGGATGGCCAATAAATGCTGGCCTTGCCAGCGATGCCCAAATCCCAGGAATGAGTAAAAAAAATATCTGTAGCAGCGAGATGTTGGAGGGAGATAGTGTCACGGATCAGAAAGAGATTTTCTGATGCTGCTGTTGAATTTCATTTAGACCAAACACCCCTAGAGCACTCTGCCGAGGAATCCAGGGCTGCAGATCACATGTAATATCATCCAAAAAATTTTAAACACAAACCGCCCAACCTGGGCCTCGAAATCCGCATTTGTGTTAACTGAACGTCACCGAGCATCAATGGACCAGGCGCCACCTCAGATCATTTCGATGTTAGTTCATCTCACTCGGTATGAGAAGATATGCACACAAACCAGGAGGGCCCAGTATCCATCCTCTGTCTGTGCTGAGATAGTTGACCGGAGCTGAGTGGCGGACCTGCGAGAGGCACAGAGTCAGCGAGAGGAGGATAAAAAGAGCGCGGAGAGGAGGCCTGGCACTGGAGCTGAGCGGCGGACCTGCAAGAGGCACAGAGTCAGCGAGAGGAGAGAGAGAAGTAAAAAGTAATCGAAGTGTGATGTCAACAAAAAGCAGGTAGGTGATTGTTTCGTAAGTTTTTCTCTCCTTGCTTTTTTCCAAACTTAAGTTTTGTGGTTTATAGTTTCTAGGGTCTCTGTTGTGTAGCGGGGAGTGCTGGTAAACAAGAGCCTTTGAGTATTTCATTTAATTGTAGTGTAATTAGTGCTATTGATGTGATTTAATTTAATTTGAATTAAATAAAGTGTATGTCATGGCAGTACAGCTCGGCCCCGTGGCATGCTCCTCCTGCACTATGTGGGAAATCAGGGCCACTTCCTGTGTCCCTGACGACCATGTGTGCAGGAACTGTATCCAGTTGCAGCTACTGACAGACCACATTGTGGAGATGGAGCTGCGAATGGATATATACTGCAGCATTCGCGATGCTGAGCATATCATGGATAACACCTTTAGGGAGTTGGTCACACCGCAGGTAAAGGCTGCACAGGCAGGAAGGGAATGGGTGACCACCAGGCAGAGTAGTAGTCGCAGGCAAGTAGTTCAGGGGCCCCCTGTGGGCATCCCCCTTTCAAACAGATATACCACTTTGGATATTGTTGAGGGGGTTGGCTTATTGGGGGAAGGCAGCAGCAGCCAACTTCCTGGCACCATGGGTGGTCCTGCTGCACAGGATGGGAGGAAAAAAAGCTGGAGAGCTATAGTAATAGGGGATTCTATTGTAAGGGGAATAGATAGGCGTTTCTGCAGCCGCAAACGAGACTCCAAGATGATATGTTGCCTCCGTGGTGCAAGGGTCAAGGATGTCTCAGAGCTGCTGCAGGGCATTCTGGAGGGAGAGGGTGAACAGCCAGCTGTCGTGGTGCATATAAGTACCAAATATATAGGTAAAAAACGGGATGAGGTCCTAAAAGCTGAATATAGGGTTTTAGGAAGTAAATTAACAAAAAAAGCCCTCAAAGGTAGTAATGTCACGATTGCTATCAGTGCCACGTGCTAGTCAGAATAGAAATAGAAGGATATTTCAGATGAATACATGGCTAGAGGAATGGTGCAAGGGGGAGGGATTCAAATTCCTGGGACACTGGAACCGGTTCTGGGGGAGGAGGGACCAATACAAACTGGACGCTTTGCACCTGGGCACGACTGGAACCGATGTCCTGGGGGAGTGTTTGCTAGTGCTGTTGGGAAAGGTTTAAACTAAAAGGGCAGGGGTTTGGGAACCTGTGCATGGAGATAAAGGATAGGGAAGCAATGATAGAAACAAAAGACAGGGAGGAGAAAAGCAAAAGTGGAAAGCAGAGAAATCAAGATTGTAAATCAAACAGGGCCACAGTAAATAATAATTTTAAAAGGACTAAGAGTGTTTAAAAAATCAAGCCTGAAGGCTTTGTGTCTTAATGCGAGGAGCATTCATAATAAGGTGGATGAATTAGCTGCGCAAATAGATATAAACGGATATGATATAATAGGGATTACGGAGACATGGCTCGAGGGTGATCAAGGCTGGGAATACAGCATCCAGGCGTTTTCAATATTCAGGGAGGACATGAAAAAAGGAAATGCAGGTGGGGTATCATTGCTGGTTAAAGAGGAGATTAACACAATAATAAGGAAGGATATTAGCTCTGATGATGTGGAATCTGTATGGGCAAAGCTGGGAAATACTTAGGGGAAGAAAACGTTAGTGGGAGATGTATGCAGACCCCCAAACAGTAATGCTGAGGTAGGCGATGGCATTAAACGGAAAATTGGAGACGCGTGCAATAAGGGCACAGCAGATATTATTGGTGACTTTAATCTACATATAGACTGGGCTAACCACATTAGCAACAATACTGTGGAGGAGGAATTCCTAGAGTGTATACGGGATGGTTTCCTCGACCAGTATGTCGATCAGGCCATCTTAGACTGGGTATTATGTAATGAGAATGGATAAATTAGAAATCTTGTTTTGCGAGGCCCCGTGGGGAGGAGCGTTCATAATATGTTGGAATGCTTCATTGAAATGGAGAGTGAAATAGTTGACTCAAAGTCTATGGTCCTGAATTTAAATAAAGGAAACTACGATGGTATGAGGCACAAGTTGGCAAGGATGGATTGGGGAACGTTACTTAAATGGTTGATGGTGAATAGGCAATGGCAAGCATTTAAAGATTGCATGAATGAACTACATCATTTGTTCATCACTGTTTGGCATAAAAATAAAACAAAAACATTGACTCAACCGTGGCCAGCAAGGGAAATTAGGGATAGCATAAGATCCAAGGTGAGGACATATAATTTGGCAGGAAAGGGCAGTAAACCTGAAGATTGGGAGGAGTTTAGTGTTCATTAAAGGAGGACAAAGGGATTAAGTAAGAAGGGGAAATAGATTATGAGAGTAAGCTTGCAGTGAACATAAAAAACTGACTGTAAAAGCGTCCATAGATTAGTGAAGAGAAAAAGATTGGTGAAGACAAGCGTAGGTCCTTTGCAGTCAGAATCAGGGGAATTTATAATGGGGAGCAAAGAAATGGCAGACCAATTAAATACATACTTTGGTTCTGACTTCACAAAGGAGGACACAAATAACCTCCCAGAGATTTCGGGGAACATAGCGTCAAATGAGAGAGAGGAATTGAATGAAATCAATATTTGTAGGGTAATGGTTTTAGGGAAATTGATGGCATTGAAGGCTGATAAATCCCCAGAGCCTGATAAGCTACATCCTAGGATACTTAAGGAAGTGGCCCTAGAAATAGTAGATGAATTGCTGGTCATCTTCCAAAATTCTTTATAGACTCCGGAACAGGTCCCATGGTTTGGAGGATTCCTAATTTAACCCTACTATTTAAAAAAGTTGGTAGAGAGAAAACCAGGAATTATAGACTGGAAATTATGACATCGGTAGTGGGGGAAATGGTAGAGTCCATTATAAAAGATGTAATAGCAGAGCATTTGGAAAACAGTGACAGGATCGGACAAAGTCAACATGGATTTACTAAAGGTAAATCATGCTTGACTATTCCACTGGAATTCTTTGAGGACGTAACTGGTAGAATAGATATGGGAGAAACAGTGAATGTGGTGTATTTGGACGATCAGAAGGCTTTTGATAAGGTCCCACTTAAGAGATTAGCACGCAAAGTAAAAACACACGGGATTGGAGATAAGGTACTGTCTTGGATAGAGAACTGGTTGGCAAACAGAAAGCAAAGTGTTGGAATAAACGGGCCATTTTCCACGTGACAGGCAGTGAGATGTGGGGTATGACAGGGATCAGTGCTAGGACCCCAACTATTCACGGTATATATAAATGAACTAGACTTGCAACGAGATCTGGGTGTCCTCGTGCACTAGTTGCTGAAGGTAAGTATGCAGGTACAGCAGGCAGTTAAGAAGACAAGTGGCATGTTAGCCTTCATAGCGAGAGGATTCGAGTACAGGAGCAAGGATGTCTTGCTGCAGTTGTACAGGGCCTTGGTGAGACCACACCTTGAGTAATGTGTGCAATTTTGGTCACCTTTTCTGAGGAAGGATGTTCTTGCCATGGAGAGAGTGCAGCGAAGATTCACCAGACTCATACCTGGGAAGGCAGGAATGACCTATGAGTATAGATTGGGTCGATCAGGCTTATAGTCGCTAGAGTTTAGAAGAATGAGAGGGCATATCTTGAAAATTACAAAATTCTAAAAGGACTAGACAGACTAGATGCAGGAAGAATGTTCCCGATGGCGGGGGAGCCCAGAACCACGGGTTACAGTCTAACGATAAGGGACTGAGATGAGGAGGAATTTCTTCACCCAGAGAGTGGTGAATCTGTGGAATTCACTCCCACACAAGGCAGTTGAGGCCAATTCATTAAATATATTCAGGCAGGAGTTAAATATATTTCTTAAGGCTAAAGGGATCAAGGGGTATGGGGAGAAAGCAGGGGCAGGGTATTGAATTTGGATGATCAGTCATGATCTCATTAAATGGCGGAAAAGGCTCGAGGGGCCGAATGGCCTACTCCTGCTCCTATCTTCTATGTTTCTATGTTTCTATCTCACCCGGTGTGTTATTGAGCTCCACATTTTCAGGAAATTCCTAGGCTTCATTCCCGCTCTGTGCTGAGATCGAATATCTCTCTCAGTGTGATCCTGAGCTCCAAAGAGAGTAGGAATGGCCGAGGTTATCAACATTGACCTGTTCACCATTAGCTGATGGTGTGGTACTGTGCCACACAGAGCAGGATAGGCACAGGATTCATTTCCCGGCCTTTGGTGTGTTATATCATCTCACGAGGTGTGCTACTGAGACGTACAAAGCAGGAAAGGCCCAGGCTTCATCACCGGACTATGCTGAGTCAGCAGATATCACCCGGTGTGGTACTGAGCCCCTCACAGAGCAGGGTGGGCCCAGGATCATTCTACGGCTTGTGGTGTGTTAGCTGATCGTACTTGCTGTGGTACTGAGCCACGAAGAACAGGAATGGCCCAAGCTTCGCCTCTGCTCTGTGTGTAATAATCTGAACTCAACTGCTGTCTGGGCCTGTGTAGGAGCTGTCTGGGACATTGTAGATGTTGTCTGGGTCTGCAGAGGAGTTTCCGGGTTTATATAGTAGTGTCTGGTTCATGTCGGAGCTGTACTCGCCATTGCAGTCGCTGTCCGGGTCAGTGTAAGAGCTGCCTGTATCTTTGCAGGAGCTGTATGTGTCTGTGTAGGGTCTGACTGTGTCTGTGTATGGGTCGGCCCTCTCCTCTGGCCGCTGCCCAGTATTGCACCACCTTGTGGCATGGGCAGGTTGGGAGAGGATCTTTGTCTTACGGATGTTTAGTGTAAGTCCCATGCGCTCGTACGCTTCGGTGAAGGTGTTGACGATGGTTTGGGGTTTGACCTCTGAGTGTGCGCAGATGCAAGCGTCGTATGCCTACTGTAATTCGGAATCAGAGGATGGGATGACCTTGGATCTGGACCGGAGGCAACGGAGGTTGAACAGTTTCCCGTTTGTTCTGTAAATGAACTCCACTACAGTGGAGAGCTGAGTGAGGGTGAGATGGAGCATTGCAGCAAGGAAGATCGAGAAGAGCGTTGGTGCGATGACACCTACTTGATTGGCCCCTGCCCGTTCGTGAATTGGGTCTGTGGTGGAACCGTTGGTCAGGATCATGGCTTACATGTCGTGAAGCAGGCGGCAGCTGGTGACAAACTTTTGAGGGCAGCCGAATTTGAAAAGACACTCCATAGTCCCTCACGTTTGACAGTGTTGAAGGCCATTGTGAGGTCAAAGAAGGGCATGTGCAGCGGTTGGTGCTGTTCCCTGCATTTCCCTTGTAATTGGCGTGCAGTGAAGATCCTGTCCATTGTGCCTCTTAGTGGGTGGAATCCGCATTGCGACTCTGGGAGGAGCTCTTTAGCCGCTGGGAGAAGGCGATTGAGG
The DNA here is from genome assembly GCF_052327205.1 of Somniosus microcephalus. Lineage (NCBI taxonomy): Eukaryota > Metazoa > Chordata > Chondrichthyes > Squaliformes > Somniosidae > Somniosus > Somniosus microcephalus. The sequence continues at coordinate 73,718,931 of NW_028225179.1, forward strand.
AGGATTCCTGCGATGACTTTCCCTGTGGCAGACAGCAGGGAAACTCTTCTGTAATTACCACAATCGGACTTGCCACATTTCTTGAAGATGGTCACAATTACGGCATCTCTGGGGTCCACTGGCATGCTCTCCTCATTCCAGATAAGAGAAATAAGCTCATGAATTCCCGCCAGTCGTGCTTCTCCAACATGCTTTTCTGACTTGGCAGGGATTACATCTACTACTGAGGCCTTGTTGCTCTTCAGCTGTCGGATGACCTTTTCAACCCCTTGCTGGGCTGAGGTTGTGCTGAGATGGTGGCGGGTAGTGTGTTGCGGGATGGAGTTGACCAGACACGCATCGAAGACAGAGTCTTGGTTAAGGAGATCTTCGAAGTGCACCTGCCAGCGGGCACTGACTGACTCTCTGTCCTTGATGAGTACTTCTCCGTTCTTGGTCCTCAGTGGGGTAGGGCCTTGGGTGCTTGTGCCATAGGTTATCTTGACTGTGCTAAAGAATCCACGCACGTTCTCGTTGTCTGCTAGCTGCTGGATCTCCTGCGCTTTCTCCACGCACCATCTGTTCTTTGGGTCGCGAGTTTTATGTTGAGCCTCGGCATTCAGCCATCTGTAGAGCTGCTTTCTTGCTCTCGGGTTGTGTTCCTGTTTCCAGATCAGGAATGCCTTCCGCTTGTGGCGTATTATCTCCTGGATCTCCTGGTATTTCTCGTCAAACCAGTCTTGGTGTTTCCTGGTCTGGTCGAGTGACTGAGCGTCTCTTCACAGGTGCTGATTATGCAGGCCTTGAGTGCAGACAAGGCACTGTGGACACTTTTTGTCTCTGCATCACTCAGAGTCGTCAGGTTGGTTGTGAGGCGCCGGCTGAATAGGGCTTTCTTAGCAGGGTCTTTGAGTGCTCCAGCATTGATTGTCCTGCGGCATTGTTTCGGTTGATGCCGCTGTTTTGGGGCTATATTCATGGGGATGACAGCGGATCAGGCAGTGGTCTGTCAAGCAATCGTCAGCTCCTGTCATGGCGTGGTTGATGCGGACGTCCTTGCGATCTGTCGCTCTGATGATGACCTAGACCAGCAGATGCCAGTGCTTGGAGCGAGGGTGCTGCCACGAAGCCTTCAACATGTCTTTCTGTGCAGTAGTGCAACAACTGCTCCCTCTGCTGGCTGCTGCGCAGTATTGCTGTGTATGGTCGAACCAGGTACAACGTCGATCTCTGCTTCTCGCTGTCAACAACTCGAATAGGTGCAGTTGCTTCGTCACGAGTGGAGCTCCAGGTATAGAAGGAGTGACAGAACTGTTTCTTGATCCAGCCTGCTGACAGCTAATTTAGGGTAAAGTTAAATGAGAAGGAAGAGAACAGAATACAGGAACTTTAGAACCGGAAGAGTCCATTCAGCCTTCTGCCTGCTCCGACATTCAATTAGGTCATGGCTGATCTGCACCTCATCTACATTTCTCTGCCGTTGCTCCAAATAACTTGATACAATTACCTAACAACAACGTGTGGATCTCAGTCTTGAAAGCAACAGTTGAACCACAGAAGCCACAGAATTATCAGGGAGAATGTTCCAGGTTTATACAAACCTTTGTGTGAAAAGATGCTTTCGGATTTGTCTTTTGAATGGAGCGGCTTTACTTTTAAGTTTTCACCCCTTTTTCTTGATTCCCCAAAATTGAGGAAATACTTATCTCTATCTTCCCTATTAAAGATTTTATCATTTTGAACGCCACAGTCAAATCACCCCTCAATCTTTAAACTCAAGCAAACAGAAGCCAGGTTTATACAATCAGTGCTCAGAATTTAACCCTGTAAGCCTCGGTATCAATCCGGTAAATCTACGCTACAGCAACCCAAGGCCAATATATCTTTCCTGCGCCCGGTGCCCAGAACAGAACACAATACTCCAGATGTGGTCTAACTAGAACTTTATAAACTGGAGAATATCTTGCTCCACTTTAGTATTACAGCCCCCCTTGAGATAAAGGCCAACCTGCTTTGGAAAGGGGACAGAGGAGGGCCATTAGGCTAATTCCCAGTGTAAAGCATCTTAGTTCTCAAGATAGGCTAAACGAATTGAGACTCGATAGAGAAGCCTAGACTTTGGGTTGATCTGTTGGATGTTTATAAGATGATAAAGTGAATAGATTGTTTTCGGGTTGACCGTTTGTTACAGTTAAATAGGTCAGGGAGGCCCTGAGGTGACAACTTTAAGTTGTGTAAGGCCACATCTAGGATAGGTGTCAGCAGGTGGTTCTTTTCTCAGAGAATAGTGGAGCTCTGGAACAATCTGTCGGCTCGGGCAGTGGACATCGATTCGCAGGATTCCTTCCAACGAGAGCTGGAACTGTTATTGTCTGAGGCAGAGATCACCTCTTACAAAGGTAGGTACTGCGAGGAATACAGGGCCAGGGTGATTTCCTGGACAAGTTCTGCTCGGTTAGATAGGGCCGAGAGGAATGTCGCGGAATAGAATCCGAGATTGGATGGACAGACGTGGTGTCAAAGGCTGGCTGATAGGATGTGGGTGGCCGCTAAATGTTACACTGGCTGAACGGCAGTGTTGCCAGCGGCTTGTTATTCTAGGGTTGTGATTCTCGCTAAGCGGCTTCACTAACTGATATGTGAGAGGTCTCAGTGCAATATGTACCCATTTGCAGTGAAAAGCCATCACTTTGTTGCGCAAAACAACCCATCTTGCCTCGCACTTGCTGCAACGTTTATGCATTAACAATGACGCACGCCTTTAATGCTACATTATTATGGCTTGAATTGCCTGGAATTTCAGGCTCCATAATCAGAATTCATCATAAGCTGCCATTCAGCGATTCTGCTTTGTCAAAAGTTGGACTCACAATGAAAAAAACTCGTTCTCTCCGGGTTCCATAGCTCCCCAGGTTCCTGTTCTATGGACAGGGTTGGTGGGTGAATGGGACTTGGTGCGAATTAAGACACGGGCAGTCAGGATGACCTCATCTTTATGGCGGAGAGACCAGGCAGGCATGCATTGGAATAGTCAAGTCTAGAGTTACCAAAGGCATGGATGAGAGTTTCAGCAGCAGATGAGCTGAGGCAGGGATGGAGCCGGACAATATTACGGAGGTGGAAGTTGGCGGTCTTGGTGATGGAGCGGATATGTGGTCAGAAGCACCTCTCGGGTTCAAATATTACACCAAGGTTGTGAATAGTCTGCTTCAACCTCAGACCGTTACCAGGGAGACGGATAGAGTCGGTGGCGAGAGAACGGAGTTTGTGGCGGGGTCTGGAGACAATTGCTTTGATGTTCCCAGTATACAGTTAGAAGAAATTTCCGCTCAACCAGTACTGGATTATGTAGAAGCAGAGTGACAAAACAGAGGCAGTGGAGGGGCCGAGAGAGGCCGTAGTGTGCTTGAGCTGGGCATCAGTCTATATGTGGAAACTGACGCTGTGGTTTCGGATGATGTCGCCAAGGGACAGCTGTTAGATGAGGAATAGGAGGGCGCCAAGCATCGTGGGGTCATCAGAGATAATAGTGCGGGAGCAGGAAGAGAAGCCATTGCAGATGATTCTATGGCTATGACTGAATAGATAAGAATGGAACCAGGCGATTGCAGCCCCATTCAGCTGGACGGCGGTGTCGAGGCATTGGAAAAGCATGGTGTGGTGAACCGTGTGAAATGCTATAGACATTTCGAGAAGGGTGAAGAAGGATAGTTTACCTTTTGTCACAGTCGCAAAGGGTGTCTCTTGTGACTTTGATAAGATCTATTTCGGTACTGGGGTAGGGCGGAAACGTGATTGGAGGGATTAAAACAGGGAGTTCTGTTATAGATGGGCACAGAATTGGGAGGCGACAGCACGTTCAAGGTTGTTGAAGTGGAAAGGGAGGTTGGAGATGGGGCGGTAGTTTGCAAGGTTGCAAAAACAGCAATGAACCTATAAATAACAATAAAAAAGCATTGTTTGGAATGAAAAGCGTCATTGTGAGTAATGAGACCGAACGAGGTTTGGCATGCATGTAATTTCAACTGAAATAAACTCCATTCTTCTCTCTGTTGGACATTTTATTCGAAGTGTGTAGAGCGACCATGACAGGAATCGAACCTGAGAATAACATCAATCAAAGTTTTACCCATTAGCGGCCGGGGCTGTTCTTTTATTCTGGACTGAGGGTTCAATCTTGACAAACTCTGCTTGTGTTTGTTTCAGCTCTATTATTTGCGGGGCACAGTTACCAGCTGCTCCTCGGTATCGGGGTCTGATTCTCGCTTTTGCTTTTTACTGAAAAATGCGTGAGGTTTCGGGTTCCTGCCTCAGTCCCTGCGCTTCCTTCTCGCCAGCTACTCTCAGTCATTTTTCTGCTGCCCTCTGGAGCTCTCTTCGACTCTCAACCAGTCTTGAAACCCACCTCAAACTCGAAAATGATACCGCAGCTTCGGGCTCTAACCGCCTTCAACCATATCCTTCTCACAATCCTTCTTCTTTCTCGCTCGGAGCTCATCGTCTCCTTCACAGAATCACAGAATCACAGAAACCCCACAGTGCAGATAGAGGCCATTTCGGCCCATCGAGCCTGCACCGACACATGTCCCACCCGATCCCCGTAACCCCTACATCAACACATATCCCACCCTATCCCCGTAACCCCACGTATTTAATCCCCCTAACACTAAGGGTCAATTTATCATAGCCAATCAACCTAACCCGCACATCTTTAGACTGTGGGAGGAAACCGGAGCACCCGGAGGAAATCCACGCAAACACGGGAACCCACGCAAACATTGTGGAAGTTCTGAGCTGTTTCCCTGAGGTTTGCCCCACAGATGTGAGAGGATGGATTTACTTTCCTTAAGTCTGGTATTCTGTTCTTTGACAGAAGAATAACGGAAAGTTTGATACATGTTCGAAAAACATTAAACAAAGCTATTTGAATTTAAAATAGCTATCTAAGTAACTTAACTCTGCATTAGCCCGGGAATCGAACCCGGGTCTCCAGTGTGGCAGGCGAGAATTCTACCTCTGAACCACCAATGTTGACTGCACTGCCGCGTTCAATTCTCCAGTCACACTGCTGTTTCTGTGAATGAAAGACGGAAAGACAAATTTAAATACTGCACAGTTCTCCAGGTCTGGTCTCACCCAGACCCTGTACAATTGTAGAAAAGTTTCAGGGAGGAAGCAGAGGCTGAGGCTGATCTGTCACGTGGGAGCAGAATACAATATTCCCGCTGTTTCTTTTCATTATCCGGCAGAATATTCCATACTGTTCTCAACATGTTAGATTCCTCTTAATATCGGAGGGTTTAGTTTAATGTAATGATCGCTGCGGCTCAGTCAGTATTTCTTTCTTTAACCTTTTCTGTTGGTGTTGCAGGTTCGGGGCAATTCCATCGGGGTTTTATTTTCTTCGAAATGAATGAAACAAAGCGCAATTTCCCTCAATCAGCAATGTGATAATGATCAGATCATCTGTTTTTTTAAGTTTGCTTGAGAGACTTCAACAGTGGTAAATATTTATATCCTCTGTATTTAGCTTTTATTTCTCGATCTCCTTCTATCCTTTCCTCTGGTTTGTCTCTCTCGGTGCCGGGTGAATATTTAATTTGATGCATTTGTCCTAAACTGATGCCCTTTGCACAAGCTCTGTCTGTCTGTTACTGCTTGTTACCATTACCGGGAACAGGCCGCCAGTTAAACATTTATCAGCAAACCAAAGAATGACAAATAAACAAAAAGATGTGTTTCTCCGCCCAGAGCAAAGGTGCAATGGATGTTATTCAAAATAAAGTTCCCCCTGACATTCTGTGTCTTTTTGTGAGGTGTTATTTGCACAACCTCTAACCAACTGAGCTGACGGCCGAAAAGACTCACCTGGAGTGGGTCTGAGCCCCAGGCTAGGCGGGTTGTGTTTCACTTCTCAGACTGGGTGACAGAGTTACTCTACAAACAATGAACACACCACATCCGCTAAACATTGCCGAATAAAAATTGAATGTGTAACTCGAAAGTAACAGAAAAGGAGCAGCTAATTTTGAAAAACACTGATTTTCCCATCATTCAAACACTGCCCTGATAACAATCCAGGATCTGACAGTCGTGAAGTTTCTGTGAGTGCGACGTTGATTTCGAATATGCAGGCTTTTTGGAGGGAGTCAGACGGGCTCCCGTTGCGCCACAGTGAACGGATTGAAGTCGGGATCATAGGAGGGAGATCGGTGCAGATAGCCGCCCGAGCTCTCGGAGTGCGGGAGGCGGAAGTAGCAGCAGCCAGACCGCCTGAACAACAGCACAGGGGCCCCGCTCTCTAATCCAGCCGCTGCCGGTCCGGGTCTGAGCCGGGGCTTTATTGACCCAGTCCGATCCCGGTGCTGTTCACACACAACCTCTGGAATCGTACCCCTGACAGGGTCACTTCTTTAAACCTTTTTTAGATTCAGTGAATCCTCATCTGACCTCCGCTTTGTCAGTTCAGTAATTTATTGTAAATGATACTTGGAGCTTTTTTTTATAGGGTTCCGGCTGCTTAGGTATTTCACAGTCCGCTACTCCCAATAATAACAGTTTTTGCAGCTAACTGATGACCCGGGATTGTAAGCACTCCTGGTTTAATCAGACACAGATTGATCCGGAACTGTGTGCCCTGCCGTTTTAAACAGTCACAGAGTGATCGGGAACATTGAACTGCCCATTATTTATCTCTCAACCAAAGACACTAAAACAGAATATATCGGTATTAAGGTTGAAAAATATTTTTCAAAAAACTTTGTCTCCTAAAGTGGATTAAGCAAAACACGGGCAGCAGGGTGGCATAGCGGTTAGCACTGTTGCCTCATCAGCGCCGTGGACCCGGGTTCGAATCCGGCCTCGGGCGACTGTCTGTGTGGAGTTTGCACATTCTCCCAGTGTTTGCGTGGGTTTCCTCCGAGTGCTCCGGTTTCCTCCCACAGTCCAAAGATGTGCGAGTTAGGTTGATTGGCTATGATTAATTGACCCTTAGTGTTAGGGGGATTAAATACGTGGGGGTAGGGTGGGATATGTGTAGGGGTTACAGGGATCTGGTGGGATATGTGTCGGTGCAGGCTAGATTGGCCGATAATGGCCTCTATCTGCACTGTGGGGTTTCTGTGATTTCTGTGATAAACATATTTCAAATTAATTAACAATTCCTCTGCGAGCTGGGTTCGCACCAGCGCAGGGAAACGCAATGCAAATTAGAGCCCAATATCGGCGGTTCGTTCATTTAGGGGTATGATTCCCTCTTTGGGGATTTCACTTCTTCAAATGCCAAAGGTTCCGGGTTCAAATCCCGGACGAGCCCCGCCGCATTTAGTTAAAGTTTAACAACTCAGTCATCAAAGCTGAAATCGCTCTCCTTTTAAAAAGACTAACACACTGAATGATCCGGGACTCCATTTCCTGCCCTTTGCTTCTAAGCAGAAATAATATGAAAGAAAGTCCACTTCACCGCTTATCCTGCCCGTGCACACAGATCTACAATGTTGAAAATGTACAATCAGCTTAATGTAAGCAAAAGGCCTTCTGTTGCTTCAGGTGAGCGACTGTCAAAAATGGTCGGTTTGAAGCCAGATTCAGAACAGGAAAAGCGTCGCCCAGTTAATTAAACGACCACGGCAGGACCAGGGCCTGCAATCTTCTGATAACTGAAGGATTTGCAGCGAAATCAGACACCTTATCCATTAAGCCACGTGCCCGCTAATGCCGCTGAACCTCTTTTTATGGGGAGAATTATGAGCAGATTGAAGGTAGCTGCTAAAAAGAAGTGGATTTAGCGAATGATAAACATAATTCAAATTAATGAACAATTCCTCTGCGAGCTGGGTTTGCACCAGCGAAGGGAACCCAATGCAAAGTAAAGTACTTCATCGGCGGCTCGTTGGTCTAGGGGTATGATTCTTGCTTAAGGTAATTCCCTGCTTAAAATGCGAGAAGTCCTGGGATCAAATCGCAGGCGAGCCCCGCCGCATTTAGTTCAAAGCTTAACAACTCAGTCATCAAAGATGACGTCGTTCTCCTTTTAAAAAGACCAACACACTTAATGATTCGGGACTCTGAGCTCTGCCATTTTAAACAGACGCAGAATAATCCAGGACTGTGAGCACCCCAGTTTAAACAGACACAGAGTGATTCGCAACTGACCATAAACCCGCCCAAGATAGACAGGCATGATCTTCAATGCTTATGAAATCGATGGCAACTTAAATCGATCTGTTTCTGTAACGGGCGGCCGATTGCGATGCTCGGTTTATTCTTGTCCGCCAGTTTGAAGGTTTACTCTATTATCATTTTCCCTTTATCTCCATCATTTCACTCCAGCCGATTGAACTGAGTTTAGGTGTCAGCCGTGGCTCAGAGGTAGCAAACTCAAGCCCTACTCCAGAAACTTGAGCACATAATCCTGGCTGACACTCCAGTGCAGTACTGAGGGAGTGTTGCACTGTCGGCGGTGCCATCTTTCTAGTAAGACGTAAAACCGAGTCCTCAGGTCCCATGAGAGTATGTCGAAAAGAACAATGATTTCTTGCCCATTATTTATCTCTCAACCAAAGACACTAAAGCAGAAAATTTCGTCATTAAGGTTGATAAATATTTTTGAAATTCCATTGCATCGTAAACGAGAAATGTATGTTTCAGCTCCTTAATCATTTGCCTATGTTCCCACTAGTCTTTCATTCGGTGCGAATCTCAGAGGAGGGAAGAAAGGGTTCTCAACCTCCGATTCGCGATCTCTGCTCCACCTTCTTTCAAGAAGTTGAAGAATTCCAGTGGTCCATTTTAATTTTAACAAGATATGAGCAATGCAGGGGCACAGACCAGAATCACCAGGGAGGTTTTGACGGAACTGCATTTCAAAGCCGATTTTGCGTAAGATTCAGTGAAATGCTCGGAAAGTTTATCAACATCAAAAATGTAACACAATAACGATGAGAATGGGATTCGAACCCAAGCGTGCTGCGCACAATAAATTAGCAGTCCACGGCATTAACTTCTTAGAAACCTCGTCGCACCTCTGCACCACTCTCAGGCATTCCATTCCCTGTTCTTTGCATTTAAACAGAAATACGCTGAAAGAAAGTCCACTTCACCGCTTATCGTGCCCGTGCACACAGATCTACAATTTTGAAAATTTACAATCAGCTTAATGTAAGCAAAAGGCCTTCCGTTGCTTCAGGTTAGGGATTGTCAAAAATGGTCGGTTTGGAGCCAGATTCAGAACAGAAAAGTGCCGCCCAGTTAATTAAACGACCGCGGCAGGACACTGACCTGCAGTCTTCCCGATAACTGTAGGATTTGCACCGAAGTCAGGCGCGTTATCCATTAGGCCACGTGCCCGCTGATGCCTCCGAACCTCTTTTTATGGGGAGAATTGTGAGCAGATTCAAGGTAACTGCTCTAAACAAGAAGTGGATTTAGCAAAAGAAAACCATATTTCAAATTAAGGAACAATTCATCTAGCGCAGGGTAACCGAAAGCAAATTAAAATACAACATTGGCGGCTCGTTGGTCTAGGGGTATGATTCTCGCTTTGGTAATTTCACTGCTTAAAATGCAAGAGGTCCTAGGATCAAATCCCTGATGTATTCCCCCACATTTAGTTAAAGCTTAACAACTCGGTCATCAAAGCTGAAATCGCTCTCCTTTTAAAACGACGAACACAATGAATGATCCGGGACTGTGAGCTCTGACGTATTAAGCAGACACAGAATGATCCGGGACTGTGAGCATCCCGGTTTAAGCATCCACAGATTGATTCGCAATTGACCACAAACCCGCCCATTATATGAAGGCCTGATTTTCAATGCTTATGAAATCGATGGCAACATAAATCGAGCTGTTTCTATAGTGGGCGGCCGATTTCGATGCCCGGTTTATTCTTGGCCGCCAAGTTGACGGTTTGCTCCATTATAATTTTCCCCTTTATCTCCATCATTTCACTCCAGCCGAATGAATTGAGTTTTGGTGTCAGCCGTGGCTCAGCGGTAGCAAACTCACGCCCCACTCCAGCAGACCTGAGCACCTAATCCTGGCTGACACTCCAGTGCAGTACTGAGGTAGTATTGCACTGTCGGCAGTGCCGTCTTTCTAGTAAGACGTAAAATCAAGTCCTCAGATCCCACGACATTTTGCCGAAATGAACGACAATTTCTCACCCATTATTTACCTCTCAAACAAAGACACTAAAACCGGAGATCTCGTAAGTAAGGTTGATCAATATTTTTAAAATTACAGTGCCTCCTAAACGAGAAATATATGTTTTTGCTCCCTAATCATTTCCTTGTGTTCCCGCAATCTTTCATTCGGTGCCAATCTCAGAGGAAGGAAGAAAGGGTTCTCAATCTCTGATTCACGATCTCTGCTCCACCTTCAGTCAAGAAGTTGAAGAATTCCAGTGGTCTGTTTTAATTTTAACAACATATGAGCAATGCAAGGGCACAGACCAGAAAGTTTTTGACGAAATTGCATTACAAAGCCGATTTTACGTGTGATTCAGTGAAATGCTCGGAAAGTTTATCTGCATCAAACGTGTAATGCAGTAACGACTAGGATGGGATTCAGACCCACGCGTGCAGCGCACAATGGATTAGCAGTCTATCACCTTAACCTCTTGGCCACAACGTCTCACCGATGGACCGCTCTCAGCCACTCCATTTCCTGCTCTTTGCATCTAAGCAGAAATACTCTGACAGAAAGTCTACTTTGTTACGTCCATGTAATAATAAGAAAAGGACTGCAGAGAACGGTACAACAGGTATTTACTCAACGTGGCTCAAACTGCAACTGAAACAACAGATTACTACTTAGCGTTATATACAGGTGTGGTCACTGCCGGTACTACAGTATACATGAGCTGTAGAAAGTAGTTCCCCCCTTAAAGGTACATACATTACAATTCCTCCCCTTTTAGATTAACAGTACCATAACACTCATTTAACAAGTAAATATCAAACTATTTACAATTAACACTTTTAACATGACACATTAGCTGAAAATAGTCTATTTATAAATTCAGTCTTTGGGGAGGCTTCCTGATCCTTTCTGGAAAGCGACTTTCCCGAGTGTCTTGCTCTTGGTGCGGAGGCGATTCTGGCCCCCTGTCGTCGGTTGGTTCATCAGCTTCCGATGCTACTGTTTCTGGGGTAGATGCTACCTGTACGTCGGGTTCATCACCAGGTACGTATGGGCGAGGCATGGGGCTGACTTGTTCCTGTGACTCTAGGATCTGGTCAGCATGGCGTCTCACGATGCTCTCCCCAACATCCACTGTGTACATTAGTGGGCCCTGCCATGTGCATATCGTTCCTGGCTGCCATTTTTCTGTTCGGTAGTCGCGGGCCAAGACTGGTTGCCCTACATTGAAGCGCCTTGTTGGCTTCTCATGGATGTGCTGGAATTGCTTACTCTCAACATCTCTTCGTACGTTTGGTCTGAGCAAATCCAGGTGAGATCTTAACCTTCGGTTAAAGAACATCATGGCTGGGGCCTGGTTGGTGACTGCATGTGTCACATTCCGGTAGTCGAACAGGAAATTGTCCACCTTGTGCTGCAGCAGAATGTTGTCATTGTACATAGCATTTATTGCCTTCTTAAAGGTTTCTACGAACCTCTCAGCCAATCCATTTGTGGCTGGGTGATACGGGACGGATGTGTAATGCCTTACCACATTCTTTTTCAAGAACCTCCAGAACTCTTCGGACACAAACTGTTGTCCGTTGTCGGAGCAAATCTGTGCTGGCAAGCCATTCCTGGCAAAAATGGTCTGTAGGACTGCAATAGTTTTCTCCGTGGTGGTGGAGGACATTTTGTTGACCTCAGGCCATTTCGAGTGCGCATCCACGGCTATTAAAAACATTGAGTCCATGAATGGACCAGCAAAATCAATATGCACCCGTTGCCATGGAGATGAGGGCCACTGCCATGGGTGTAGAGGGGCCTGTGGTGGTGCATTTTGGACTTTCTGGCATCCTGAGCAGCTCTTGGTCAGGTCCTCGATTTGTTTATCGACTCCCGGCCACCACACATAAGTCCTGGCTAGGCTTTTCATTTTTACCCCTCCCAGATGACCCTCATGAAGCTCATTGAGCACTCTCCCCCTTAACTTGGGTGGAATTACCACTCAGGATCCACACATCAAGGTCCTCCGGCACACTGACAGCTGTTCTCTCCTTGTCGAGAATGCTGGCAACAGTGAGTCACCATATGCTGGCCATCCCTTCACCATCAAATCATATGCCCGAGACAGTGTCGGGTCATTTCGGGTTCCCTTTTTGATTCAAGCGTTAGTTACCGGTAGGTATTCAACTATAGTCGAATGGAATATTTCAACAGGATCCACTGCTGGTGCTTCCTCCGCAGTAGGCAGTGGCAGGTGTGATAGCCCATCAGCATTTCCATGCTGTTTCGTGCCCTTATATTCAATCTCATAGTGGTGCGCCCCTAGAAAAAGTAACCATCTTTGTAGTCGTTGCGCAGTCATCACCGGAACGCCCTTCTTCGGATTAAAAATGGAGACAAGAGCCTGGTGATCAGTCAGCAAGGTGAACTTCTTCCCGTGCAGATAGTGATTGAACTTTTTCACTCCCCACACTAGGCTGAGTGCCTCCCTGTCAATCTGGGCGTAGTTACACTCGGCTGAGGTTAGTGATCATGACGCAAAGGCTATTGGCCTCTCTGAGTCATCTGAGAATTTGTGCGACAGCACCGCTCCAATGCCATAGGGTGACGCATCAAAAGCCAACCGAATTGGTAATGCTGGGTTGTATTGGGCCAATACCTCTTTCGACGTGATTAGTGTTTTGCTCTTCTGGAAAGCTCTTCTACATTCGTCATTCCACTTCCATGGCACCCCAGTTTGCAGTAGGGTGTTCAGTGGGTGTAGTATTGTAGACAAATTTGGCAAGAACTTATGGTAGTAGTTTACCAGCCCGAGGAACGACCTCAGTTATGACACATTTTCTGGTGCTGGAGCCTTGACTACTGCCTCAATCTTCTCTGGGGACTTATGTAACCCCTCTTTATCGATAACGTGGCCACAATACGAGATCTGTTTTCTAAAAACTCGCACTTGGGGTGGTTAGCTCAGAGCCCATATTCCTGCAATCTAGTGAGCACGTGCTCCAGATTGGCAAGGTGATCACTGTCATTTTCGCCCATGACCAGGATGTCGTCCAAATAACACTGGGTCTCTGGGATCCCTTGCAGGACTTGTTCCATTGCCCTCTGCCAAATAGCCGGAGCTGATTCTACCCCGAATACCAGCCGGTTGTATTGGTAGAGACCTTTATGTGTGTTGATTGTGAGGTATTTTTTTGATGCTTCTTCTACCTCCACTTGCAGATACGCCTGGGCCAGATCAATCTTAGTGAAGCGTTTCCCTCCAGATAGCGAGGCAAAAATATCTTCAATCCGCGGAAGTGGATATTGTACGGTGTGAAGGATCGGGTTCACTGTTACCTTAAAGTCCCCACAGATGCGAACCTTCCATGGTACCCCAGGCATGCTGCTCAACGACTTTTTCATCACAGGGATGATGGGTGTAGCCCACTCACTCCAGTCTACCTTGGACAGTACACCTGAATGTTCCAGACTCTCCAGCTCTGCTTCGACGGCTGGGCATATCTTGGGCTTGCGTTTTCTTCAATTTTACTCGTTGCTGTCATGCCTTTTAGTGTTCTGAGTCCTTGCTGGAACATTTCTTTCGCGTCAGTCAGGATCTTTGACAGTCACCCAGGTGTGGTGTCATCATCCTTTTTGTCAGCCACAGTCAGTGCCTGTATGGAATGCCAATCCAGTTATATTTTCCGGAACCATTCACGTCCCAGTAATGGTCGTCCTCCATCTTGCAATACATACAGGTCTAGTTTTGGTGTTTCCTTACCGTTATATATAATGGTCACCCTTATTTTTCCTTTGGGGTAGACTTTTGCCCCGTGTACATCTTCAAAATAATTTTTGTGTCTCTCAAGGGTGTGTGTGAGAATAGTCGCTCATAGTCCCGTCGGTTTATGACTGTTAGAGCTGATCCTGTGTCCAATTCTATCTTTACCTGGGCTCCTGCTAGCTTGAGAGTGACCCAAATGGTTTGGTGATCCTCCGTTGTGATCACATTATGTAGTTTCAGACAACTCAGTTCCCTGCTTTTGGAGTCGTTATCACTCTTTTGTTCATCTGAACTATTCTCCGTTATCTTATGTACCTTCTTGTACTTCCCTTTGGTCAGTTTCTTTTTGCTGGTTTTCTTTCCCGACCTGCAGACTCATGCTATGTGTCCTACTTTTCCACACTGTCTGCACACTTTGTCTTTGAACCAGCAATCATTCTGGTCATGTGTTGTTCTGCCGCAGCACTAGCACTTCTCTGTTCCATATGACATTTCATTTGTGCCATATTCTTGCGGTCTCTGTTGTATCTCTGCAGCGCCCCGTGCTACTGCTTCATATGATACCGCAATGCCGAAAGCCTTTTCCAGCGTAAGGTCCTTTTCAGATAAAAGCCGTTTCTGGGTTCCTTCACTTTGAAGCCCACACACAAACTTGTCCCTTAAGGTATCTGCTAGTCCCATTCCAAACTGGCAGTGTTTCGATAGCTTGCGCAGTTCCGTTAAATACTCAGCATTACTTTCATCTTTATGCTGGTTCCTTTTGTGAAACTTAAATCTTTCTGCTATCAGCAGCGGTGTGGGGTTTAAGTGGTCCTGTAGGATTGACACAATGTTTTCAAAATCCTTTTCTACTGGCTTCTCTGGGGTTACTAGGTTTTGTAGTAAGCCATACGTTTTTGCACCCATTGAATTCAACAATACCACCGCTTTCTTGTCATCTGGCACTTCATTCACCTTGCAGTATGCTTCTATGTGTTCGACATGTGTCATCCAATCTTTGACTTCATTGTCGAACGCTGTGATACTGCCACACTTCGGCATTTTTGGGTGTGGTTAGACTGGCTTAAAATGGCATCTCCCACGCTTTCCTTTCTTCCCTGCTGCAGCTTAAAATGGCGTCTCCCGCGCTGCTGCCAACGCCTCTCTCGGCGGTCCTCGTGGCAAATGGCGACGCCATGTGGGTTTCATGCGCTGCTCCTGCGCTGCTGGCAATGCCGCTCTCTGCGAGTGGTGTGCTACAGGGATCAGTGCTGGGGCCTCAACTTTTTACAATTTATATAAATGACTTGGATGAAGGGACCGAAGGTATAGTTGCTAAATTTGCTGATGACACAAAGTTAGGTAGGAAAGTAAATTGTGAAGAGGACATAAGGAGGCTACAAAGGGATATAGATAAGTTAAGTGAGTGTGCAAAGATCTGGCAAGTGGAGTATAATGTGGGAAAATGTGAAGTTGTCCATTTTGGCAGGAAGAATAAAAAAGAAGCATATTATCTAAATGGTGAGAGATTGCAGAGCTCTGAGATGCAGAGAGATCTGGATGTCCATAGTGCATGAATCACAAAAGTTTAGTAGGCTGGTAGAGCAAGTGATTAGGAAAGCTAATAGAATGTTATCGTTTATTGCGAGGGGATTTGCACACACAAGTAGGGACGTTAAGCTTCAGCTATACAGTGTATCGGTGAGATCACATCTGGAGTACTGTGTACAGTATTGGTCTCCTTATTTAAGGAAGGATGTAAATGCGTTGGAAGCAGTTCCGAGAAGGTTTACTAGACTAACACCTGGAATGGACGGGTTGTCTTATGAGGAACGGTTGGACAGGCCAGGCTTGTATCCGCTGGAGTTTAGAAGAATAAGAGGTGACTTGATTGAAACATATAAGATCCTGAGGGGTCTGGACAGGGTGGATGTGGAGAGGATGTTTCCTCTTGTGGGAGAATCTAGAACTAGGGTCACTGTTTAAAAATAAGTGGTCGTCCATTTAAGATAGAGATGGGGAGAATTTTTTTCTCACAGAGGGTCGTGAGCCTTTGGAACTCTCTCCCTCAGAGGGCGGTGGAAACAGAGTCTTTGAATATTTTTTAAGGCAGAGGTAGATAGATTATTGGTAAGCAAGAGGGTGAAAAGTTATCGGGGGTAGGCAGGGAGGCCCGACCAGTTCGGACCAGGGAGCGAGGTGAGGCGGAGCCCGGTATAAAAACCGGCGCAAGCAGCGAGGCCTGACCAGTTCGGACCAGGGAGCGAGGTGAGGCAGAGCCCGGTATAAAAACCGGCGCAAGCAGCGAGGCCCGACCAGTTCGGACCAGGGAGCGAGGTGAGGCGGAGCCCGGTATAAAAACCATCACAAGCAGCGAGGCCCGACCAGTTCGGACCAGGGAGCGAGGTGAGGCGGAGCCCGGTATAAAAACCGGCGCAAGCAGCGAGGCCCAACCAGTTCGGACCAGGGAGCGAGGTGAGGCGGAGCCCGGTATAAAAACCGGCACAAGCAGCGAGGCCCGACCAGTTCGGACCAGGGAGCGAGGTGAGGCGGAGCCCGGTATAAAAACCAGCG
Source organism: Somniosus microcephalus (assembly GCF_052327205.1). NCBI lineage: Eukaryota > Metazoa > Chordata > Chondrichthyes > Squaliformes > Somniosidae > Somniosus > Somniosus microcephalus. Next base: position 73,735,357 of record NW_028225179.1, read on the forward strand.
CAAGCAGCGAGGCTTACCAACTCAGCAGCGGGGAGAGAGGTAAAAAGAAATCAGCGTGTGACGTCATCAGGGAGCAGGTAAGTGATTGGTTGGTGAGTATTTCTCTTTTTTAAACTTAAACTCTGTAGTTTATAGTTACTAGGGTCTTTTCTGGTGTAGCAGGTACTGTTGGTAGACTATACAAGCGCCTTAGAGATATCTTTAATTGGTGATATTAAATTAATTTAAATTAATTAAAGGGTAAGTCATGCCAGGAGAGCCCAGCCCCGTGGTGTGCTCCTCCTGCTCCATGTGGGAATTCAGGGACACTGCCCCTGGTGACTACATGTGCAGGAAATGCATCCACCTGCAGCTACTAGCAGACCGCATTGAGGAGCTGGAGCTGCGGGTGGATGGGTTGTGGAGCATTCACGATGCTGAGAAGCTCGTGGATAGCACGTTTAGTGAGTTGGTCACACCGCAGGGAAGGGCTGCACAGGAAGAAAGGAAAGGGGAGACCATCAGGCGGAGCAATAGAAGTAGGCAGGTAGTGCAGAAAACCCCTGTGACCATTCCCCTCTCAAACAAGTATACCGCTTTGAATACTGTTGAGGGGGATGACTCACCAGGGGAAGGCAGCAGCAGCCAGCTTCCTGGCACTGGGGGTGCTCCTGCTGCCCAGGAAGGGAGGAAAAAGAGTGGGAGAGCAATAGTGGTAGGGGATTCTATAGTAAGGGGAACAGATAGGCGTTTCTGTGGCCGTAGACGTGAATCCAGGATGGTTTGTTGCCTCCCTGGTGCCAGGGTCAAGGATGTCACTGAGCGGCTGCAGGGCATTCTGGAGGGGGAGGGTGAACAGCCAGAGGTCGTGGTCCACATTGGTACCAACGACATAGGTAAAAAGAGGGATGAGGTCCTGCAGCAAGAATTTAGGGAGCTAGGGGCAAGATTAAGGAGCAGGACCTCAAGGGTTGTAATCTCTGGATTACTCCCGGTGCCACGTGCTAGTGAGTATAGGAATGGGAGGATCGAACAGATGAATGCGTGGCTAAAGGGATGGTGCAGCAGGGAGGGCTTTAGTTTCCTGGATCACTGGGTCTGCTTCTGGGACAGGTGGGACTTGTACAATATCCTTGCGGGGAGGTTTGCTAGCACTGCTGGGGGGTGGGGGGGTGGTTTAAACTAACTCGGTAGGGGGATGGGATACAGAGTGGAGTTATAGTAGGGGGTGATGTACAGCCAAATACGGAGGAAAAAACAAGTCAGCAGGGAAGGCAGAGCAAAATGTGAAGGCAAAAGGGAATATGGCAGGGCTGGAAGGCATTTATTTTAATGCAAGGAGTCTTGCAAATAAGGTGGATGAACTGAAGTTGTTGTTGAACACATGGGAGTACGATATTGTTGCTATCACGGAGACATGGTTGAGGGAGGGTCAGGGCTGGCAGCTGAATATTCCGGGGTATAGAATCTTCAGGCGAGACAGAGGTGGGTGTAAAAGGGGAGGGGGTGTTGCAATATTAATTAAGGAGTCAATTACTGCTGTAAGGAGGGACGATATATTAGCGGGTTCCTCTAATGAGGCCATATGGGTAGAACTTAAAAACAAAAAGGGGTCAAGCACTTTGCTGGGAGTGTACTATAGGCCCCCAAACAGTCAGGGGGAGATAGAGGAACAAATATGTAGGCAAATATCAGAAAAGTGTGAAAATAATAGGGTAATAATAGTGGGGGATTTCAACTTCCCCAATATAAATTGGGATAGTCAGAGTGTGAAAGGCTTAGAGGGTGCAGAATTCTTAAAGTGCATCCAGGAGAGCTTTTTGAGCCAACATGTAGAAAGTCCTACAAGAGAGGGGGCGGTACTGGACCTAATTCTAGGGAATGTAGCCGGGCAGGTGGTGGAAGTGTCTGTAGGAGAGCATTTTGGCGATAGTGACCATAATTCGGTGAGATTTAAGGTGGTCATGGAAAAAGACAAAGACGGCCCGGAAATAAGGGTTCTAAATTGGGGGAAGGCCGATTTTAATAAGATAAGTCAGGATCTGGCCAAAGTGGACTGGGAGCAGCTACTTATAGGAAAATCCACATCAAAGCAGTGGGAGGCTTTCAGAAGGGAAATAGAGAGAGTACAACACCAACATGTTCCTGTAAAGGTCAAGGGTGGGACCAACAAGCAAAGGGAACCTTGGATGACAAGGGATATACAAAAATGCATTAGGAAAAAAAGGGGGGCTTTTGGCAGTTACAAAAGACAAAAGATGGAGGAAGCCCTAGAGGGGTATAAAAGGTGCAGGGGCATACTTAAAAAGGAAATTAGGAGGGCGAGGAGGGGCCATGAAATAACACTGGCGAGCAAAATAAAGGAAAATCCTAAGATGTTTTATAAGTATATTAAGGGCAAGAGGATAACCAGGGAAAGGGTAGGGCCCATTAGGGACCAAAGTGGCAAGCTGTGTGTAGAGCCAGATGAAGTAGGTGGGGTTTTAAATGAATTTTTTGCCTCTGTGTTCACTATGGAAAACGTCGATGTAGACATAGAAGTCGGGCAACGGGACTGTGACATACTTGAACATATTAGCATCGAGAGGGAGGAGGTACTAGCGGTTTTAGCAGGCCAAAAAGTGGATAAATCCCCAGGCCCGGACGAGATGTATCCCAGGCTGTTGTGTGAGGCAAAGGAGGAGATTGCAGGGGCTCTGACACAAATTTTCAGAACCTCTCTGGCCACAGGGGATGTACCAGAGGACTGGAGAACAGCTAACGTAGTACCATTATTCAAGAAGGGTAGCAGGGATAAACCAGTGAATTACAGGCCAGTGAGCCTAACATCTGTGGTAGGGAAATTATTGGAAAAAATTCTGAGGGACAAAATTAGTCTCCACTTGGAGAGGCAAGGATTAATCGGGGATAGTCAGCATGGCTTTGTCAAGGGTAAATCATGTCTGACAAATCTGATTGAATTTTTCGAGGGGGTGACTAGGTGTGTGGATGAGGGAAGTGCTGTGGATGTGGTTTACATGGACTTCAGTAAAGCTTTTGACAAAGTCCCGCATAGGAGACTGGTCAAGAAGGTAAGAGCCCATGGGATCCAGGGGGCCTTGGCACATTGGATCCTAAACTGGCTGAGTGGCAGTAGGCAGAGGGTGATGGTCGAAGGTTGCTTTTGTGACTGGAAGCCTGTGTCCAGTGGGGCACCTCAGGGATCGGTGCTGGGTCCCATGCTGTTTGTGATCTACATTAATGATTTGGATGAGAATGTAAAGGGTATGATCAGTAAGTTCGCGGATGACACGAAAATTGTTGGGGTGGTAAATTGCGAGGAGGAAAGCCTCAGCCTACAGGACGATATTAACGGGTTGGTCAAATGGGCGGAAAAGTGGCAAATGGAATTTAACCCGGAAAAGTGCGAGGTGATGCATTTTGGACGGACAAATAAGGCAAGGGAATACACAATGAGTGGTAGGACCCTAGGAAGTACAGAGGGTCAGAGGGACCTTGGTGTACATGTACATAGATCCCTGAAGGCAGCGGAACAGGTAGATAAGGTAGTTAAAAAGGCATATGGGATACTTGCCTTCATTAGCAGAGGCATAGAATATAAGAGCAGGAGGTTATGATGGAGCTGTACAAAACGCTGGTGAGGCCACAGCTGGAGTACTGTGTGCAGTTCTGGTCGCCTCACTATAGGAAGGATGTGATTGCTTTGGAGAGGGTGCAGAGAAGATTCACCAGGATGTTACCTGGGATGGGGCGCCTCAGCTATGAAGAAAGACTAAACAGGCTGGGGTTGTTTTCCTTGGAGCAAAGGAGGCTGAGGGGGGACCTGATTGAGGTGTACAAAATGATGAGGGGCATAGATAGGGTAGATAAAGAGGAACTTTTCCCCTTAGTAGGGGGGTCAATAACAAGGGGGCATAGATTCAGGGTAAGGGGCAGGAGACTTAGAGGGGATTTGAGGAGGAACTTCTTCACCCAGAGGGTGGTTGGAAGCTGGAACTCACTGCCTGAAAGGGTGGTAGAGGCAGGAACCCTCACAACATTCAAGAAGCATTTGGATAGGCACTTGAAATGCCATTGCATACAAGGCTATGGACCAAATGCTGGAAAATGGGATTCGACTGGACAGGGATTGATGGACGGCGCAGGCACGATGGGCCGAAGGGCCTCTTTCTGCGCTGTAAAACTCTATGACTCTATGTGGAGTAATCAGATCAGCCATGATCTTATTGAATGGCGGCGCAGGCTCAAAGGGCCAAGTGGACTATTCCTGCTCCTACTTCATATGTTCGTATGTAACAAAGCTGAAATCCCTCTCCTTTTAAAAAGTCTAACTCACTCAATGATCTGGGGCCTTGCGCTCTGTTGTTTTAAACAGACACAGAATGATCCAGGTCTGTGAGTGCTCCCGGTTGAAACAGACACATAATGTTTCGAAACTGTGAGCAATCCCAGTTTAAACATCCACAGATTGATTTGCAACTGACAACGACCCCGCCCATTATAGACAGACCTGATTTTCAATGCTTATGAAATCGATTGCAACATAAATCGGACTGTTTCTATAACGGGCGGCCCAGTACGATGCCTGGTTTATTCTTGGAGGCCAAGTTGAAAGTTTACTCCATTATCGTTTTTCCCTTTATCTCCATCATTTCACTCCAGCCGAATCAACATAAGAACATAAGAACATAAGAAGTAGGAAAAGAGTAGGTCATACGGCCCCTCGGGCCTGCACCACCATTCAATAGGATCATGGCTGATCCGAATCTAGACTCACCTCCACTTCCCTGCCCTCTCCCCATAACCCATAATTCCCTTGTCTGCTAGGAAACTGTCTTTCTCTGTTTTAAATGTATTCAATGTTGCAGCTTCCACAGCTCTCTGGGATAGCAAATTCCATAGATTTACTACCCTCTGAGTGAAGAAGTTTCTCCTCATCTCAGTTTTGAAAGGGCAGCCCCTTATTCTAAGATTATGCCCCCTAGTTCTAGTCTCACCCATTAGTGGAAACATCCTCACCGCATCCACCCGATCAAGACCCCTCACAATCTTATATGTTTCGATAAGATACCCTCTCATTCTTCTGAACTACAATGAGTAGAGGCCCAGCCTACTCAACCTTTCCTCATACGCCAACCCCCTCATCTCTGGAATCAACTGAGTGAACCTTCTCTGAACCGCCTCGAGAGCAAGTATATCTTTTCTTAAATATGGAATCCAAAACTGCACACAGTATTCCAGGTGTGGCCTCACCAATACCCTGTATAACTGCAGCAAGACTTCCCTGTTTTTATACTCCATCCCCCTTGCAATAAAAGCCAAGATTCCATTGGCCTTCCTGATCACCTGCTGCACCTGCATACTAACTTTTTGTGTTTCATGCACCAGGACCCCCAAATCCCTTTGTAATGTAGCACTTTGCAGTTTCTCCCCATTTAGATAATAACTTGCTCTTTGAGTTTTTCTGCCAAAGTGCATCACCTCACACTTTCCAATATTATATTCCATCTGCCAAATCTCTGCCCACTCACTTAGCCTGTCTATGTCCTTTTGCAGGTTTTTAATGTCCTCCTCACTCACTGCTTTCCCTCCCATCTTTGTATCGTCGGCAAACTTGGATAAGTTGCACTCGTTCCCTTCCTCCAAATCGTTAATATAGATTGTAAAGAGTTGGGTCCCAACACTGACCCCTGCGGAACACCACTAGTTACTGATTGCCATCCTGAGAATGAAACATTTATCCCAACTCTTTGTTTTCTGTTAGATAGCCAATCTTCCACCCATGCCAGTATATGAACCCCACTCCCGTGATTTTATATCTTGATCAGTAATCTTTTGTGTGGAACCTTGTCAAATGCCTTTTGGAAGTCCAGATATGCTACATCCACTGGTTCCCCTTTATCCACCCTGTATGTTACGTCCTCAAAGAATTCGAGCAAATTTGTCAAGCATGACTTCCCCTTCATAAAACCATGCTGACTCTGTCCTATTAAATTATGTTTATCCAAATGCACTGTTACTGTTTCCTTAATAATGGACTCCAACATTTTGCCAACCATAGGTGTTAGGCTAACTGGTCTATAGTTTCCAGCTTTTTGTCTACTTCCCTTCTTAAATAAGAGTGTTGCATTAGCAGTTTTCCAATCTGCCCGGACCTTTCCTGAGTCCAGGGAGTTCTGGAAAATAATCACCAATGCATCCACAATCCCTACTGCCACTTCTCTCAAGACCCTAGGTTGTAGGCCATCAGGTCCGGGGGATTTATCCACCTTAAGTCCCATTATTTTACCGAGTACCATCTCTTTAGTGATTTTAATCCCCCCCCCCCCGCATTGCCCCCTGTTTGTCCAGTGTTGGGATATTTTTAGTGTCCTCTACTGTAAAGACTGATAGAAAATATTTGTTCAGCGTCTTTGCCATCTCCATGTTCCCCACCACTAGTTTCCTGGTCTCATCCTCTAAGGGACCAACGTTCACTTTAGCCACCCTTTTTCTTTTTATATAGCTGTAGAAACTCTTGCTATCTGTTTTTATATTTTTTGCTAGTTTACTTTCATAATCTAGCTTCCCTTTCTTAATTAATCTTTTAGTTATTGTTTGCTGGCTTTTAAATGCTTCCCAATCGTCTATCCTCCCACTAGATTTGGCTACTTTATATGCCCTTGTTTTCAGTCGGATACTATCCTTAATTACTTTACTAAGCCACGGATGACTGTCTTTTCTTTTACTCCCCTTTTTCCTCAGTGGTATATATTTATCTTGAAAGATGTGAAAAATCTCCTTGAATGTAGACCACTGCTCTGGTACCGTCTTACACTTTAATCTGTTTTCCCAGTCCACTTTAGTCAATTCTACTATCATACCTCCATAGTCTCCTTTATTTAAGCTCAGTTCGCTGGTTTGATATCCAACTCTCTCACCCTCAAACTGAATTTGGAATTCATCCATACTATGGTCACTCATTCCAAGGGGATCCTTTACTAGGACATTTTTTATTAATCCTGTCTCATTACGCAGGACCAGATCTAAGATTGCCTGCCCCCTGGTTGGTTCAGTTACATACTGCTCAAGTAACCCATCCCTAATACACTCTATGAACTGAGTTTAGCTACCAGCTGTGGCTCAGCGTTAGCAAACTGAAGCCCCACTCCACAGACTTGAGCATATAATCCAGGCTGACACTCCAGTGCAGTAATGAGGTAGTGCTGCACTGTCAGCGGTGCCGTCTTTCTACTAAGATGATAAATCGAGGCCTCAGATCCCATGAGAGTATGCTGAAAGGGACGAGAATTTCTTGCCCATTATTTATCTCTCAACCAAAGACACTAAAACAGATAATCTCGTCAATAATATTGGTAAATGTTTTTGTAATTATATTGTCTCCTGAAGTGGGGAAATTGTTAAAATTACATCGCTGGCAGTTTCATTGAATGGTGTAAGAATGGCCAGGGCTAATATGAAAGGTCACATCCATAAAGAGGCTGTCAAGTTAGCTGACCTTTCGACACTAAAAAGCAATTAAGTGGAGACAGGGTGTCTAGAATTAAAGCTCCCCGTATGAACTTTATTATCTACGTCGCATTCCAAGTTATCTTTCATTCAGCGTTCAGCAGTTTGAGTATAGATTGAGGAGGCAGCTTACACATGTTTACCTTAGGTGCCATGTAACTAATCCGTGAAGGTACATGCGGGCCCAGATCCAATCAGGTTGCAGGAATTAATTCTGCATGAGTTTGCCAGGTATCTTTTAATGTATAAAAATGTAGTGTTTGCTGTGACAATTTGGAGAAGTCTGGTTAAAGACAGAGCAGACTGCCTCCCATTCAGTGTAATAAATGCAACTTGACTATCGATCTGAAAACCTTGTGTCGAATGTTGGTTTACAATACTCCACAACAATTGCCCCCTTGAAGAGGATTCCACACATATGGGAGGCACGGGCGAATGAAGCTGATCCAAAAACGTGAGTGCTTTAAATTATCCCATAGAGTTAGGGCAAGGCAACACCATCTCATGTCTACCAACTCCTTTGGAATCAAAGAACTAAAAGGTTTAAATCTAGGTGTCACGCTGTCTCGTGGTTCGGGTGAACTGCGCGAAAGTATAGGCATGGTATGAGTTGCAAGTAGTGACGTAATAAAACTCACTATGCACTTGGTTTGAGCATAAAGCAAGGCTTTAATCAACTTATTTCAAAACATGGAAGTCTAGTTGTATCCATTAGCTCCCTTGTCTTTACAAAATGTCCCTGGCAAGCTGGGGCAAACGCGCGAATATTTATACTCCTTGGACGGCACCACCAGCTGGCCGTCCAGTGTTATTTCATAGGTAGTTTCTCGATGATGAGATTTATGACAAGTAGTGCATTAACTTTGCTGTAAAGTACAAATATACCTCTGACAACAAATAACCCGAACAAAATTGTTGCAGGTAGTGGAGAAAATTTAAGCATACTTCTGAAAACAACACAAAAATAGGCGAGTTGCAAGTAGTGCAGAAAGTTTAAGCTTACTTCTGACAACAAATTACACAAACAAAATTGTTGCAAGTACCATTTCACTCTGCAAGAGTAAAGTAAGGGGCGTACTGCTGACTACAAGTAACCATGGGAAGTGAAAAATTCGACACACTATTTAGCGGACAAAAATAAAAGATTAATTGAAAAAATGGTTAAAAATGTTTGGCTACCGGAGGACCCACTGATAAAACAAAGAGAATGGTGGGCTAAAGACAAAAAATTAAATGAAGTAAAGACCATCATTTTAGTGGCTTGCGCATATTATGAGCTGAGTAGACATACTCAAATTTGGACCAAAAACGGGTGCCAATATTGCACCCGAGTACCTGTAATTTAAGAAATGGAATAACGAGGAAAATAAAGTTTTATCGACACAGATGCTATCAGCTTCTGTCCAAAACTATTAAAATACAGGATTTGCTGAGTGAAAGGAATCTTAAAAGTAATGCTGGAATCCCAGTTTGTGTGAAAGTGTGTCTTAAAATTGTGGAAGATTTCTGTCTCTGAAAGAAAATGTCTGTTGTGTATTTTTTAGCTCCACCCACTCTTTAGTGCAGAGTGCTAAAAGCTGTTTAACCGTTTGAAGACTTGTCTTGAATGATGGACAAGTGTGTGCTGTTTTAAGTTTGTTAATTGTTTTACAAAAGATAATCTTCAGCCTTGAAGTTACAGTTGCCAATGTGACTGGAAGAAAATGAATTTGAAAGTTTACGAGGCTTGAATGATTGTTTATTTGTTAATGTGGCTTCTTTCTTTCATTTCCAAGTGATACTGGTTAGTAAAAAAATGATCTGGATTAAATTGGAGTTATAAGGTTAATTAACCTATAAAACTAGATTTTATTGTGGCCACGGTGAGATTCTGCTTGGTGTAAATTTGTTTAGACCGCATTGAATAAGATAATTCTGCAAGAACATCCGATAGTGGCAGTTCCCTCTACAATACTTAATAGTCTGAAACCAGACTTTAAGATATTTGCAGTCATGGATATAGCGAATGGGTTCTGCTACATTCCATTGGCAGAGGAATCACAAGGGAAATTCGCCTTTAATGTTGGGGATTGACAGTATACATGGACCAGGGTCCTGCAGGGGTTCCACAATAGTCCAAACATATTCCACCGTGTACAGAGTCAAGATCTAGATCAGTTAGACCTATCAAAGTACCAGAGCACCCTACTCCAATAAGTCGATGACATAATGATTGCATCAGAGGACGACAAAGGGCTCATGGGAGCATTACTAGCCACCCTCCAGATACTTACTATAGCTGGCTTTAAATTGAAACCCAAAAAGGCACAGTTTGGACTGTCAAAAGTAAAGTATCTAGGACACAAAATTAGCCAGGAGTGTAAGGCACTCCCGCAGGAACGAGAGGCAGGCATACAAGACATGCCAAGGCCAGCGACCATCCGGGGAGTAAGGAAAGTGTTGGCACTATTTAACTACTGCAGGGATTTTATATCAAACTTTGCAGGCAAAGCCGAGCCGATTCAACGGTTAGTTAAAGGGGGGAGACCCGCCACTGATAAGATAGAATGGGAATCGGAGCAGGACGAGGCTTATGCAAAATTTAAAGAAGCCCTGCTGTCCATACCAGCACGTGGATAGCCAAATCTAGTCAAACCATTCCATATATACTATAGCATAGACGGCAACTTCTATAACTCCATAGTCACCCAAGAGTACGGGGGAGAAATGAGCCAAATTGCCTATTACTCCACCCAACAAACACCCTTGGCTAAAGGAATGATGAGATGCATGGCGGGACTCGACTGTGCCACATGGGCGATGCAGATATGTGAGTCCGTCACTGTCAGGACAGCTGATATTACACAAGCAACACACAGTGGTGGACTTGCTAAACACAGGCAAAATGAAGGCTGTATCAGACAGAAGGAGGGCGGCTTGGGAAGCAGTATTGATACACAAGGACATATCAGTCCAGATTATAATGGAACATAGAGTCAACCCCGCAGAGGGGATGCTATTGGAGGGTGAGGCACATGAGTGTCAGTTAGTAATCAAAGAAGAGGTCAGGGGAGCCATATCAGAATTGCCCATTGAAAATCCCGAAAACACCCTGACATACTAAAACTCACTACGCAATTGGTTTGAGCATAAAGCAAGGCTTTAATTAACTTGTTTCTGAACATGGAAGTCTAGTTGCACTTCACTAGTGCCTTGTCTTACAAAATGTCCCTGGAAAGCTGGGGCTGACGCCCGAGTATTTATACTCCTTGGTCAGCGCCACCAGCTGGCCGTCCAGCGTTATTTCACGAGTAGTTTCTTGATGAATGATGAGATTTATAACACACGTTTTATGTAGATGGATCTCGCCGATATATAAAAGGGGAACCACACACCGGTTGGACAGTAGTATCTGAGAACGGAGAAACAGTCGCAAAGGGAGGGCTTGAAGGAGGAACCTCAGCGCAGGTAGCAGAACTAGTGGCTCTCACGGAAGCATTGAAATTGGCAAAAGGAAAACGAGTAAATATATCCACAGACAGTAGATATGCGTTTGGGGTACTGCATGATTATATGATAGCGTGGAATAGGAGAGGATATGTAACCTCCAGAGGAGGACAAATACAGCATGAAGAGGTAGTGAGAGACCAAGTGGAAGTGGTAAAAGGAGCAGAAGAGATAGCAGTGATTAAAATATAGACAGACCACAAGATAGTGAGCAAGCAACAAAAAGGAAAAATGTTAGCTGAACAGCCAGCAAGAGTAGTGGCGGCACAGAGAGGCCTACCCCAATAGCAGTAGGTAGAACAGGAGCAGAGGAACTGGACATTAAAATAATGCAGGAGGAGACCGAAATGGAGGAGCAGGAGTAGTGGGCAAAGAGAGGCGCAGCCAAAGGTAGAGATGGAATATTGGAAAAGGATCACAGGGTGGTATCCCCTCATTGTATTCAGGAGAATTTGTTGAAAATGTACCATTACACAAACCATGGGGGGTGGAATGGCATGATAGGTAGGTTAAGTATGGATTGGTGGTGGAGTGGAATGGGATAAGATGTGGCAAGGTACTGCAAACGCTGCATCATCTGTGGACAGCACAACCCGGGTATGCCCAAAAAGGTTAATATGGCCCACGAGCCAGGACCCAAAGGCCCCTGGGAAAGCCTCCAGATAGATATTATTGGACCCCTACCTAACAGCAGAGGGAAAAAATACTGCTTAGTGATCATAGATCAGTTTACAAGGTGGGTGGTATCGTTCCCCACCAGAGACTGTAGAGCTCAAATGGTGGCTCGAATATTTGCATATGATGTAATACTGAGATGGGGGTCCCGTTGCAAATAGATTCAGATCAAGGCACCAGCTTTACAGGAAAGGTAATGAAGGAAGCCTGTAAGCTACTGGGAGTAAGTCAGAAGTTCCACATCCCCTATCATCCGCAAAACTCAGGCATGGTAGAGCGAATGAACAGAATCCTGAAAACAGCATTAAGCAAGGCCATAGCCAAAACCGGACAGGGATGGGTGGATGTCCTCCCGTGTATCCTGATGAGGCTGAGAGCCACCTCAAACAGGGTCACCGGACTGACACCATATGAACTCATGACTGGATGAGCCATACATCTGCCAGAAGGAATAGCATCTGATAGCGAGAGGCTAGGACCCTTAAAAGATAAAATTAAGAAATACGTAGAAACATTGGATAATCAATTGAAGGAGTTCAAACAAGAAGTCCAAGAACAGCAAGACATTAGGGATAAGTAATACGCAGAGTCTAGGGGCAACAGAGCCCCTACCCAAGGCGGGCAAGCAGGTATTTGTTAAAGTATCGCCAGAGAGATCAGGATTCTCACCTAGATGGGCTGGACCATTTGAGGTTATCATGACGAGCGATACGTGCACATGCATAGATATGAGGGGGAAAGTGTAGGTGGAGACATTGGACCCAACTAAAACAGTACAACAATAACCTAGCCAACCTTAAATCCCACAGGAACAATGGAATAATCAACGGAGATGAACTAACATCTGGTGACGACCAGGCTGCTGCTTAATTTACAGGGGAACTTCACCATGAAGGTGGGATTACTGCTGGGAATCATATGCATCACGAAATAAGCGAAGGGACATCACACATTACATGACAAGTACATGATGAAGAAGCACCATGTTTAATGGAAAAATCACATTCGGAATCTCATCCACGGCTCCCAATACACAGAAAGAGGAGACGAGTGAACCAAGGATGCCACAATGTCCGGATATGAAACCTGGACCTATGAATGGACGAGTATTATTTACCGAGGGAGAACAATTGTATGATAACTGGAGACACGAAATTGTACCCGTGCTAAGGAACTTAACCATCTTACATTGGTTAGGATATTGTGAGAGATTTAAGAAAACTAGAGAATTGTATGCATATATGATAAGGAATGTAATTGGCCAAGCTGCTGATGCGACAGGGGCCACTAGTTTCAGGGGACATGCTACATTCTACCAAAGGATTAAGAGGAGCCTAGAAACCGACATGCTCACGGGAATAAATACAGGGACATCATTCATTAATGCCCTAGATATACAAGGAGCCCAGAGTAACGTGGAACGACTACAAAGGGTAAGACAACAGATCTTAGCGAAGGAAACTGGTTTGTTTCGACAAGGATCAGAGTCAGGAGGACATACGATAAGGAAATGACTCGAGGGAATCTAGGTTATAGAGGACCATGCTAGCATTATCAACAAACTAAACCATAGAGATGAGGAACAGGCAAAGGACGAGGTAGGGCGAGGCTTATGTCATGCCTATGGCCAATGGATCACCAGAGAGTTGAAACATAATCTGGCACAGATACAGTGAGGCGAGCTACCATACTGGATTAACAGCACACAGCTCCATGGGCTGAGCCAGAACCCAGGCCCCCTGAGTGCTTGCACGCTCAAAGTGATGACCAGAGAATATCAGGTGATGCAAAAATGTAAAGCAGAAGTGACATCAATTATGGGCATGGTACTCCTGATACCAGTGGTGGGACTAGACCCTGCTCCATACCAACAGCATCAGGTAACAAACATAGGCATAGTGAGGGGTGAGACATACCTCCAATACTATCTGATTGATACCTATGCCAGCAGGAAAAATGGTACTATGAGAGGAATCTCCCTAAACAGATGCTATGGTAAAGGCACGCTGATGATTTGCCCACATCCGGTAGGAGAAGGCCCTAAGGATGAGTGTGGCTATAATAAGATAGCGGTGTTGGAATAATCACATGTTGACCACCATCACACCCACTCGGGATATAGGGTAGAATGGGAGTATTGTATAGCCACCACAGAGACTGTGTACCAATACAGTAACCTTGTGTGTAAAATCACAATGCCCAAATTCTGCTTTACGCCAAAGCTCCCTGTGACATTTGGACATACCAGATTGGTGTATGTACATTCAAGAGAGGAGATAAAGTAAATGTGACAGATAATCTAAGGGAAGAGTTGGTCAATTATGAAGACCCGGTAGTGGCCCCAATACCCCGCCTGCAAGAGGATCTGCAAGAAATGAAAGAGGAATTGAGCAAGATGGTGAAACTATACATAGTGTTGCAAAGGAATCTCGGGGAATTAGAGAAAGATATAGAGGTAGGACTACGGGAAGTGCCGTGGTATGAGAAGCTGTGGGATTGGGGAGTGAATGGCAACATACACCCATGGATCCACATCATTTCTCATATATTAGTAATAGTACAGTTAGTCATGGCTAAAGTATGGTGAATGGCAGCAAGCGCCGCTTGTAAAAGGAAAAGGACCAAACAAAGAGCTAAAGCGATTCGGAAAGAGCTGGAAGACACAAGTTTGCTCTAACCCTTATGGGTATGCAGAGCCTCCCAAACCCGCGACGGATCACCGTATAGGGCAGGGGTCACAGCGATGCTTATAAATGTGGTTTAACTTGGGCAGGGGCAAGTACCAAAAGGGGGGATTGAAGTGGGTAAAGATTTAAAATAACATCGCTGGCAGCTCACAGAATGGTGTAAGGGAGACAGTTGCTAACATGAAAGACCACATCCATAAGATGTGGTCAAGATAACCGACCTTTGAGACTAAAAAGAGTTCAGTTGAGACATGATGGGCTGGATTTTCCTAAGCCCCTAGAGTCGGGTTGGAGGCGTGCGGGCATAAAAATCGGAGATCCAGGGGTCCCGACCCCATCCCGCCTCCAACCCGCCTCCATGTCAATTTCATAGGAGTCGGGTTGCCGACAAGTGCTGGAACCCGACTCCCAGAGGCGGGAAGGGATTAAAGGCAATTAAACTGCCTGTTAACAGGTAGTTAACAGGTAGTTTTTTGCCTAATCGCGATTTTTATTGCTGGTTTGTGAGCTCCCCGACAGCTCCAAACCACGAAAAGTTTTCGAGGCGGGACGTGGGTCTGAGGTCTTGGAGGGGTCGAGATGCCCAGTGTTCAGGTGAGTGAGGGGTGCAGGAGTGCAAAGGTAAGTGTTTTGCAAGTGTTTAAAGTGTTTAAATAAGTTTAACTTACTTTTACTTACCTTTACAGGAGTCCTGCATTCCGGTGTCGGTAGTTGACTGCTAGAACCACAGAAGCTCCGATTTAAAAAAAAAAATCAGCTTCTTGGTTTCTGCAGCAAAATGATTTTAAAGTTATCCTGAGAAAGGACTGAGGCTGAATTAGCAGTTTTTCAGTGATTGACAGCTTCAAACAGCTGTTAAACACTGATACTTCATCTGCCAAAAGCTTTTGACAGATGAAATGTCAATCTCTGACGTCACCTGTTGCCGGGTGGCCCTTAATTGGCCTGCTGAGCCCACAGGGCGGGCTCAACAAGGTCAATCAGAGGACAATCCAGTGGGTTGGCCACATCTCCATGGAGGCGGGACAACAAGCCCGAATGTGGGTTTCCCACCTCCAACCCGCCCCCGTAGCAATATCCAGCCCGATGTCTAGCACTTCAGCTGCCCCTAGGGTTTTGTTATCTGGGACACAATGCTTCCAAGTTATCTTTTAAACAGCGTTCAGCTGCTTGGGATAAAAATTGAGTCTGCAGCTTACACATGTTTACCTTAGGACATGTAACCCAATGCGTGGAGGTGCAGGTGGGTCAAGATCCAATCAAGTTGCGGGAATTAATTGAGCATGAAGCCGCCAAGCTTATTTAAATGTTTGAAAATGTAGGGCTTGCTGTAACAATTTGGAGAAGTCTGGCTAAAGACAGAGCCTATGTTCTCCCCACCAGTGTAATAAAGACAACTTGACTATCGATCTGAAAACCTTGTGTCGAGTGTTGGTTTAAAATACGCCACTTCAATTTCTGAGACTGACCGTACCCAGCCAAATATATCATGGTGGTTCACAGAGGGGAATAATATAAAAGGAGCAAATGATTCATACCAAGGAATCCACGGAGAATTCTAAACATTAACAAATGAAATAAACATACTTTGAACATATAAAAAGTCCATGAATCGCTCTGGAAACATTCAAAGTCTTGCATAATTATACTCACAGAACATACCTGTCAAACAAATTCCCCCTCCTCCATCACCATTCCTGTGTGTGTCCTGTCCCACCAGCAGCACAGAATCACCAGAGGTGGGGGTGAACAATGTTACACAGTCGGGTGGGAGAGGCCCCGGCAGTCCTCAACATTGCACCTAGACATAATCTCATGGATTTAGGTCAGACATGGGCAAGGAAACCTACTGCTGATTACCACCTACCGAAATCCCTCAGCTGATGAATCTTGATACCTTTATGCTGAGCACCACTTGATGGAAGCACCGAGAGAAGAAAGGGCACATAATACACTCTGGGTGGTTTGGAGGGGGACTGCAATGTCCATCAGCAAGTGCGGCTCAGTAGTCCCACCTCTAACAGAGCATTCCGAGTCCTGAAGAACACAGCTGCCAGACTTGTCTTGGGGCTGGTGGTGATAGTCCCAACATGAGCGAATTATCAGACTGCTCTCATCCTCACCAATCTATCTGTCACAGATGCATATATCCATGATGATGTTGGTAGGACTGACCACTGCACAATTTCTGCAGAGAGTAATTCTCGCCTTCACACTGAGGATACCCTCCGTCCTATCCTGCGTCACTAACACTGTGCTTAGTGAGATAAAATTAGACTGAGTTTCGTGATCATGCAGCCTACAGGTCAGATTAAAGCAAAGCTCTGCAACCCTGCCTTAACCAGTCGTGAATGGTGGTGAACAATTAAGCCATATACCCATATATATGCACAGTACTCAAGGAATGTGCTGATCAGCTGGTTGATGTCTTCACCGCTATCTTCAAGCTGTCATTGGACCAGGCAGTAGTCCCTACATGCTTCAAGACCGCTACCATTATTCCTGTGCCAAATCAAACTGCTGTGACGTGCCTGAACGACTATCGAGCTGTCACACTCACACCCATCATAATGAAGTGTTTCGAGAGACTGGTCCTGGCTCGCATCAAAGCTAGTGTTCCCGCCTCTCTTGACCAACACCAGTTTGCCTATCGTGCAAACAGATCAACGGAGGATGCAATCACAACTGCTCTACACTCGGCACTGAATCACTCAGATGGTAAGGAGACCTACATCAGAATGCTGTTCATAGACTACAGCTCAGCGTTCAACACTATCGTCCCCAACAAGCTGGCCACCAACTCCAAACTCTTGGCCTGAACACTTCCCTCTGCAACTGGACCCTGGACTTCCTAACAAACAGACCCCAGTCTGTCAAATTAGGTAACCACACCTCCCCCCCTGATCCTGAACACGGGGGCCCCACAAGGATGTGTGCTGAGCCCCCTCCTCTACTCCCTCTTCAACCACGACTGTGTGACTGTTCATGGTTCCAACACCATCATCAAGTTTGCGGATGACACCTTGGTTGTAGGCCAGATCACCAACAATGATGAGTCAGCCTACAGGGAGGAGGTCCAGCATCTCGTGAAGTGGTGCGCCGATAACAACCTGGCCCTTAACATCAAGAAAACCAAAGAAATCATTGTGGACTTCAGGAAGTCTAAAGGCGGAAGTCACACCCCCATCCATATCAATGGGGCTGTGGTGCATAGGGTGGACAGCTTTAAGTTCCTCGGAATCCACATCATGGAAGACCTCTCCTGGTCTCTCAATACCTCCTCTCTGGTGAAGAAGGCCCAGCAGCGCCTATATTTCCTAAGGAGGCTGAAGGGATGTAACCTGTCACCCCTGATCCTCTCTAACTTTTACCGCTGCACAATAGAGAGCATCCTGACAAACTGTATCACAGTATGGTATGGCAGCTGTAGCTACTATGACCGGAAAGCCCTGCAGCGGGTAGTCAAAACTGCCCAACGCATTACCGGCACCCGGCTACTGACCATAGAGCACATATACCAGAAACGCTGTTTACGGAGGTCACGGTCCATCATCAAAGTCCCTACCCACCCCAGCCACAGTCTGTTCACCCTCCTGCCATCTGGGAGACGCTACAGATGCATTCACACCCGTACGACCAGATTTAGGAACAGCTTCTTTCCCAGGGCTGTCATCCTACTGAACTCCACAAATAAACTCTAAAGCCTGCACATCTGCCAAACACTTTATTATGTTTATGTTTATGTTAATGTATTACAAGCCAAATGTATGTTGAATGTTTAAATGCCTTAATCTAAATCTACACTCTCGGGAGCCGCAGGCCTAAATTTTGTTGTACTGCACTTGTGCACTAACAATGACAATAAAAGTTGATTTGATTTGATTTGATTTCCCATTTTCAAGTATATATCCAATTCCCTTTTCAAAATTACTATTGAATCAGATTCTATAACAATTTTAGAGAGGTCAGCCCAGATCCTAAAAAAACTCGCAGCTTTAAAAAAATCTTCTCATTATCCCCTTGTTCCTATTGCTAATTATCTTAAATCTATTTCCGTGAATTACTGATCCAGCCGCCAGTGGATACGTTTATCCTTATTTATTCTATCAAAACCCCTCATAATTTTGAAAACCTCTATGCATTCTCATCTTAACCTTCTCTTGTCTGAAGACAATAATCCCAGTTTCTCCAATCTCTCCACATAACTGAAGTCCCTCATCCCTGGTGTCATTATGGTACATTCACGCCAGAAAAGTGCCAGGCAGTTACCGTCTCCAACAAGAGAGTGCCTATTCACCTCCACTTTTCAGTCAGGGATCCTCCACCATCAACATCCTAGCAATCACCATTGACCAGAACCTTAACTGGACCAGCTACATTAGTGCTGTGCCCGCTAGATCTGGTAAGAGGCTGGGTATTCTGCCGTGAGTGGCTTATCTCCTGAATCACCAAAGCCTCTCGACAAGTGTGATGGAATGCTGTCTACAGACAGAAGTAAGCAACGTGGGTAAGTCCCTCAGAATTATAATAACTTTATTAAATCTTTCTCAGTATTACTAAAACTTACATATAAAAACTGAAACTCTGCAATATAAGCCTGGAAACGGAAATTCCAGTAAAATCCAAATGTGTGTTTATCCTATTAGAGGGCAATAACCTAAAACGTCCATGGGTGCAGTTGCAACAAAACCGATGAAGTTCGACACCATAAAATCAGATAAATTTACGGCACAGAAGGAGGCCATGTGAGTCCATCCTGTGTGTGCCGACTGAAAAAGAGCTATCCAGCCTAATCACACTTTCTAGCTCTTTCTCCATAGCCTTGTAGGTTACGACTCCTTACGCGCACATTCAAGCACTTTTTAAATATGATGAGGGTTTCTGCCTCTACCACACTTTCAGGCAGTGAGTTCCAGATCCCCACCACCATCTGGGTGAAAAACGTTCCCAACTCATTTCTAATACTTCTAACAATTACTTAAAATCCATGCTCCCTGGTTAGTAACCTCTCTGCTAAGGGAAATAGGTCCTTCCTATCCAATCTATCTAGTCCCCTCATGAATTTATACACCTCTTCTTTTCCAAAGAAACCAACCCCAGCCTACCCTAACTTTCCTCCAAGCTAAACTTCTCCAATCCTGGCCACATCCTCCTAAATCTCGTCTGTATCCTCGCCATTGCAATCACGTCTTTCCTGTAATGTGGTGACCAGAACTGTACACAGTACTCTAGCTGTGTCCTAACTAATGTTTTATGTAGTTCAAGCATAACCTCCCTGCTTTATATTATAATTCATGGCTAATAAAGGAAAGTATA
Organism: Somniosus microcephalus; assembly: GCF_052327205.1. Classification (NCBI taxonomy): domain Eukaryota; kingdom Metazoa; phylum Chordata; class Chondrichthyes; order Squaliformes; family Somniosidae; genus Somniosus; species Somniosus microcephalus. The sequence goes on from NW_028225179.1 coordinate 73,755,009, forward strand.
CCGTTTGCCTTATTAAGCACCATATCTACCTGTCATGACACATTCAGGGATCTGTGAACCTGCACTCCAAGGTCGCTCTGTTCTTCAACATTTCTCAGTGTCCTACCATTTATTGTGTATTTCCTTGCCTTGTTGGCCCTCCCCAAATGTATTATTTCATATTTCACCGGATTGCATTCCATTTGCCACTTTTCTGCCCACCTGACTAATCCATTGATATATTCCTGCAGTCTGCAGCTTTATTCCTCACTGTCAACCACACGGCCAATTTTTGTTTCACCTGCAAATGTTTTAATCATACCCCCTGCATTGAAGTCTATATCCTTGATACATACCACAAAAAGCAAGGGAACCAGTACTGAGCCCTGCAGAACCCCACTGAAAGCAGCTTTCTGGTCACAAAAACACCCATCAACCATTATCCTTTGCTGCCTGCCACTGAGTCAATTTTGGATCCAATTTGCCACTTGCCCTTGGCCCCATGGGTTTCACTTTTCAGGAGTATGATGGAATAAAGGATTGGTTAATGGACAGAAAACAGAGAGTAAGGATAAACGGGTCATTTTCCGGTTGAAAGGCTGTAACTAGTCGGGTGCCACAAGGATCAGGGCTTGGGCCTCAGCTATTTACAATTTATATTAATGAATTAGATGAAGGGACCCTTGTAATGTATTCAGGTTTGCTGGCTATACAAAGCTAGTGGGAATGTAAGTTGTGAGGCGAACAAAAATGGATATAGACAGGTTAAGTGAGTGGACAATACGCTGGCGGATGGAGTATAATGTGAAGAATTTGGAGATGATTCACGTTGGTAGGGAGAATAGAAAAACAGAATAATTTCTAAAGGTGAGAAGCTATTAACTATTGGTGTTCAGAGAGATTAAGTGACCACGTACAAGCAACACAGAAAGTTAGCATGCAGGTAGAGCAAGCAATTTGGGGGTTGACTTATGAGTAAAGGTTGAGGAGGCTCATTGGCATTTAGAAGAATGAGAGGTGAGCTTATTGAAACATAAATGATACTGGAGGGGCTCCACAAGCTTGATGCATATAGGATGCTTCCCCTCGTGGGAAAATCTAGAATGCGGGGGCAGAGTTTTAGAATAAAGGGTCGCCCTTTTAGAACTGAGATGAGGAGGAATTTCTTTTCTCAGAGGGTCGTAAATCTGTGGAATTTCTGCCCCAGAGAGCTGTGGATGCAGGGTCATTAAATACATTTAAGGTGGAAATAGACAGATTTTTGCAAGATAAGGGAGTCAAGTGTTATGGGGAGCTGGTGGGGAAGTATCTTTGAGTCCAAGATCAACCACCGTTCACGGCGGAGCACACTCGAGTGGCCAAGTGGCCTACTCCTGCTCCTATTTCTTATGTTATGTTCTGTTTCTTATGTACAAGGCTTGGGTGAGACCACACCTGGAGTAGTGTGCACAGTTTTTGTCCCTTTATCTAAGGAAGTACATACATTCCTTAGAGGCGGTGCAACAAAGGTTTACTAGATTGATCCCTGGGATGAGAGTGCTTTCCAATGAGGAGAAATTGAGTAGATTGGGCCTATACTCCCTGGGATTTAGAAGAATGCGAGGTGATCTCATTGAAACATGTATGATTCTGAAGTTGATTGACATGGTAGATGCTGAGAGGTGGTTTCCCCTGGCTGAGGAGTCTAGAACGAGGAGGCAGTCAGGATAAGGGATCAACCATTTAAAACTCAAATGAGGAGGAATTTCTTCGCTCAGAGGGCTATAAATCGTTGGAATTCTCTACCCCAAAGGGATATGGCTGTTCAGTCGTTGATGATACTTAAGGCTAAGATTGATAGATTTTTGTACTCTATGGGAATTAAGGGATATGGGAATCGGGCGGGAAAGTGGAGTTGAGGTTGAATATCAGCCATGGTATTATTGAATGGCGGAGCAGGCTCGAGGGGCCGTAGAGATAACTCCTGCTCCTAATTCTTATATTCTTATGTCCCTGGTTCAATCCCAGATTTTTGGAAGATTTTAGTTATTTTATGTCTCTTTCTTTGGTCCGATGCTCGAACTGCACGATTTACAGTGAAGTTATTTATCCGCCACTGAACGGTTGGGTTTGAATAGCGAGACATCAAAGATGGGAAATATTTATATCCTCTATAATTAGCTTTTATTTCTCTCTCTCCTTCTGCCCTTTTCTCTGGTTCTTGCCTCTTTCGGTGCCGGGTGAACATTGGATATGATGTATTTGTCCTAAAGTGATGCCTTTTGCACATCTCGGGCCCTTCAGACACGCTCTGTCTGTTTGTTACTGCTTGTGACCATTAACGGGAACAGGCCGCGAGTTAAACGTTTATCAGCAAACCGAAGAAAGACAAATAAAGAGAAAGATGTGTTACTCCGCCCCAGTGTAAAGGTACAAAGGATGTTATTCAAAACAATTTCCCCCTAACATTTTGTGAAAAACCGTAAAACAACTACAACAACTTGTATTTATATAGCGCCTTTAATGCAGTAAAACTACTCAAGGCGATTCACAGGAGTATTATAGGCGAAATATTTGGAAACAGAAACTCAGAATTTAAAGGGTTTTTTGGATGATTCCTTTTGGATAATAATGTTAGATCGAGGTTGCTGAGAGGTTAAGGCGAGGGACTGCTAATCTAATTGGGAGATACGTGACCTGAAAATGTTACATTCTCCAAGTTAGACAATCTTTTCTCTCCTTGTTTGGTACAAATTCTCATACTCAAATTAATATATCACCCAGCTTTAATGGAATAAAGATCGAATCGAGATCTCCTTCCTCCCATTCTTCCCTCCTTCCTTCATTCCATTCCAACTTGTTCGCAGTTTCCTGCCTCACTGGACAATGCGCCCGAGTCAGACGTTACCTCTGTGCTCAATATCTTATCAGTTCCAGTCCTAACCTCGTCTTTTGTAGATTTATTAAAATCTATTTGGTTGAAACTCTCCAACATGTAATAAAACCGCCCATTTAATGCCTGTGAATTATAACAGGCGTTCTAATGGTGAGGGGAACTTTAGAGGAACAGAACAACTCCTGCAGCAATAGAAATACAGTCAGTGCCCAGCTCTGCTGTTCGGGACAATCCTCGCCTCCTCCTGTTTCATTTTCACATCGATGGGAGAAGCTGAGAGCGAACTCCAATCTACACGGGCTTTACACCGCTTGAAAGATTAACGGGAAAAACAAATGATGAGGGAGCTGTGAAAAAGATTTAACTTTATCCTTTGAAAATTAATTTAATTTCAAACTTTTCAACGATCTTATACCAGCGCAGTTTTCTGATTCGCACCAAGTCTGTACATTTTATTTCTGTTAAACTTTTTTCTGCTCCCGATCTTCATAAAGGATACAGCATCCCGCACCATGGGCAGTCAAAGACCTTTCAGTTATGGCCAACCTCCCGTAATCGGTGCTTTCACCCACAAGCGCTCTTTTCATTTATCCTTTATTTGTTTCAATTGCACACTTCAACAGACATATTCAGATTAAGGCGGAACGCTTTCGATTTTACTGCACTGCACGAGCGGGCCAATATTTCACATTTAAACCCTCGATCGCAGCTAGGCTGCCCGTCGCTCACGCACCTCAACTGATTTGGGAAATGCGCCAGTTCTTCAGTTAACAGGCCCTCTGTCACAAGATTATCCAAGGAAATTTCGTGAACAATCGGACAGCTCTCCTTCCAAAGACCGGTCCCGCTTTCGCATTTAACGGCATAAGTAAAGAAAAGACTTACATTTATATAGCGCCTTTCACGACCAACGGACGCCTCAAAGCGCTTTACAGATAATTATTTACTTTTGGAGTGTAGTCACTGTAGCTATGTGGGAAATGTGGCAGCCAATTTCCGCACAGCAAGCTTCCACAAACAGCAATGTGATAATGACCAGATTATCTGTTTTTTGTTATGTTGTTTGAGGGATAAATATTGGACAGGACACTGGGGATAACTCCCCTGCTCTTACTTCAAAATAGTGCCATGGAATTTTTACATCCACCTGAAAGCAGACTGGAACTCGATTTAACGTCACATCCAAAACACGGCACCTCTGACAGTGCTGCAGCTGCTCAGTTCTGCACTGGAGGGGCAGCTTGGATTTATATGCTCCAGTCCCTGCAGGAGAAATCTGAACCCACGGCCTTCTGCTTCAGAGGCGAGTGTGCTACCCAGTGAGCCACAGCTGACACTAAGCACGTGGAAGTGAATGTCAGATTAAAGAAAACCGCAGGAAAGTGACAATGAAATGGAAGCAGGAAAGTGAAGAAGGGCTAATGGTTGCGGAAGGAAGAAAAATCTGGAAGATGCGAGTGTGAATTATGGCGAATAAGGCACAGGAATGTGAGAGAGTGGGGTTTTGCAGGAATAAATAGGTTTTCACCACCAACAAAACAGGTTTCTTCTTTTAATAAATAATGATGATTCTCTGTGTTTTATTAGCAGGTGCTGCAAGGGAAAGAACATGTAAAGCAAGTTGTGCCGTGACTCGGATTCCGACCGAGCTTGCTGCAAACAAAACACAGAGTATTAACCTCTGTATGATCATGGCACCACAGATCATCTTTCTAACATATACTTTAAATCTATGCCCCCTGTTTATTGACCCCTCCTTCCTGTCCACTCTATCCCTGCCCTCATAATTTTATACACCTCAATTAAGTCTCCCATCAGCCTCCTATGTTCCAAAGAAAACAACCCCATAGCCAAAATTCTCCAGTCCTGGCAACATCCAGAGGACAACAGAGGACACTGGTTAAAGGTAATTGGCAAAAGAACCAGTGGGCAGATGAGGAGTTTACTTTCTTACATTGCGAGTTGTTTTGATCTGCAATGCTTTACCTGAAAGGATGGTGGAAGCAGATTCAATACTAACTTTCAAAAGGGTATTGGATAAATAACTGGAGGAAAAGTTTGCAGGGGTATGGGGAAAGAGCTGGGAATAATTGGACTGCGCTTTCAAGAACACAATGGACCAAAAGGATTCCTTCTGTGAAGTGTGATTCTATGATTCTGTGAAAGGTTTCATGAAAGGATTCATGTAAACGAGGTGGAGCAGTTGCCTGCTCCACTATCCCACTTTATTTTTGCGTACTTGTGCCTGTGCTATTTCAACCTAATTGAAACGATTCAAAGTTCATTACCCAGGAAGCTCGAGGGTACTGACAGCGCGGTGGCCAAGTGGTAAGACGTCGGTCTCCTTCCACCCCCTGTCCGTGCCTGGAGGAGTTTCATCTCCTTTAAAGTGACTTTGTTGAAAAGTTTTCTCCTGATGAACTCTATGAAAATCATTAATAATTTTGAACAATTCTATCAAATCTCTTCTTGGCATTCTCTGCTGTAATTGGGAAATCCCAGTATCTCCAGTCTCTTGACATAAATGAAGTCCCCCACCCCTGATACAATTCTAGTAAATCTATTCTGCACTCTCTCCAAGGCTTTGACTTTCTTCCTAAAGTGTGGCGCCCAGAATTGAACACAATACTCCAGCTGAGGCCCCACCAGTGTTTAATGCAGTTTTAGCATAAATTCCATGCTTTGGAACTCTATTCCTCTATTAATAACGGCAAGGATCTCATGTGCATTTTTAACAGCCTGCTCAACTTGTCCTGATAGTTTCACAGATCTGTGTGCGCACACCCCCAGGTCTCCCTGTTCCTGTACCCACTTTAAAATTGTACCATTTAGAGCTGTTTAATAAAATGCATAGGCGAGCTTTCTGGCCGGTTTCGGAGCCATTGATCTCCAGAGGGAGCCGATTAAATTAAATAATTGTTCACGTTAAAATTGTACCACTTAGTTCATATTGCCATTCCTCATTCTTCCTACCAAAATGTATCACTTCACACTTCTCTGCGTTAAATTCCATCTGCCACGTGTCTGCTCATTTCTCCAGCCTATATATGTCCTCCTATAGTCTGTTATTATCCTCCTCATTGTTTACCACATTACCTTGTTCCATATTATCTGCAAACGTTGAAATTATGCCCTCCATACCCAAGTTCAGGTCATTAATCGTCAGCAAAAAAAGCAGCGGTCCTAATAGCGACCCGAGGGGAACACCACTCTAAACATTCTTCTAGTCTGAGCCTCTGAAACTTTCACTATTCTGCACTTCCTGCACAAACTGCCTGACCTCCAGAGCAATTGAAATAGAGAGAGTGAGAAGCGAAAATAGAGAAATTTCAAAACTGAGATCGATAGATTGTTGTTAGGCATAGTTATTAAATGTTCTGGGAACAATGGAGTTAAGATACAGATCAGCCATGACCTAATTGAATAGCGGAATAGGTTCGAGCGGCTGAATGGTCTACTCCTGTTCTTGTGTACAGAGATCCACACAAATAAATCCAAACACAGCTGCACACACACAAAGTTAGATAGAGAAAGAAACTGAGATAGAGAGAGGGATACACAGACAGGGAGAGCATCTGAGTCAGAGAGGAAGATGGCGACAGAGAGAGCGAGAGAGAATGAGATAGAGACAAGGCAGAGAGAGAAACAGAATACGAGGCAGAAATAGTGACAGAGAGAGAGAGACAAAGAAAGAGGAACAGACAGTGAGAGAGCGAGAGCGAGAGAGCGAGAGAGAGAGAGAGAGAGAAAGGAAGAAACAGGCACAGAGATAGCGAGTCATTGGAGAACACAGCATCTCAAATAGAACAATGTAAAATATTAAAAATAACTACGAATGAAGATATGATGCCATTATTCACCGTTTCCACATTGTGCACGTCTCCTTCTCCCTTTGGGCTTCCAATCTAAGGAGGAGACCTTACAGGGAGCCTGTGGTCCTTGTGATTCCACATTGTAACTCACCCCGTGACAGGCAGCGATTGTATGTCGCTATTCATTTATAAAAAAAGGAAGGACAGGAGACAGAGACAAACAGAGGGAGAGCAAGAGAGAGAAACAGACAGAGAGAGGAAGAGAGGGAGGGTGAGAAAGAGAGAGAAATAGAGAGAAAACAAGCTGTCGAATCTACTATTACTGGAATGCTTTTAGTGTCCTCTACTCTGAAGGCAGATGCAAAATATTTGTTCAATGCCACTGCCATTTCATTGTTTCCCATTATTATATCCGCATTCTCGTCCTCTAAGTGACTGACGTTTATTTTAGCTATTCTCTTCATTTTTGCATACTTGCAGAAGCTCTTACAGTCAGTTTTTATATTTCTTGCTAATTTACTCTCATAAGCTATTTTCTCCCTCTTTATTATTTTTAAAGTCATCCTTTGCTGGTTTCTAAAATTTTCCCAATCTTCCCGCCTACCACTAATCTTTGCAACATTGTATGCATTTTCTTTCAATTGGATACCAGCATTAACTTCCTTTGTTAGCCATGGTTGGTTCATCCTTCTCTTCGAGTATTTCTACCTCACTGAACTGCAGACTCCGGTAAGAGCAAGGGAGGCGGTTTGTGCATTTACACTAACAATGCCTGGTGCACTAACATGGACATAATCAATAGATCCTGTTCTGCTGATTTGGAAATCCTCATGGTAAGGTGCAGACCAAATCTACCTGCCTCGGGAATTCACGGCTGTTATCATCACCGCGGTCTACATCCCACCACATGCTAATGCCAAACTAGCACTGAAGGACCTCTACAGGGCCATCAGCGAACAACAAACTGCGCACTCAGATGGAGCCTTTATCATTGCGGGGGACTTCAATCACATAAACCTAAAATCTGTACTCCCGAAATTCCACCAGAATGTTTCCTGCCCCACAAGAGGGGAGAACACACTGGATCAAGTCTACACGAGCATTGTAGATGCTTATAAGGCCATTCTCTGCCCCCACCTTGGGAAGTCTGACCACCTCTCCTTGATTCTAGCCCCGGCATACAAAGCGCTCATCAAAAGAGTGAAAACATCAGTAAGATCAGTGAAAGTATGGCCAGAGGGGGCAGTCTCAGAGTTTCAGGATTGCTTCGAACGCACTGATTGGAGCATGTTTGCCCATGCTGACATCGAGGAATACGCATCCACAGTGCTATTCTATATCAACAGTTGCATTGAGGTCGTCACGACCCATAAAAATATCAGGACATATCCCAACCAGAAACCCTGGATGAGCGGGGAGGTCCGCTCGCTGTTGAAAGCACACGACGTAGCATTTAAATCTGGCGACGCGGCGGCTTAAAGTGCAGCTAGGGCCAACCTAAAAAGGGTATCGGGACTGCCAAAAGAAAACAGACACTGCGGATGGAGGATCATTTCCACAATGACTCGGACCCCCGGCGCATGTGGCAAGGCATCCAGCCTATCACCGACTATAAGAGTCAAAACACCAGCCCCCCAGTTAGCGATGCCTCCCTTCCGGAGGAGCTTAACAACTTCTACGCTCACTTTGACAGGGACAACAGGGAGCCAGCTATCAAAGCCTTGACACCCCCGGAAGACCAGGTGCTCACTCTGTCAACCTCCGACGTAAGGGGTGCTCTACGTGGAGTGAACACACATAAGGCTGCTGGACCTGACAGCATCCCTGGACGGGTACTCAAAGAATGTGCTGACTAGCTGGCTGATGTCTTCACCGCTATCTTCAATCTGTCACTGGCCCAGGCAGTAGTCCCTACATGCTTCAAGACCGCCACCATTATTCCTCTGCCAAAGCAAACTGCTGTGACGTGTCTGAATGTCTATCGACCTGTCGCACTCACACCCATTATAATGAAGTGTTTCGAGAGACTGGTCCTGGCTCACATCAAAGCCAGTATTCCCGCCTCTCTTGACCAACACCAGTTTGCCTATCGTGCAAACAGATCAACGGAGGATGCAATCACAACTGCTCTACATTCTGCATTGAAACACTTAGACGGTAAAGAGACCTGCATCAGAATGCTGTTCATAGACTACAGCTCAGCATTCAACACTATTGTCCCCAACAAGCTGACCACTAAACTCCACACTCTTGGCCTGAACACTTCCCTCTGCAACTGGACCCTGGACTTCCTAACTAACAGACCCCAGCCTGTCAAATTAGGTAACCGCACCTCCACCCGCTGACCCTGAACACGAGGGCCCAACAAGGTTGTGTGCTGAGCCCCCTCCTCTACTCCCTCTTCACCCAAGACTGTGTGGCTGTTCATGGTTCCAACACCATCATCAAGTTTGCAGATGATACCACGGTGGTAGGCCAGATCACCAACAATGATGAGTCAGCCTACAGGGAGGAGGACAAGTACCTCGTGAAGTAGTGCGCCAATAACAACCTGGCCCTTAACATCAAGAAAACCAAGGAAATCATTGTGGACTTCAGGAAGTCTAAAGGCAGAAGACACACCCCCATTCACATCCAAGGGGCTGTGGTGGAAAGGGTGGGCAGCTTTAAGTTCCTCGGAGTCCACATCAAGGAAGACCTTCTGGAGGGGGAGGGTGAACAGCCAGAGGTCGTGGTCCACATTGGTACCAACGACATAGGTAAAAAGAGGGAAGAGGTCCTGCAGCAAGAATTTAGGGAGCTAGGTGGAAGATTAAAGAGCAGGACCTCAAGGGTTGAAATCTCTGGATTACTCCCGGTGCCACGTGCTAGTGAGTATAGGAATAGGAAGATAGAACAGATGAATGCGTGGCTAAAGGGATGGTGCAGGAGGGAGGGCTTTAGTTTCCTGGATCACTGGGTCTGCTTCTGGGGAAGGTGGGACTTGTACAAGTCGGACGGTTTACACCTGAACCAGAGGGGAACCAATATCCTTGCGGGGAGGTTTGCTAGCACTGCTGGGGGGGGTTTAAACTAACTTGGCAGGGGGATGGGGTACAGAGTGGAGCTATAGTAGGGGGTGATTTACAGCCAAATACGGAGGAAAAAACAAGCCAGCTGGGAAGGCAGAGCAAATATGTGAAGGCAAAAGGGAATATGGCAGGGCTGGAAGGCATTTATTTTAATGCAAGGAGTCTTGCAAATAAGGTGGATGAACTGAAGTTGTTGTTGAACACATGGGAGTACGATATTGTTGCTATCACGGAGACATGGTTGAGGGAGGGTCAGGACTGGCAGCTCAATATTCCGGGGTATAGAATCTTCAGGCGAGACAGAGGGGGGTGTAAAAGGGGAGGGGGTGTTGCAATATTAATTAAGGAGTCAATTACTGCTGTAAGGAGGGATGATATATTAGCGGGTTCCTCTAATGAGGCCATATGGGTAGAACTTAAAAACAAAAAGGGGGCAAGCACGTTGCTGGGAGTGTACTATAGACCCCCAAACAGTCAGGGGGAGATAGAGGAACAGATATGTAGGCAAATCTCAGAGAAGTGCGAAAATAATAGGGTAATAATAGTGGGGGATTTCAACTTCCCCAATATAAATTGGGATAGTCAGAGTGTGAAAGGCTTAGAGGGTGTAGAATTCTTAAAGTGCACCCAGGAGAGCTTTTTGAGCCAACATGTAGAAAGTCCTACAAGAGAGGGGGCGGTACTAGACCTAATTCTGGGGAATGTAGCCGGGCAAGTGGTGGAAGTGTCAGTAGGAGAGCATTTTGGCGACAGTGACCATAATTCGGTGAGATTTAAGGTGGTCATGGAAAAAGACAAAGATGGCCCGGAAATAAGGGTTCTAAATTGGGGGAAGGCCGATTTTAATACGATAAGGCAGGATCTGGCCAAAGTGGACTGGGAGCAGCTACTTATAGGAAAATCCACATCAAAACAGTGGGAGACTTTCAGAAGGGAAATAGAGAGAGTACAACGCCAACATGTTCCTGTAAATGTCAAGGGTGGGACCAACAAGCAAAGGGAACCTTGGATGACAAGGGATATACAAAAATGCATTAGGAAAAAAAGGGGGGCTTTTGGCAGTTACAAAAGACTAAAGATGGAAGAAGCCCTAGAGGAGTATAAAAAGTGCAGGGGCATACTTAAAAAAGAAATTAGGAGGGCGAGGAGGGGCCATGAAATAACACTGGCGAGCAAAATAAAGGAAAATCCTAAGATGTTTTATAAGTATATTAAGGGCAAGAGGATAACCAGGGAAAGGGTAGGGCCCATTAGGTACCAAAGTGTCAATCTGTGTGTGGAGCCAGATGATGTAGGCGGGGTTTTAAATGAATTATTTGCATCTGTGTTCACTATGGAGAAAGACGATGTAGACATAGAAATCGGGCAAGGGGACTGTGACATACTTGAACATATTAGCATCGAGAGGGAGGAGGTGCTGGCGGTTTTAGCAGGCCAAAAAGTGGATAAATCCCCAGGCCCGGACGAGATGTATCCCAAGCTGCTGTGGGAGGCAAAGGAGGAGATTGCAGGGGCTCTGACACAAATTTTCAGAACCTCTCTGGCCACAGGGGATGTACCAGAGGACTGGAGAACAGCTAACGTAGTACCATTATACAAGAAGGGTAGCAGGGATAAACCAGGGAATTACAGGCCAGTGAGCCTAACATCTGTGGTAGGGAAATTATTGGAAAAAATTCTGAGGGGCAAAATTAGTCTCCACTTGGAGAGGCAAGGATTAATCGGGGATAGTCAGCATGGCTTTGTCAAGGGTAAATCATGTCTGACAAATCTGATTGAATTTTTCGAGGGGGTGACTAGGGGGGTGGATGAGGGAAATGCTGTGGATGTGGTTTACATGGACTTCAGTAAAACTTTTGACAAAGTCCCGCATAGGAGACTGGTCAAGAAGGTAAGAGCCCATGGGATCCAGGGTGCCTTGGCGCGTTGGATCCTAAACTGGCTGAGCGGCAGGAGGCAGAGGGTGATGGTCGAAGGTTGCTTTTGTGACTGGAAGCCTGTGTCCAGTGGGGTACCTCAGGGATCGGTGCTGGGTCCCTTGCTTGTGATCGACATAAATGATTTGGATGAGAATGTAAAAGGTATGATCAGTAAGTTCGCAGATGACACGAAAATTGATGGTGTGGTAAATTGCGAGGAGGAAAGCTTTAGGCTACAGGACGATATAAACGGTTTGGTCAGATGGGCAGAAAAGTGGCAAATGGAATTTAACCCTGAAAAGTGTGAGGTGATGCATTTTGGATGGACAAATAAGGCAAGGGAATAAACAATGTGTGGTAGGACCCTAGGAAGTACAGAGGGTCAGAGGGACCTTGGTGTACATGTACGTAGATCCCTGAAGGCAGCGGAACAGGTAGATAAGGTGGTTAAAAAGGCATATGGGATACTTGCCTTCATTAGCAGAGGCATAGAATATAAGAGCAGGGAGGTTATGATGGAGCTGTACAAAACGCTTTGAGGCCACAGCTGGAGTACTGTGTGCAGTAGGAAGGATGTGATTGCTTTGGAGAGGGTGCAGAGAAGATTCACCAGGATGTTACCTGGGATGGAGCACCTCAGCTATGAATAAAGACTAAACAGGCTGTGGTTGTTTTCCTTGGAGCAAAGAAGACTGAGGGGGGACCTGATTGAGGTGTACAAAATGATGAGGGGCATAGATAGGGTAGATAAAGAGGAACTTTTCCCCTTATTAGGGAGGTCAATAACAAAGGGGCATAGATTCAGGGTAAGGGGCAGGAGATTTAGATGGGATATGAGGAGGAACTTTTTCACCCAGAGGGTGGTTGGAATCTGGAACTCACTGCCTGAAAGGGTGGTAGAGGCAGGAACCCTCACAACATTCAAGAAGCATTTGGATGAGCACTTGAAATGCCATTGCATACAAGGCTATGGACCAAATGCTGGAAAATGGGATTAGACTGGACAGGGATTGATTTACGGCGCAGACGCAATGGGCCGAAGGGCCTCTTTCTGTGCTGTATAACTCTATGACTCTATGACTCTCCTGGTCCCTCAAACCTCCTCTTTGGTGAAGAAGGCCCAGCAGCGCCTATCTTTCCGAAGGAGGCTGAAGAGATGCAACCTGTCACCCAGGATCCTCTCTAACTTTTACCGGTGCACAATAAAGAGCATCCTGACGAAATGTATCACAGTGTGGTATAGGAGCTGTACCTCCTATGACCGGAAAGCCCTGCAGCGGGTAGTCAAAACTGCCCAACGCATTACCGGCACCCGGCTACCAACCATTGAGAACATCTACCAGAAATGCTGTTTATGGAGGTCACTGACCATCATCAAAGACCCTACCCACCCCAGCCACAGTTTGTTTGCCCCCCTGCCATCTGGGAGACGCTACAGATGCATTTGCACCCGTACGACCAGATTTAGGAACAGCTTCTTTCCCAGGGCTGTCATCCTACTGAACTCTACAAATAAACTCTAAAGCCTGCACATCTGCCAATGCACTTTATTATATTTATGTTTATGTTACAAGCCAAATGTATGTTAAATGTCTTAATCAAAATGTACTCTCGGGAGCCGCAAGCTTACATTTTGTTGTACTGCACCTGTGCACTAACAATGACAATAAAGTTGATTATTATTATTATTATTATATCTTTATTGAGAGTCAGAAAATATCTCTTTAAATGTCTGCCACTGTTTTTCTACCGTCTTACTTTCTAATCTATTTTCCCAGTTCACTTTAGCCAACTCTCTCCTCATAACTTTGTAATTGCCTTGGCATAGTGGTTGGCACTGTTGCCTCACAGCACCAGGGACTCGGGTTCAAATCTGGTCTCGGGCGACTGTCTGTGTGGAGTTTACACATTCTCCCCGTGTTTGTGTGGGTTTGCTCCGGTTTCCTCCCACAGTCCAAAGATGTGTGAGTTAGGTTGATTGGCTATGATAAATTGACCCTTAGTGTTAGGGGGATTAAATACGTGGGGTTACGGGGATAGGGTGGGATATGTGTTGGTGTAGGGATTACGGGGATCGGGTGGGATATGTGTCGGTGCAGGCTCGATGGGCCGAAATGGCCTCTATCTGCACTGTGGGGTTTCTGTGATTCTGTGATTATTTAAGTTTAATACTCTTGCTTCAGACCCAGGTTTCTCATCTTCAAGCTAAATGCGGTACTCTATCATGTTATGAGCTCACTTCCCTAGAGGATCCTTTACTATGAGATCATTAACTGATCCTGTTTCATTACACATTACCAGATCTAAAAGATCCTGTTACCGGGTCGGTTCCACAACGTATTGTTCCAAGAAACTGTCCCGAATACATTCTATGAAATCGTCTTCAAGGCTGCATTTGCGAATTTTATTTGTCCAATCTATATGAAGAATTAAATCGCCCACGATTACAAAAGAACATAAGAAATTGGAGCAGGAGTAGGCCAATCGTCCGTTTGAGCCTGCTCTGCCATTCAATGAGATCATGGCTGAGATTCTGCCTCAATTCCATTCACCGGCCCTATAGCCATATCCCTTGATGCCCTTACTAGTAAGAAATCTATCGTCTTCTGTTTTGAATATACCCAATGAGTGAGCCTGCACATCCCTCTGGGGTATAGAATACCAAAGATTGACCACTCTGCAAACATCACTGTTCATAGACACCGTGACAGGGGACTCACTACTGGAAACACCACTGTTCATAGACACCGTGAAAGGGGACTCACGACTGGAAGCACCACTGTTCATACACACAAGTGCAGGGTATTCACTATTGGAAATACTGCTGTTCCGGACATGAGGGCAGGGGACTCACTAACGAAAACGCCACTGTTCATAGAGACAGGGACAGGTGACGCACTAATGGAAACACCACTGTTCATAGACACACAGACAGGGGACGCACCACTAGAATCACCACTGTTCATTGGCACCAGAACAGGGGTCTCACTTCTGGATACACCACTGTTCATATAGACCGGGACAGGAACTCACTACAGGAAACACCACTGTTCATAGACAGCAGGACAGTGGGCTCGCCACTGGAAGCACCACTCTTCATATACACCGGGACAGATGAATCACGACTGGAAACATCACTGTTGAAGTAGACTGGGACAGGGGCTCACGACTGGAAACACCACTGTTCATAGTCACCGGGACAAGTGACTCACTACTGGAAACACCACTGTTTATAGACACCGGGGCAGGGGACGCAGTACTGGAGACACCATGTTTTTAGACACCAGGACAGGGGACTCACTACTGGAAACACCACTGTTCATAGACACCAGGACAGGGGACTCACTACTGGAAACACCACTGTTTATAGGCACCGGGACAGGGATCTCTTTCTGGAACGACCACTATTCATACTCACCAGGACAGGGACCCACTACTGGATGTACCACTGTTTATAATCACTGGGAAACGGAACTCACTACTTGAAACACGACTGTTCATAGACACGGGGAAAGGGGGCTCACTACTGGAAACACCATTGTGTTAATAGACATCGGGACAGGAGACTCAATACTGGAAATTCACTGTTCATGGTCACCGGGCCAGGGGTCACACTACTGGAAGCACCACTGTTCATAGACATTGTGACAGGGGATCACTATTAGAAACGCCACTGTTCATAGGCAGAGGGACAGGGGGCTCACTACTCGAAAAAGCACTTTTCTCAGTCACCGGGACAGGGGACTCACTACTGGAAACACCACTGTTCATGGACATCGGCACAAGGTGCTCACTACTGGAAACAGCAATTTTCATTGTCTCCGGGACAGGGGTCTCACTTCTGGAAACCCCACTGTTCAGAGGCACCGGAACAGGGGTCTCACTTCTGGAAACACCACAGTTCATAGACACCAGGAGAGGGGTCCCACTACTGGAAATAAAACTGTTCATAATCGCTGGGACAGGGAACTCACTACTGGAAACCCCGCTGTTCATAGACAACAGAAAAGGGGGCTCACTACTGGAAACAGCAATGTTCATAGTCTCCGGGACAGGGGTCTCACTTCTGGAAATGCAACTGTCATAATCACCGGGACAGGGAACTCACTACTGGAAACACCATAGACACCGGGAAAGGAGGCTCGTAACTGCAAACACAAATGTTCATAGACACCTGGACAGGGGACTGTCTGCTGGACACACCACTGTTCATAAACACCGGGACAGGGGTCTCACTTCTGGAAACACCACAGTTCATAGACACCAGGACGGGCGACCCACTACTGGAAATACCACTGTTATTAATCACCGGGACAGGGAACTCACTACTGGAAACACCGCTGTTCATAGACACCAGAAATGGGGCTCACTACTGGAAACACCACTGTTCATACACACCAGTACAGCAGACTCACTACTGGAAACAGAACTGTTCATTGACATCGGCACAGGGTGCTCACTATTGGAAACAGCAATGTTCATAATTTCCGAGACAGTGGTCTCACTACTGGAAACACCGCTGTTCATAGACAACGGGAAAGGGGACTCACTACTGGGAACACCACTGTTCATAGACACCAGGACAGCGGACTCAATACTGGAAACACCATTGTTCATAGACACTGTGATTGAGTCTCACTGCTAGCAACGCCACTGTTCATAGACACCGGGACAGGGGACTCACTGCTGGAAACACCACTGTTCATAGACACTGTGACAGGGGACTCACTACTGGAAACACCACTGTTCATAGACATCGGGAAAGGGGTCTCACTACTTGAAACCCCACTGTTCGGTGGCATAATGGTTAGCACTGTTGTCTCACAGCGCCAGGGACCCGGGTTCGAATCCGGCCTCGGGTGACTGTCTGTGTGGAGTTTGCACATTCTCCCCGTGTTTGCGTGGGTTTCCTCCGGGTGCTCCGGTTTCCTCCCACAGGCCAAAGATGTGCAGGTTAGGTTGATTGGCTATGATAAATTGACCCTTAGTGTTAGGGGGATTAAATACATGGGGTTACGGGGATAGGGTGGGATATGTGTTGGTGCAGGGGTTACGGGGATCAGGTGGGATATGTGTCGGTGCAGGCTCGATGGGCCGAAATGGCCTCTATCTGCACTGTGGGGTTTCTGTGATTCTGTGATTCTGTGTTCATAGAAACAGGGACAGGAGACTCACTACTGGGAACACCACTGTTCATAGACATCGGGACAGGGGTCTCACTATTTGTAACACCACTGTTCATAGAATCAGGGACAGGGCACTCACTACTGCAAACACCACTGTTCATAGTCACTGGGACAGGGGTCTTACTGCTTGAAACCCCATTGTTCATAGAAACAGGGACAGGGGACTCACTACTGGAACCACCACTATTATTAACCACCGGGGCAGTGGATTCACTGCTGGCAATGCCACTGTTCACAGATAGCGGGAAATGGGACTCACTACTGGAAACAGCACTGTTCATAGACACCAGGACAGGGGACGCACTACTGGAGACCCCACTGTTCATAGGCTCCCGGACAGGGGAATCTCTGCTGGAAACAGCACTGTTAATAGACAGCGGGACAGGGGACTCACGACTGGAAACACCACTGTTCATAGACACTGCATCAGGAGACTCACTACTGGAAACACAACTGTTCACAGACACCGGGATGGTTGACTCACTTCTGGAAACAATACAATTCCTTGACACCAGTCCAGGGGACTTGGTACAGGAAACAACATCGCATAAGTTAAAATAAAATATGCAGTGCCGAAGGTGATGGAGAAGGCATTCGTGAACATGAGAAAGTAAAAGTTCAAAGATAACATATGCTGATTGTTTTAATGATCTGTTTATTAATCTCCTGTCACACAGCACAGTTATCATTTACTTCATTATATTATGACATAATAATTACAGACAGGCTTATTCTCCTTTCACCCTCCCCTGTTGTTTCCCACATCTTCCGACGTTGATCTAGCAATCAATATCTCATTTTCACATCAACCTTGTATTTCTTTGTGTCCAGGAATATAATTTAATCGAAGTAATCCCTGCCGCTATTATAGCCTACCATCCAGATAAGGATAGTTCTCCTACCTTGCTCACTGACTCTGACATAAGAAAACGCGGTACTTGTCAGATATTTGCCAGCGTTATGTCTGGAGAAGCCTGGGACAGAGATGGAGCCTGATGGGCTTTCAGTGAAAGATGGAAAGAACATAGGATGGTATATGAGATGCAATGCAGATCTAATGCTGGTAATCACTCCGCTCTTTGCTTTGCTTAACTAATTTAAAAATTATTCTCAGTGGATATTTAATCCCAATCTTCAGCTCCTCTCTGAATTTAGTCTGGGTCACTGCATAAATACATGTGTTTGTGCAGCAGCTCAATAGCAGGAGCATGTAGCTGGTTTGATCTGCGATATACATCAGGTCATTGAAACCTGTTGAATAATAATGGTTTGTAATCTGCATTAATAAGATAACTATCACATACGCCATCCAGAGCAGTATGAAGTTTCCGGATATAGCGAAGAGTAAGATAATGGATTTCCTTCGGTTCTCCATCTCCTGATCATTGTGCTTCACATCATTCTTGCTGCCCCTCAGCCTACTGCGGACTCTACTGGCCGCCAAAATGTGTCCTACAGTCAGAGCATTGAGCAGCAACATCAAGAATATTGGTAGCAGTGGGGTGAAACAGCGGTGGATCCAGCTAAATGCTACCCACACAGTTACAGTGTAACACTCTATTTTTACATGACAGCCCCAGGGTACATTGTCGATTGTAATGTAGGGTTCAAATGCAAAGTACCAGGGAATGTTTTTCAGAAGGAACAGCGGACACACGGTTCCTATAACCGCGGCAGCAGTTTTTGCAGTGCAATATTTACTCCTCAGCTTCTGGCAACAAATTGTAACAAAACGATCAAAAGTGAAAACGACTGTTAACCAGACAGAAATATCTGTGGCTGCATGAATCAGGGCAGTGTGGAAAGAACACACAGTTGTGATGAACAGGAAGTTAGTAGGGAAATAATAATCTTTAATCCGAAACAGTATCACATCAATGATAATAACCAGTAGATCCGCCGCCGACATGGCCACCAGATAACAGGTGATACATCTGGAGAGACCGCACTTTCCCCGGGACAGGATCACAATCGTCATCACGTTAGCTGTAAATGGGAAACAAACAGAAACAAGGAATCAACTTTTAGGTCACAGCAGAAGAGCCAGTATTTGGTGTGAAATGTACTTTACTGCAGGATCTGGGGGTGGGAACTGAACTCTTTACCGCTGCTAGAATTATGTAGTTGAAAATGATTTTCACAAATTTGCAATGTTAAGTATATGTGAGCGTGGAGTAAATAAGTAAATAAGTGTGGAGTAAATAAGTAAATAAGTGAAAATAAACGCCTTCAACAAATAGTAAACAATGAACAAAATAGATTCTGTGGGAATTTCATCAGAGCTGCTTCCTTCCCGCCACCGCAACTTCATCGCAAGTGGAGTGGAAACCTGGTGGAGCTCCGAGTAAATTAACGGTCCTTTAATTGTACGGGTAAATGGACAGCGAGATAATGAGTTATAAATAATTATAACAAGTTGCTGTTCAGTGACAGAAGATTGAATGAAAAGAAAACATACCAAAATTAATTGAAAATAAGTAATGAATGTTCCATTATATATTGGGAGATAAATGATGGGTGAGGAGCTGCGAGAATGAAGACTGGCCGAATGCAGTAAATACTAAAGGGGGACCACTGACGGTGAGATCAAGCGGCGGGGTTTGGATCCGTGGCCAGGAGAGGGCAGTAGATACCAGGCATGGGTCAGAAATGGCTCAGCGTTCTCATTTTGTCTTCTCAGACTGGAGGCTATGACTAACGACCATTGAAAAAACAGCTGTCAAACACCATGGTAACAGGGGAATTGTTATGTTTGAACTCAGCCAAGCAGCAGCAGTTTCTGTTTACAAACCGCCAGATGAACATTTCACCTGATCAATCGACTTCACCTCGCGGGAAATCCCAAGTCTTTTCATTGGTGCCTTGAACAGTGCAACATCATCTGGGCAAACTCTATCAATGACTACAAGGGGGAGCAGGTCAGGTTTGAGCAGCAACAAATAAACTTACCTTATTCTGTGAACCCTGGAATAAAAGAACATTCCAAAGTGCACAATGGAACAAGGGCACAATCCCTACCTCGTTTGTGTCACCTCTGATCATGCAGGAAACTTCAGAGGGAGGTGGTGGCGGCGATCTCGAGACCGCAGCAAAGGCCAGTGCAAGTGACAACATAGGCTGCAGTCCAACCCAGAAAAACACATTACCGGCTGGAAATCAGCTTCAGAAAGGTTGATTGGAAAGGTCTTACTCTGAATTGGCCGAATACATCTCTAATATTAATCTGACACATCAGCAATATGGAGCATCTACCCCCCTGGTGTGGTAGCCTGTCGATAACTACCTCCCAGGGGAAATGCGACATTATATTTAACTGACCTTCCAGAACATTCAATCAACAATGTAAGACATATTCAGAAGAGTTTGACTCGAACCCCTTTGGATGGTGTGTAAAGAGTGTCATGATTTAATTTGTTTAGAAAGAGAGACAGACAGGGAGTGCGAGATGGAGTACAACATATGCCAGAGAAATCTCTGTGTTGAATAGAGAACATGATAAAGCTGAGGCAGGTGGTGTAGAGTTAATTAACTGTATTCCTGTGTAACTGTGTTTAGACAATAGAGTCTTAGATGGAAATTATATCACATGATTTTAGGCGTGTATATGTTTAATATAGTTAAGTGTGTGTGTGTGTTCAGTGATTAGAGGGAATACCATGGATACAGAAGCATAGTGGAGCAGTACTGAGACAGAAGGATGAAGTAACCACGAATCAGAGATGAGATGTAACGCCCTGTGCTTTTGACAATGTTGGGGTTGCCTTCTTCTTGAGCCGCTGCAGTCCATGTGGTGAAGGTGCTCCCACAGAGCTGTTAGGTCGGGAGTTCCAAGATTTTGACCCTGCGAGGATGTGCGGGGATAATATTTGCGAATGTTGCCAACACTTTGAATTAGTAAAACCTAACAGTAATGAATTTATCTAAAATATACAGCCTTATAAAAATAGCTGAAATCATTTCACCCTATACATTACTCATCAAACCACTATTTTTTAACTGACTGCAAAATTATATTCGTGGACATTTGCAGACACAGGCCATAACTTCACTCGGTGCACTAATGCAGCTCTGAATAAATACATCAGCACTGTGGTTTCAGGAACTCCTTCACAACACAACAGTATTTCCCAGAAATACTGTGTAATATAACACTTCTAAGTTACACTCCAGCAGTGTTAATATGGGCCTTCACTGTCTGTCAGCAGATAGTTACTACAACCTCTCAACCACCTTGTAATGTAAATAAATGTGAATATACACACAGCAAGGTCCCACAAAACAGAGCATCTGTTTAACTGGTGTTGGCTGAGGGGTACTTTGTTCGAAACAGTCCCATGGGAAAGAGAGCACATACGAATGTCAGCCTAGATTTTCGACAGGGACCCAAACACACAACTGCCTACTCAGATGGGGAGCGCTACTACTGAGCAGCAGCAGTTTCAGTTAAAGGTGAGGGAGACAAAGTAACCAGAGAAAGTCGGCAGGACAACATGGTGCAAGGGTCAAGGATATCTCGGAGCAGCTGCAGGGCATTCTGGAGGGGGTGCATCAACAACCAGTTGTCGTGGTGCATATAGGTATCAACGATATAGATAAAAAACGGGATGAGGTCCTAAAAGCTGAATATTGGGAGTTAGGAGGTAAATTAACAAAAAGGACCTCAAAGGTAGTAATCTCAGTCTAGCCAGAGTAGAAATAGAAGGATATTTCAGATGAATACGTGGCTAGAGTAATGGTGCAAGGGGGAGGGATTCAAAATCCTAGCACAATGGAACTGGTTCTGGGGGAGGTAGGACCAGTACAAACTGCACGGTTTGCACCTGGTCGGGACCGGAACCGGTGCCCTAGGGGGAGTGTTTGCTAGTGCTTTTGGGGAGGGTTAAAACTAAAATAGCAGGGTGTTGGGAACCTGTGCTGGGAGGTAGAGCAAAGGGAAGCAAGGATAGAAACAAAAGACAGGAAGTAAAAAAGCAAAAGTGGAAGGCAGAGAAATCAAGTGTGTAACTCAAACAGGGCCACAGTAAATAATAATTCTTACAGGACTAAAGGTGTTAAAAAAGCAAGCCTGAAGGCTTTGTGCCTTAATGCGAGGAGCATTCATAATAAGGTGGATGAATTAGCTGTGCAAATAGATGTAAATGGACATGATATAATTGGGATTACGTAGAAATGGCTCCAGTATGACCAAGTCTGGGAATTCAACATCCAGGGGCATTCAATATTCAGGAAGGATGGGAAAAAGGAAAAGAATGTGGGGTAGCATGGCTGGTTAAAGAGGAGATTAACACAATAGTAAGAAAGGATATTAGCTCTGATGATGTGGAATCTGTATGGGCAGAGCAGAGAAATACCATGGGGCAGAAAACTTTAGTGGGAGATGTATAAAGACCCGCAAACAGTAATGCTGAGGTTGGGGATGGCATTAAATGCAAATTAAAGATGCGTGCAATAAGGGCACAACTGTTATCATGGGTGACTTTAATATACATATAGATTGGGCTAACCAAATTAGTAACAATACTGTGGAGGATGAATTCCTAGTGTGTATACAGGATGGTTTCCTGGACCAAAATGTCGAGGAACCAACTACAGATCAGGTCACCTTAGGTTGGGTATTATGAAATGAGAAAGGATTAATTAGCAATCTTTTTGTGCGAGTCCACTTGGGGAGGAGCGATCATAATATGATATAATTCTTCATTAAACTGGAGACTGAAGTAGTTGACTCAGACACTAGGGTCCTGAATTTAAATAAAGGAATCTATGATGGTATGAGGCACGAGTTGGATAGGATGGATTCGGGAAAGCTACTAAAAGGGTTTACAGTGGATAGGCAATGGCAAATATTTAAATGTCGCATGGATGAACCACAGAATTTGTTCATCCCTGTTTGGCATAACAATATAGCAAAAAAGGTGACTCAACTGTGGCTAACAAGGAAAATAAGGGACAGCATAAGATCCAAGGAGAGGACATATAATTTGGCCAGAAGAAGCATCAAACCTGAGGATAGGGAGCAGTTTAGAATTAAGCAAAGGAGGATAAAGGGATTAATTAAGAGGGGGAAAATAGATTATGAGAGTAAGCTTGCAGGGAGCATAAAACTGTCTGTAAAAGCTTCTTTAGATATGTAAAGAGGAAAAGGTTGTTGAAGTCAAGCGTAGGTCCCTTGCAGTCAGAATCAGGGGAAATTATAATGGTGAACAAAGAAATGGCAAAGGAATTGCCATTTAAAGAAGTGGCCCTAGAATCAGTTGATGCATTGCTGGTCATCTTCCAAAGTTCTATAGACTCTGGAGCAGTTTCCATGGATTCGAGGATAGCTAATGTAACCCCACTATTTAAAAAAGGTGGTTGAGAGAAAAAGGGGAATTATAGACTGACATCAGTAGTGGGAAAATGCTAGAGTCCATTATAAATTATGTAATAGCAGAGCACTTGGAATACATTGACAGGATTGGGCAAAGTCAACATGAATAAAACGAAGATTCACCAGACTGATACCTGGGATGGCAGGAATGACGTATATGGAGAGGTTGGTCGATTAGGATTATATTCGCTAGAGTTTAGAAGAATGATCTTATTGAAACTTATAAAATTCTAACAGGACTAGACAGACTAGATGAAGGAAGAATTTCCCAATGGCGGGGTGTCCAGAACCAGGGGTCACAGTCTAAGGATAATGGTAAGCACTGAGTTGAGGAGAAATTTCTTCATCCAGAGAGTGGTGAACTTGTGGAATTCTCTACCACACAAGGCAGTTGAGGCCAATTCATTAAATATAATCAAGAAGGAGTTAGATATATTTCTTAAGGCTAAAGGGATCAAGGGATATGGGGAGAAGGCTGGGACAGGGTACTGAAATTGGATGATCAGCCATGACCTCTTTAAATGGTGGAAAAGTCTCGAGGGGCCGAATGGCCTACACCTGATCCTATCTTCTAAGTTTGTATATTTCTATTAGCCAGAGGTCGCTGTCGTTGCCACAGATTAACTGGAACAATTTCACAATTTAACAACATCCCACTGTTTGAATGCTGTGCTCATTCTCACTTAGAGCAGCAGCGCTCTGAGACATTCAATGAAGAACGTTATAAGATTGTCTGTTCGTGCTTAAAATAACATTATAATATCAATAATCATACCTTAATGTTTGGAGGAAAAGGAGGCCAGATATTCTCGGAATTTGAGAAACTGACACAAATCAGCAAAATAATCACCTCAGAACTGACAGAGTGAATAGCCAGGCCCGCAAGGAGAGCAGTAATACAGCGAGACTCGGATGTATTCAATCAGTAACCGGTTACAATGACTTGCTGGAAACTCTAAGGCCTGCAAGAATAACATCGGACAACATTTGTACCTGTAGCGGATTCAGTCACAATGAGAATGGGCTTGCGATTAATGGAACTCCCATTATACAAATGATGCTGACTCGGGGTGCTTGACACACAGGACCACAGGGACACAGGAGTAGGTCATTTAGCCCCACAAGCCTTTTCCGACATTCAATTACATCATGGCTGATCTGTACTTTAACTGCATTTCCCCACTTGGTTCCATATCCCTTGATACCCTTACCTTAAAAAAATCTATCGATCTCTCTCTTGAAAACTACAATTGACCGAGTATTGACAGGATTTTTGAAAGAAAGAATTCCAGATTTCCATTACCCCTTGTGTGAAAAATTGTTTCCTGATTTCACTCATAAATGTCATAGCTCTAATTTGAAGATTATGCCTCCTCGTTCTCGATTAGACCACCATAGGAAACAGTTTCTCTGCCTCTACGCTATCGAATCGCTTTATCAATTTAAATACCTCGATTACATCCCCCCTCAACATTCCAAACACAAGGGAATACAAGCCAAGGTTATGCAACCTGTCCTCGTGTTTGTATATTTTAAAACCTTGTATCAGTCTGATGAAATTGCGCTGAAGCACCTCCTGGGCCAATTCATCTATCCTGCGGTGCACATTTCATCAAACAGAAACCTGGAAGGGGTTTCGTAGCACCGGGTGGTGGGACCCGTTATACTGAATGTGAGATTTCAGCTTCCCAACTGAAGTGGAAATTTAGTCAGGGGTAACTTAAGTGTTAAACAACACCGATTTCATCTCCCGGGCTCTGTCACACTGAACTTTAAATGTGAAGTTGAAGAATGTAACATAGACAGCTTACAGGGCGATATGACAGATGTGTTTAAAATTATGAAAGGATTGTAGAAGGTAGATAGAAGCAGATCATTTCCGGTAGATGTGGGTTCAAGAACGAGGCGCCATAGATACAAGATTAAATAGAAGGCATTGGAACAGAGATAACAGAGCGGGAGAGGTGTCTTCATAAAGGGAGTTGACAGGCGGAGGAATTCAGTTACAGGGATAGTGGATGAGACAGACACTGAAGAGAAATTAAATTGAATTTGTATGGAGCTGCGGTTTGAATGGGTGGGCAGGGTTGCTAAGTGTGCAACAGGTGTTGTGCCCGGTTAGTATAAAGGGACAATAATCAGACATCTAATTGGTGCTATTTGTAAAATTTGAATGGTGGATACATATACGGGTTTCTCAAACGTGGACAAGCACAGAGCTGTTTCACAGAGCGCCGCTGCGTTGTTCCAATCGCTTTCTCATTGCACTGAATTCCCGGTCTGACCTGGAGCGCTGCAGGAAGGGATGTGAAAAAAGCAGCTGCCTCCCGCTGGCTGAAGGCAGCACAATGCCCGCCTGGTGTGTGAACAGGAGTCTGAGAACAGGCTGGAGCCCGGTCAGGGGAGAAAATCAGGGGGCGAACCTGTGTCTCTGCATGGAGCACAAACCCACCCTCGGCATGGATTGTGATCACCAGAAATGATATGCAGCTCTTTGCTGGAAAGAGAGGGAGAACAGCGGCAAGATTCTGATTAATGGGACTGAAAAAATCCCAGTCCTGACTGTCCGGATTCCCAGTTATATGTCCAGGAGTAGCCGTCAGTGGATCGGTCTCCAGTGGGAATCAGAGGGAGAATTTTACAACACAGTGAGTGTTCAGTAAAATATAGTTCTTGTCAATATTATCGAGTGTTAACGGAAAGAATTGGAAGATAGAAAAACTGTTTGGCCATGGAAAGAGTGGAATTAAAATATTGCATTGATTCACACACTGCACGGGTTCTCAGTTAAAATGGAATAATTGGAAAGACATTAAATTAAGAAAATAATCTGCAGTTTTTATGGGGGTATAAAGAGCTTTAAGAATTCAACAAGTGACCTGTCAACGAACGAGGTAGAGCAGAAATACAGTCATTAAATTTCTGCCTTGCAATTGACTTGGGGAAAAAAAGTGAAAAAAAGACAGTTACCGACATAAGAGCAGAAAAACAGTTAACCCTGATTCACAACTTTAGTAATGGAATATAATCACTTACCGGGGATTCCAACAGCTGCTATAATTGGATAGTAAATCATTACTGCCTGTAGAACTGGCGGTAACACAGTAAATGGATATGCGGTGAACGGAACTCTCATTCTGTCTGAGAAATGATGGTGACTTTTGGCACTGGACACGGCTCAACTGAATCAGTGAGATGAAAGATTAAGGGAAAATCCTTATTTATAATTGATGGACATTTCCCGTGGGATCAGGAAACAGCTCAATTATGGACATTACTTCCAGTCATTTGGTCATCGCGTCAACACCCTACACTGTAATGTTTGTGCTGCACGAATTACATCCAAATTGATATTGCAAGTGTTCTGAAATGAAACCACCCAAAGATTGGAATAATATTTTGCTCACATTTCTATCTGTCAATGTACTGAAAGCCGGGCTCTGACGGCATCGCTGAAACACCTTAAACAGAAGCAGCTTCAGGTTCCCCTCTGTTACGTCGCATGTTTCCCTCCTGTCGATGCACCAACTGAATTCCACCAATTCTCAAAATGTTTTCAATGTTTACACCACCCCCGGCGCTCCAAATTCATCCCTTTGACTGTGGGAGTTTAGGAAGGCAATTGAATGAGGAATGTATGTCTTTAGGACGGGAAGAGTTCGGGCTTTGCACAAACACCTGGCATAAAATAAGTCTAAAATCTCAGGTAGAAAGATGTAACCATCGGCACGGGCTCGAAACATCCTCAGTTTCACTGAAATCCGCATTCTATAAAGGTTACAGGTAATATTAACACAGATCCCCTTCAGTTTTAAGAGGGCTGACCCAGGTATAGGGTAACATGAATAAGTCATTCATGCAAGAAAGGCTTATGAAATAATACAGAGCGGCCTACGGGTGGCGCTGTCCAGGGAGAGAATAAATACTTGGGCATGGGCCCAGCTTGCGCAGGACATTCTTAACAGGAATTAGTGAAGTACACAACTAGACCTCCATGTTGTAAAAAGTTGATTAAAGCTTTGTTTTTCGCTTAGACCAAGTGCCTAGTAGTTTTCTTACGTCATAGTGTACTGTACAATATTGAAATAGGTTGGGCCACATTTGGAGCAGAATCTCTGTGGAAACCTCCATCCCGAGTTTCTGCTCAGTTCATTATTTTCTATCATTACTCATTCCCGGTAGTATAACTTTGATCTTTCCAGTGACATTACCGAATGTCAGGCCGTGGAACACAGGTGCATTAACCAGGAGCAGGTCATTCAGTGTCTCGGGCCTGCTCCAACATTTAATTTGATCATGGCTGATCTGCAGCTCAGTTTCATTTCCCCTTATTTGCTACTTATCTCTTCATATCCTCACCTTACAACAATTTGCTACTTATCTCTTCATATCCTCACCTTATAACAGCCATGAAAGCTACAAATGATCCCAATATGCACAGGTTTTTATGCATTAGAGTTTCAAATGTCCATCAGCCATCGTGTGAAAAATAGCACTTTCATTTCGCTCCTGAATGACGGAAGTCTAATGTTAAGCTTATTGCATAGAATTACTTACAATATACAGCAGAGAAACAGGCCATTCGGCCGAAGAGGTCCATGCCGGTGTTTCTGCTGCACACGAGTCTCCTCTCACCACATCACCATGACCTTCTAGCTATTTAACCCTCATGTGTTTAATCAGCTTCCCCTTAAATACATCTATGCAATTCGACTCAACTAATGCTTGTGGTATCGAGTTCTACAATATGTCCCCTTATTCATGATTCTTGCCCCAGAGGGAATTGTTTCCCGGTATCTACCATATGGAATCATTTGACATTTTAAGTACCTCTTACAGATCAGCCCTCAATCTGCTTTAATCACGGGAATGGACACCATATTTTTGCAAACTGACATCATAATTTAACCCTTTTAGCTCAGCTAAAACTCTGGTGATTCTGCCCTGCACCTACTCCAAGGCCCTTATATAATCAGTGAAGGCCTCGGCAGTCGGTGGAAGAAAGGAAGATTGGAGAATGAGATTGGAGGGGAAGATTGGGACCTGGAGGAAAGAGAGAAGCAATGGGGGTCGGAGGATGGGTAGACTAGAGAATGTGTTCAAGAAGGAGTTGAATATATTTCTTAAGGCTAAAGGGGTCAAGGGGTATGGGGAGAAAGCAGGGACTGGGTACTGAATTTGGATGATCAGCCATGATCGCATTGAATGGTGGAGCAGGCTCGAGGGGCCGAATGGCCTACTCCTGCTCCTATCTTCTATGTTTCTATGTTTCTATGAAGCATGATGCTAAAATTTGTTCACTTTTACATTCAGTCAAATGGAGATTCTGTCAAGTTTACCATGACAGTGTTACATATGTGGGCCATTACAGGGCTGTAGCAGGGGCGGAAACCTGATTAGAGTGTTTCAAACGTGGAGTTGCAGGAAAGATCGGCATGGATTTGGGAGGCAACAACACTCAAGGACCTTGGAGATGAAACGGAGGTTGCGGATGGTGCGGTAATTTGCAAGAACAGAGGGGTCAAGGTTGGATTTTGTATGAAGGGGTGATGGCGGGTATACTTATCTCTGAACATAGCATATATCTGCAATATTACATTTATATTCTAAAATTATTAGTGGAAACTATATATGTCTATGTGTGTAAGTTAATGCAAATTATCAATCAACTGAAATTGTATATCTAAACTTTCAGAGAACAAGTATATCTTTAAACAGTGGATGTATAATTAAAACCATAAATGTATTGAAACAGTTTGTGCCTATTTAAAGTAGCTTTCCTGTAATCGAAAGCAGTCACATTTACACACCATATCCATCATTTAAACCAGCATGTCCGAATCGATAAATATCATCTCATTTAAAAGTACTTGTTCCAGTGTTTCTTCCTCTTTATATGCCGAGGTTCAAGTTCACGGGACACTGAGCATTTAAATGGGAACAGGAGAGAATGGATAACTTTAAAAGATTCAATCTTCACTCCCTCCAATAAAATGGAGATGATTAGCATTGTTTTTTATACAGTGGGCTATTATGATCTGGAATTCACTGCCTGAAAGCGCGGTGGAAGTAGATTCAATAGCAACTTACAAAAGGGAATTGGATAAATATTTGAAAGGGGAGAAACTTGCAAAGACATTGTGAAATAGAAGGGGAGTTGGAGTAATTGGAAAGCTCTTTCAAAGAGCTGGCGCAGGCATGATGGGCCGAATAGCCTCCTCCTGTGCTGTATCAGTGGAGGAATATTGAGGTGTAATAATCTCTGCTACCAGGAGGGGAAGCCTTTGGCTAAAATATCTCCCCTCCCCCTAGAGACCTGTTGGTGAAATGCAGCCAGCATTGACCCTCCCCATTTAACAGTAACTGTCGCTGAGGGTCGGGATCAACAGACCAAGGCTGCCTCACTGGAACCTCACCCCAAGGGCCTGATCACCTGTGTTAGCCCAGACACTCAATGACAACACCTACCAGCAGGGGACACTGCTGACCAGGAGGGATAGAAAGAGAGAGAGAGAAAGAGACAAAGAGAGACAAAGAAAGACAGAGAGAGTGACTTACCGAACCACCCCAGTTTGAAAAAATTACAGTCCACCCTCATTGGCCGCTATGTGGCGCTGCCCGTCGCTCACACATCTCAACTGCTGAGAAAAGCGCCAACTACAATGAAATCAAACCCAGTTCTTTAGATAGCATCCCTTGTATCACAACATTCAGCCAAAATTTCGTGAACAATCGGGCCGCAGTCCTTTCGAAGGCCAGCCCTGCTTTACTAATGTCGATTGATTGTGGAAGAAAGTAAAAGCTGGGAGAACAGGAGTCTTTGAATTATGGAGCAGCAACACAGGCACCTGAGAGCGCAAGGTTTTGATGGAATAACTAGGTTGTTGCTGCGAACAACAAAATATATTTGTTGCCTGTAACAGAGGTTGTGTTCTCACGGTGGATTACTAGTAGTTGCCGGAGAGGGAACAGAAGATATAAAGCAACTCACAGCACCAGGGACCCGGGTTCGAATCCGGCCTCGGGCGACTGTCTGTGTGGAGTATGCACATTCTCCCCGTGTTTGCGTGGGTTTTCTCCGGGTGCTCCGGTTTCCTCCCACAGTCCAAAGATGTGCGGGTTAGGTTGATTGGCTATGATAAATTGACCCTTAGTGTTAGGGGGATTAAATACGTGGGGTTACGGGGATAGGGTGGGATATGTGTTGGTGTAGGGGTTACGGGGATCGGGTGGGACATGTGTCGGTGCAGGCTCGATGGGCCGAAATGGCCTCTATCTGCACTGTGGGGTTTCTGTGATTTCTGTGATGTGATATTAGTGTGACTCAGATTCGAAACGAGAGTGCTGCGGCCACAATACCGAACTCTAACCACTATAGATTCGTCGCGCCACACATCAGCTGCTGAAGCTTTGCTGTTGACCACAGCAAAGTAACGCACGGCACTGCTCAGCAAAGCAGGCATTTTGTTGAAGAGGCCAAAATAATCACCGCCCAAAATTCTGGCAGTGGAATGATTCAAGCTCACGGCCCGCAGCGACTGGAACCTCAATCCAGCACTTTTTTAAAAAGTGGGAGTTCGTCAACATTAAACAGATTTACAACATCGTGATCATTCCTTTGTTGCAGACAATCATTCCTTTAGCAGTTTTCAGCTACAGAAATGAAATTAATCTGTGCCAGAGAGGATAGGGACAAAGAGAGATAGGACGAATTGCAATGGTGTAACCTTCAAAATTTAAAAACAAGAAAGATACATTTTCAAAGAACATGAGACTCCTTTGAGGGAAGGCTATCAGCTAAGAATTGAGACAAACAACTCGACGTGCCATCGGGCACTGAGTTTTTAGGAAGAGCATTTACAGGTTAAATGGTTCTGTCCACATTTCACAGCAGGCCCACCCTTAAAAAAGGGTATACGAGAAAGACCTGATAAGCCCTTAGCACAGACGGTGGAAGGGAGAGCCATACAAGAGTGGAGCAGGTCTAACACTCTTCCGGGAGTGGACTCAACCCATCCTTGAAGGTTCCAGACGAGAGGGAGAAAGGCCGTAAGCCGGAGAACTGTGTGTGTACGCCAGCCATCTGTCCGATAGGGACTGGTACTAGCTGAATGTCATGGTCGTATATTTTTTGCTGTATGACTAATTTGTTATATGACGTCTTAAGCTTTATTAAAACACAATATTCCCACCATATTGGCTGATAATTTGAAATAGATTGCGACTCTCTACAAGCTAACACACATTTAATGTCATATTCAATTCAATTCAATTCAATTCAATTTTATTTCTCATATATGCAGCAAACGTGTGTACTGCACAATGAAATGTTGATTTTTACGAGTCCTCCCAACATTGGAATAAATATGGCATAGCAATGATAAAAATACTAATAGAAATACAGTAATAATAAATAAAACAATAATAATAATAATAAATTATTCGTTCATGAGTCTAATGGCCTGGGGGTAGAAGCTGTTTCGAAACCTGCTGGTACGAGACCGTATGCTTCGGTATCTCTTACCGGACGGGAGCAGGGCGAAGAGTTGTGGCTGGGGTGGCTCGCGTCTTTGATGATTCTCAGGTCCTTCCCCCGGCACCTCTCAGGGTAGATATCCTGCACAGCAGGTAGTTTAATTCCTATAGTATGTTGTGCAGCTTTCACCACCATCTGTATGGCCTTGCGGTCTATGCGGTCTATTCATGCATTGATGTCTTTAAGCAATATATATGATTTAATGCTGTTTCTGGACAAAAATAACTGCTTTACTTACGTGAACTCGACCGCTGTGTTTAGGCTCGACCCTAAATATTTATCTCCAACCTGGAAACAGTTTATAATCTGGAGACAAGGTTTCAGCAGGCGGTGGGCAGGGAGCAGAGGCTTGAGGATGATCTGTGTCATGTGGGAGCAGAACACAATATTCCTGCTGTTTATTTTCGTTATCCTGCATAATTTTCCATACTGTTATGTTATACTCCTCTTAAATATCATGGGGTTTAGTTTATTGCAATGATCGCTGCGGCTCTTTTCAATTTTATGAATTTGCAGCAAATTGAGTATCACAAAACCAGGGAAATTGTCATTGACGAGATTAAACACTCAGTGCAATGTCAGCGATTTTTGAATTTAAGATGGGTGCTGTGCTTATACAGCTGCCATGGCCGAGTTGCTCAGGCATTCCAGTGGAAATTTCATGGATTTTCCTGGGATTGTTCGCAGCTTGTCGAATTTTTATGTTAATAAATCTAATTTGTTAGAAAAGTTTAAAGCCTTGTTTGATCCGAGCTCTGATTACCCCAAAGACTGAAGAAAGTTAAAACAAAAACTCGACAGAGCCTCATGTCCAAAGTCATATTTTCCTCCCAAGCTTGCTGCACTTAGCTCATGGCACGGCTCAAATTACTGATATATACTTGCAATGGAAAACAAGGAAATAGGACTTGGTGGTAGAGCAGGGAAGTGGGAATAATTGGAAAGCTCTTTCAGAGAGCTGGCACAGGCAGGGTGGGCTCAAAGCCTTTCTTCTCCAAGCGTTGCAGTGTTTGCCAACGGCTTGTTGGTCTGTGGGTGTGGACCTCGCTTAGGGAATTACTTGGATTGAAATGCGAGAAAATCACCAATCCCCTCAGCTTAGCGACATTGCAGAAGACTTCAAATATCTGTGCATGTCATATGTCCAAAAGGTAGCAAGAACCCGCGGTTTTATTATTAAAAGCGGAAATTCAGTCCCAGATGTGCCATAACTGTGACGTAAATCCGTTTGTTTACAGAAGCCTTTTCCACATTGTCAATCTGGGAGCGTGGCAGGACATATCTTCAACTCTGCCGCTCACCCACAAAGCACCCCAACTCACGGATTCAGAAACAACCCATAGATGGAGAGCCAAAGACGTTCAATATCAGCAGCGCAGGGAAATGTGTCAATGTGATTTGGCCTCGTGGATCAGTTGATTAAACGGTCTGCCTAATAAATCAATGTAGATCTTGGTTTTGTACACCGGTACCAAGCCGTAATTGATAATTTGTGAATTTCAGTACCAGAATAACAGAGGCTGGAATCTATATTTATTCAAGATCCAGTCAGCAAAATATTTCAGAATGGCTGTTCGAAATTTGCCTGACGTGGTTACTGAGTGACGGTGGAACGTTTATTAACTTTTGTTCCATTCATTCGAATTGTGATGAACATTGAACTTTTCTCATTTTATAAACTGTATTTGAAGGCTCTCGGTATAAATGTTCAGTATTTCTGACAGTGAGATGTGAGTGAGCAGCTGGTGAGTGTAACGGGCTCAGGGCTGGATGCAGGAAGCTCTCTGACAGTCTCTCTCTCTCTCTCTCTCTCTCTCTGATGGAGAGAGTTGATTGACAGCTGGAGGCTGTTGGCGGTTTGATTTATGTAGAAAGTTCCCTCTAAACCATGTTATGATTGACAGCTGCAACCGACTTGTTTGTCTCAGGACACAAACCAGCGAATATATAATTGCCGAATTTAAACACACAGTTCAGCGTTAGTAATTTGAGATTTTAATTTGTTGGATAACACCTTTATGCAGCTGTGAGGGCCGATTGGGTAAGGCGTTGGAATTCAAAATCAATGGGGTTTCCCCGCGTAGATTCGATCCCTGCTCGCAACGAACTTGCAAGCAATGCTTCATATAGTTTGTTTCTCAGAATTACAGAACGAGACCATTCGGCCCATCGTGTCTGTGCCGGCCAAAGAAGAGCGATCCAGCTCCCAGCAACCGCTCCCCTTTGAAGCAGTTAGACATATCAGTGCCGGTCTTAAGCATACTAAAGTATTGGCTAGAACGCTGTACTAATTACCTGCTAAATGAGCTGCACCTGATTAAGAGAATTATTCAAGAAAGGAACTAATAAACGAACTGTTCAGGAAGGCATGCTGGGAGGCTTGACCAAAATCCCAAAGTGTTCTGCAGACTGTCACACAGAACAGTGCATGGATCATATAAGATTCTGAAGGGGAGTAACAGGGTTGATGCTGAATGATTGTTTCCCCTGGTGGCATAGTGGTTAGCACTGTTGCCTCACAGCGCCAGGGACCCGGGTTCAAATCCGGCCTCGGGTGACTGTCTGTGTGGAGTTTGCACATTCTCCCCGTGTTTGCGTGGGTTTTCTGCGGGTGCTCCGGTTTCCTCCCACAGTCCAAAGATGTGCGGGTTAGGTTGATTGGCTATGATAAATTGACCCTTAGTGTTAGGGGGATTAAATACGTGGGGTTACGGGGATAGGGTGGGATATGTGTTGATGTAGGGGTTACGGGGATCGGGTGGGATATGTGTCGGTGCAGGCTCGATGGGCTGAAATGGCCTCTATCTGCACTGTGTGATTTCTGTGATTCTGTGATTCTGAGAGTCTTGAGCTAGGGGGCATAGTCTCAGGATAAGGGGTCAGCCATTTAAGACAGAGATGAGGAGGACTTTAACCACCCAGATGGGTGAGAAGCTTTGGAATTCTTTATCCAAAGCGCTGTGGATGCTGAGTCTTTGAATATATTCAAGGGGGGGAGAGCTAGATTTTTGGACTCTAGGGGAATCAAGGGATATGGAGACAGGTCGGAAAGTGGAATTGCAGTCGAAGATCAGCCATGATCTTATAGAATGGTGGAGCAAGATCGAGGGGGCCGTATGGCCTACTCGTGCTCCTAATTCGTATGTTCTTAAGTTCTTATAGAAAAACTAAATCTAATAAAATTACCTGCAATACTTTGGAATGCTGCAAAACCTCAGTCCTCAGGATAGCCAAACGACCTGTAACATTAACCCTTTGTTTCTCTCTCCACAGAAGTTCCGGGACCTGCGGAGTTTTTCCAGCATTTTCTGAATAAATCCATTTTCAGCATCTGCAATATGTTACCTTATGCTCTATTGTGCTTCCCGTTGTAGGAACAAAAAGTGAAAGCTAATTGCAGTGAAGTGTGACTGTCTAGTGGCGGGTTAGACCGTCTTATCTTGATCTGTTTCACTTTTCTATTTGCCTGCGAATCCCAATGCAGCACATATCGGCCAGATTGGAACTATATTCATCAGAAAACAGCTCATAGAGTCATAACGGCACAGGAGGAGGATATTCAGCCTATCGAGTCCGTGTCGGCTCTCTCTGGAGCAATCCAGTCAGTCCCATTTCCCCGCTCTATCCCCATTGTGCTGCAACTTCATTTCCCTCAAGTGCCAATCCAGTCTACCCTTGAAAACATTGAGTCTCTCCGCTTCCACCACGTCCATCCGTATCGAATTCCAGGTGTTCACCACTCGCTACGTAAAAATGTTTTACCTCACGTCCCCCCTGTATCTCTTGCCCAAAACCTTAAATCTGTGTCCCCTAGTGCTTGTACCATCAACTCGTGCGAACAGCCTATCCAAACCCGTCATAATCTTGTACACCTGCATCGAATCACCCCACAACCTCCTTTGCTCTAATGATAACAAATCCAGCTTCTCTAACCTGTCCTTTCAGCTAAGGTCTCCCATCCCGGAACCATTCTGGGAAATCTCCTCTACACCCTCTCAATTGCCTTCACACCCTTCCTAAAGTGCGGTGACCAGAACTGGACGCAATACTCCAGTTGTGGCTTAACAAGCACTTTAAAAAGGTTCAGCATAAACTCTCTAATTTTGTACTCAATGCCTCTAGTTATGAAGCCCAAGAGGCCAGATGCTTTGTTAACCACTCTTTCAATATGTCCTTCCACCTTCGTGGACCTATGCACATTAACTCCCACGTACCAATGTCCCTGCACAGCCTTTCAAACTGTGCCATTAAGTGTTTATTGCCTCTCTCTGTTCCTTCTGCCAAAATGCATCACCTCACACTTCTCTGTATTACATTCCATCTGCCACGTCTCTGTCCATTCTGCTAGCCTGTCTATGTCTGTTGCAGTCGATTGGTACCATCATCACTATTTGCCACACCCCCAAGTTTGGTGTCATCAGCAAATCTAGAAATTCTACTCTGTATTCCAATATCCAGGTCATTTATACATATACCAAAAATAGCAGTGGACCCAGCAGTGTCCCTTGGGGAACACCACTATCTTCCACCCTCCAGTCTGAAAAACAGCCATTTACCACAACTCGCTGTTTTCTGTCCTTAAGCCAATTCATTGTACAAACTGCCACTGACCAACCTATTCCATGAGCCTCAATTTTGTTAACCTTCCTTCTCTGTGGTACTTTGTTAACTGCCTTCCGAAAATCCATGTAGACAACATCCATTGCATTCCCTTCATCAATTCTCTCTGTTACTTCTTCAAAAACTTAAATTGGACTGGTCAAACACGATCTGCCATTTACAAATCTGCGCCAGCTCTCCTTAATTAGCTTAAACCTCTCCAAGTGCCTGTTAACTTTTTCCTTGATTATTATTTCTAAAACTTTATCCACCACTGATGTGCAACTCACCGGCATGTAGTTACTGGAATTGTCCTTACAGCCTTTCTTGAACAATGGTGTCACACTTGCCACTTTCAAATGCCCAGGCACCTGTTCCACATAAAAGGAAGATTGGAAAATTATGGCAAGCCCTTCTGTTATCTCCTCTCCAATTTCCCTTAGCAACCTGGGATGCAAGCCGTCTGGACCAGGGGACTTGGCCACTCTAAGCATACCGATCCTTTCTAGTACATCCTGTCTATCAATTTTCACCCATTCCATTGCTTCTAACTTTCCCACTTCTATGGATATTGTGTCAGTATCCACCTCCTTAGTAAACACCGACACAAAATACTCAATGAGTAGTCTAGCCTTGCCCTGCGCCTCTAAGCATATACCACCTTCTTCGTCTATAATAGGCCCCATCCTGTCTCTTACTACCCGCTTACTCTTTACATGCCAGTCGAGAATTTTTGGGTTCCCTTTTATGTTAACCGGCATTCTACTCTCATTTTCTCTCTTTGCCAATCCTATTTTCATCTTCACTTCCCCTCTCAACTTATTGTATTTGGTCTGGTTCTCCCTTGAAGATTTCACTGACATGCATCTTATGCCTCTTTCTTGGTTTCATCATCTTCTCTATCTCCCTCGTCATCCATTGATTCCCATACCCTTCACTCTTGATGGAATGTACCTATCCTGTACTTGGAACATCTCCTCCTAAAAGATCAACTACAACAACAAATTGTATTTATACAGCGCTGTTAACGTTTTAAAACGTCACAAGGCGCTGCACAGGAGTATTGTAAGGCAATAAATTTGACACCGATCCACATAAGGACAAAATAGGGCAGGTGACCAAAGCTTGGTCAAAGAGGCACGTTATCAGGAGCGTCTTAAAGGAGGAAAGTGTTGGATTGCAAAATTAGGCCTGTGAACTTTAGCCTGAAAAAGGCATATGGGATGCTTGCCTTCATTAGCCGAGGCATAGAATATAAGAGCAGGGAGGTTATGATGGAGCTGTACAAAACGCTGGTGAGGCCACAGCTGGAGTACTGTGTGCAGTTCTGGCCGCCTCACTATAGGAAGGATGTGATTGCTTTGGAGAGGGTGCAGAGAAGATTCACCAGGATGTTACCTGGGATGGAGTGCCTCAGCTACGAAGAGAGGCTGGACAGGCTGGGGTTGTTTTCCTTGGAGCAAAGAAGGCTGAGGGGGGACCTGATTGAGGTGTACAAAATGATGAGGGGCATAGATAGGGTAGATAAAGTGGAACTTTTCCCCTTAGTAGGGGGGTCAATAACAAGGGGGCATAGATTCAGGGTAAGGGGCAGGAGATTTAGAGGGGATTTGAGGAGGAACTTTTTCACCCAGAGGGTGGTTGGAATGTGGAACTCAATGCCTGAAAGGGTGGTAGAGGCAGGAACCCTCACAACATTCAAGAAGCATTTGGATGAGCACTTGAAATGCCATTGCATACAAGGCTATGGACCAAATGCTGGAAAATGGGGTTAGACTGGACAGGGATGGATGGGCGGCGCAGACACGATGGGCTGAAGGGCCTCTTTCTGTGCTGTAAAACTCTATGACTATGACTCTAATACATTAACCATTAGGCTGTAGAACTAGAAACCATATTTAAAGGATGAATAGCTTTACATTGTTGAGTTTTGTGTGTACTAAAAGCGTACATGTAGCATTTAGATAGCTGCAAAGCATGATGGGATGCTTGACCATTCTTTATTAACACTTTTTAACTAGTACTGTAGAATAGCTGATCAAACCAGATTCACCAGACTGCGGGCCGCCACCCCACGTATCTCCAAACATATTGGAATGTTGTTATCAGCTTCACAGAAGCAGTGTTCAACACAGATTGCCCTTCTAAGAGATAAGGAGAGCTAACCACAGAGTATATGGTTTGTTTGCTCGATGGTTAGGGGAGACATATGTACTTTGACTTTACAAACCTTCAGACATTAGCTCCTACTGCAGAATTGTGCTATACAACATTAATAAGAGAAGTCTCTAAAATCCCACAACAAGTTGTGGCCACCTAGTTAAACACTAAAAGGAATCAGCCATTTCTGAGACAATCCTTGCTTCAAACACCTTATCTCCCTTTGGAATGTTTGCTCGAAGCCTGAGCTGACATTATTTATCCCAACAAGCTTTTCTCGAGAGATTAACGAAGTAACCGCACATCACCAGGGCAAGCACAGTAGCACCAGAGGTGATAAGCATGGTTGCCGCCTTGCTGGAAGCTACGTCGTGGAGCCTCAATGTCTGAAAACTATGCGCTTACTGATAAGAAGTAACTACAACTAGTGTGACATGTTTACTGTCACAGGAGAACTCAAGGTGGGCCCTGACAGTTGAGTGACTAACCACATCAACCAAAAAGAGTGTAACTGTAGTGACGCTGTTTGTACGTGTACGCCCACATCTTGTAACCGGTGAGTCTTGCCCATTGAAAGGTATAAACATGTTTGTTTTGCTGCTATTCCTTTGAGAGTTAGGTGCAAGCTTGAGGAAGCTAGCCTTTCTCCCTTTGTGCACAAGGCCTCCCGGCCGTTTTCTAATAAACTTTAACTTTGTCAGCAGTTCCATCTCTCTGTCTAGTTTTGCTCCGAAAATTCGAGTCCAACAGTTGGTGTCAGAAGTGGGCTACTGTGCTTCAGGTAGGACGCTCAAACGGGCCCTGTGTTGGCGGGTGGAGGTTGAGGCAGGGGTTCGCCCCTGTGCTCGAGACAGGGAGGTGTCCTGTATAAAGTCCTTGAGGGCGAGTTCGGTAGGCCTACGGAATTGAGACGCGTCTCTCGGCAGAAAGGGGCTAGGCTCGCTATTGGAGACATGAGGGTTTGGCGGATGCACCTGCCGCAGTATTAAAATTATCCACGTAGTTAAATTATTCCTCATGGAGACCAGGGACTGACGGAATTGACTAGACCTGAATGTGTATTTCTGATTAAGTGCATAAGCTGATTTAGATTCTAAGGTGATACGATTGTGCCGATTAAAGTATAAGATTAGGGTAAAGTAAGTAAGTTCAACTATAAGATAAAGCATAAGGATATACATAATGATAGACATGGTTGACGAGGGGAAACCCCTTTCACCGGACGTTCCGGCTATGGCCACCAGTGTCACTGTTGTTAAATGGGTCCAAGAGGCTAATTTAAAATACCAAATTGAAATGATCAGGAATGGGTGGAAGGAAACGAGTCCAGTAGCTGATCAAATAAAGTGGTGGGCGGGGCAAAAGGATGCTAAGCAAGCTAACTTTGGGGTGGTTTTGTGTGCTAGTTGGTTGGATCAGAAGGGACCCATAATCGTGGAGAAAAGGGGAAAGCTGTCTCTACTACAGGACTTCTTGAGACCTGTTCAGGAGGCTAAAGTTCGAGTTTGTACTCTCCTGCACCTGGAGCCGTCAGAGCCTGAGAATTTAGATGATTTAAAGAATTTGGGGGGCATTGTTGAGGCCATAGAGGCTCAACAAAACAAGACCACACAACCCACGGGCCCCGCCGAATACCACCATATCTGCCGTTCAGCACCGCCTCAAGTTGGGGCTGGGAAATCCAATCCCATGGCCCCCATCCGAATGAATCCAGAAGAGGGTGCCGTCAATGCAGCGACAGGTGGTAGGGGCGATATGGGCGAGTCCCAGCCCTTTACGTCCCAAGAATGATCTAGTGTGGTCCTTCTCATTCCCGAATTAAAGCAACACAATTCCAATGTCAATGTATGGGTAAAAATACAAGACGTAAAAGATATCATCGAGATGAAATGTCCCTCCACGGTAAAATCATCTAGATGTTAAAACTGTCACGTATCCGCTCACCTGTATAGAGATTGCCCCATGAAGAAGAAACGGTGTAACAATTGCGGGCGCCCTGGACACCATCAGGCCACTTGTTATGGAAAGGTTGGAGGGAAGGAGGGACAAGGACACCGAGGACCAAGTCAGGCTCCCTAGGGACCACCAGGGTGGGGGGGTTGTCCAACCGAGAGTTGGAGGGTCTACGGGCCCTCCTCCTCCCACCACCACCCCCTCACAATAGATTCTGTACATGTCCTCTGGACCCCCGGTCTCAAGAACGCTTTGCGTTCACTGTCTGGTCCACTCAGTATACATGGACCCAGCCACCCCAGGGACTCCACAGTGCCCCCACTATTTTCCACGAGAGTCTGGAGAAGGCTTTCCAACCAGCGCTAGCG
The DNA here is from genome assembly GCF_052327205.1 of Somniosus microcephalus. NCBI lineage: Eukaryota > Metazoa > Chordata > Chondrichthyes > Squaliformes > Somniosidae > Somniosus > Somniosus microcephalus. The sequence continues at coordinate 73,795,837 of NW_028225179.1, forward strand.
GATACCCTCATGTAAGATTCCGCCTGCCTTCAGTATGTAGATGATATTCTCATCGGCAGCCCCTCGCCCTCAGCTCATTTGGACGCCCTCACGTGTGTCTTGCAAACTTTAACCCTGGGTGGGTTTAAACTGAATCCGACCAAAGCTCAAGTTGGGCTTCCCAGGGTTACTTATCTCGGTCAGATCATCTCCCCAGAGTGAAGAACTCTGACTCCCAAGAGGGTTCAGGCACTTTTACAAATGCCGCGACCTGTCACTATCTCTGGCCTGTGGAGCATGTTGGGATTATTCAACTACTGCCGCACATACGTAGCCGACTTCACTGAATTGGCAAGTCCCTTTAATAATCTTATAAAGGGAGGGCACACGGGAGAGGCAACACTGGATTGGACACATGAGTCAGTCGAAGCCTCTGATATGGTCAAAATCACTTTGGCCAATGCACCTGCCCTGGGTCTCCGAGACCCCGCAAAATCCTTCCACCTGTGGAACTGAGTGGGCATCCTGGCATATAGTGCAGTGGTGGGACAATTCTGGGACGATCGTATATGACCAATAGGATATTATTCTTGCCCGGTAAAGTCCTCCATGACGGGACAGCCCCCATTCCTGGCAGCCACCGATCGTGCAGCCTGGGCGACAGAAGCAATAGAGCCCATGGTAGGTCCCGGTAAGGTAATACTACAAACCCGTCACAGCCTCGTTAAACTTCTCATGGGCAGCCTAAAAACTATCTCCAACCAGAGGCGTGCGAGATGGGAGGCTTGTTTGTTAGGTAGGGGGGTCCGGATCGAGGTGGTAACTGACCCTCGAACAAATGTGGCATCCTTCCTGATAGATGAAGGGACACCTCCCAATTGCAAACTACCATCCTAACGTACCTACGTATGCCCATTGAGGCCAATCAGGCCAATCACTTCCGGGGTCAACACTTAAAGGAGGCACAGGATGCCAAAACATAGAAACATAGAAGATAGGAGCAGGAGTACGCCATTCGGCCCTTCGAGCCCGCTCCGCCATTCAATGAGATCATGGCTGATTATCCAAATTCAGTACCCTGTCCCTGCCTTCTCCCCATATCCCTTGATACCTTTAGCCTTAAGAAATATATCCAACTCCTTCTTGAATATATTTAATGAACTGGCCTCCACCGCCCTCTGTGGCAGAGAATTCCACAGGTTCACCACTCTCTGGGTGAAGAAATTCCTCCTCATTTCAGTCCTAAATTGCTTACCCCTTATCCTTAGACTATAACCCCTGGTTCTGGACTCCCCGGCCATCAGAAACATCCTTCCTGCATCTAGTCTGTCCAGGCCTGACAGAATTTTATAGGTTTCGATGAGATCCCCTCTCAATCTTCTAAACTCCAGTGAGTATAAGCCCAATCAACACAACCTCTCCTCATACGTCATTCCTGCCATCCCAGGTATCAGCCTGGTGAATCTTTGCTGCACTCCCTCCATGGCAAGAACGTCCTTCCTCAGATAAGGCGAACAAAACTGCACACAATACTCAAGGTGCGGTCTCAGAAAGGCCGTGTACAACTGTAGCAAGACATCCTTGTTCCTGTACTCGAACCCTCTCGCTATGAAGGCCAACATACCATTTGCCTTCTTAACCACCTGATGCACCTGCATGCTTACCTTCAGCGACTGGTGCACAAGAACACCCAGGTCTCTTTGCACTTCCCCTTCTCCCAATCTATTGCCATTTAAATAATAATCTGCCTTCCTGTTTTTGCCAACAAAGTGGATAACCTCACATTTATCCACATTATAGTGCATTTGCCATGTTTCTGCCCAATCACCCAACCTGTCCAAATCGTACTGGAGTTTCACGACATCCTCCTCACAGCATACCCTCCCACCCAGCTTTGTCTCGTCTGCAAATTTGGAGATATTACATCCAATTCCCTCGTCCAGATCATTAATATATATTGTGAGCAGCTGGGGTCCTAGGACCGATACTTGTGGTACCCCACTAGTCACTGCTTGCCACTCGGAAAATGACCCGTTTATTCCAACTCTTTGCTTTCTGTCCGCCAACCAGTTCTCTATCCAAGTCAATACCTTGCCCCCAATCCCATGTGCCTTAATTTTGCATGATAATCTCTTATGTGGGGTCTTATCAAAAGCCTTCTGAAAGTCCAAATACACCACATCCACTGGTTCTCCCTTATCTATTTTACCAGTTACATCCTTTAACAATTCTAGTGGATTAGTCAAGCATGTTTTACGTTTTGTAAATCCATGTAGACTTTGTCCAATCCTGTCACTGCTTTCCATGTGCTCTGCTATTACATCTTTTATAATGGACTCTAGCATTTTCCCCACTGCCAATGTCAGCCTTACTGGCCTATAATTCCCCGCTTTTTCCCTACCACCTTTTTTGAATAGTGGGATAACATTAGCTACCCTCCAATCCATGGGTACTGTTCCAGAGTCTATCGACTTCTGGAAGATGACCAGCAATGCATCTACTATTTCTAGGGCCACTTCCTTAAGTACCCTGGGATGTAGATTATTAGGCCCTGGGGAATTATCGGCCTTCAGTCCCATCAATTTTCCTAACACCATTTCCCTACAAATACTGATTTCTTTCAGTTCCATCCTTTCATCAGTCCCTGTGTTCCCCGGCATCTCTGGGAGGTTATTTGTGTCCTCCTATGTGAAGACAGAACCAAAATATGTACTTAGTTGGTCCGCCATTTCTTTGTTCCCCTTTATAAATTCCCCCGATTCTGACTGTAAGGGACCTACTCTTGACTTCACCAATCTTTTTCTCTTCACATATCTATAAACGCTTTTACAGTCAGTTTTTATGTTCACAGCAAGTTTACTCTCATATTCTATTTTCCCTTTCTTAATTAATCCCTTTGTCCTCCTTTGTTGAATCCTAAACTGCTCCCAATCCTCAGGATTATTGCTTTTTCTGGCCAATTTATATGTCCTCTCCTTGGATCTTATGCTGTCCCTAATTCTCCTTGTTAGCCACGGTTGAGTCACCTTTTTTGTTTTACTTTTATGCCAAACTAAGATGAACAAATTCTGTAGTTCATCCATTCGATCTTTGAATGTTTGCCATTGCCTATCCACCGTCAACCCTTTGAGTGACATTCCCCAATCAATCCTACCCAACTCGCTCCTCAATCGTAGTTTCCTTTATTTAAATTGAGGACCCTAGTCTCTGAGTAAACTACTTCATTCTCCATCTTAATGAAGAATTCGATCATATTTGATCGCTCCGACCCAAGGGGCGTCGTACAACAAGATTGCTAATTAATCCTTTCTCATTACATAATACCCAGTCTAAGATGGCCTGATCTCTGGTTGGTTCCTCGACATATTGGTCCAGGAAACCATCCCGTAAACACTCCAGGAATTCCTCCTCCACAGTATTGTTACTAATTTGCTTAGCCCAATCTATATGTAGATTAAAGTCACCCATGATGGCTACTGTGCCCTTATTGCACGCTTCTTTAATTTCCCTTTTAGTGCCATCCCCAACCTTCGCCTTATTGCTTGGAGGTCTATATACAACTCCCACTAACGTTTTCTTCCCCTTAGTATTTCTCAATTCTATCCATACAGATTCCATATCATCAGAGCTAATATCCTTCATTACAATTGTGTTAATCCCTTCTATAACCAGTAATGCTACCCCACCTCCCTTTCCTTTTTGCCTATCTCTCCTGAATATCGAATACCCCTGGATGTTGAGTTCCCAGTCTTGGCCATCCTTGAGCCACGTTTCCGTAATCCCAACCAAATCATATTCGTTTACCTCTATTTGCACAGCCAATTCATCCACCTTATTATGAATGCTCCTCGCATTAAGACACAAAGCCTTCAGGCTTGTTTTTTAACGCTCTTAGACCTATTAGAATTCTTATCTACTGTGGCCATGTTTGATTTAAACTGTTGATTTCTCTGACGGCCACTTTTGTTTCTCTCCTTCCTATCTTTTGCTTTTATCCTTGTTTCCCTTCCTCTGTCTCCCTGCTCAGGTTCCCAGCCCCCTGCCATTTTAGTTTAATCCCTCCCCCAGAGCACTAGCAAACACTCCCACTAGGACATCGGTTCCAGCCCTGCCCAGGTGCAATCCGTCCGGTTTGAACTGGTCCCAGCTCCCCCAGAACCGGTTCCAATGTCCCAGGAACTTGAATCCCTCCCGCTGGCACCATTCCTCTAGCCACGTATTCAGCTGAAATATCCTTCTATTTCTACTCTGACTAGCACGTGGCACTGGTAGCAATCCTGAGATTACTACCTTTGAGGTCCTATTTTTAAATTTACCTCCTAACTCCCTATATTCCGCTTTTAGGATCTCATCCCGGTTTTTACCTATATGGTTGGTGCCTACATGCACCACGACAACTGGCTGTTCACCCTCCCCTTGCAAGATGTTCTGCAGCCATTCGGAGACATCCTTGACCCTTGCATCAGGGAGGCAACACACCATCTTGGAGTCTCGTTTGCGGCCGCAGGAACGCCTATCTATTCCCCTTACAATAGAATCCCCTATTACAATAGCTCTACCCCTCTTTTTCCTCCCGTTCTGTGCAGCAGAGCCACCCCTGGTCCCAGGAAGTTGGCTGCTGCTGCCTTTCTCTGATAAGCCATCCCCCCCAACAGTACTCAAAGTGGTGTATCTGTTTGAGAGGGGGATGGCCACAGGGGACCCCTGCACTACCTGCCTGCGCCTAGTACTCTGCCTGTTGGGCACCCATTCCCTTTCTTCCTTTCCAACCTCTACCTGCGGTGTGTCCAACTCCATAAACTGAGGAGGGTTTGGAAAACAACCCCTTGTGTGGAACAATGGGTGATGGTTCAGCGACCGGTTCGATGTAAATTTCAGCCACGGTTGGATGGAGCTTTCCTGATCCTCCTTAGTACAGGAACCTCCGTTTGCTTGCAGGAAAAATTGGATATGAGGTGGAGACACTGGAGCCAGACTAAGCCGGTGATGACACCTGGGGAAGGAATTTCCCCTAACCCTCAGGACCCCTAGGGCTGAGGATAAAATAAAACAGCCGAATGTGTTCCTTCTTCTTCAGTGTACTGTCTCTTTAAAAGCCTGCGCATCCCTTTTCAAGGTTGCAGGCTGCATGCTCTCTCTCTCTCTGTCTCTCTCTCGAGATTGTTACTGCTGCATCAATGGATCTGATTGAAGTTGAGTGGAGTGTGTGTGTGTGCCAACTGCTGTGTAATGTGCAATGAATTATGAAATGAAAACGACCGTATGGTTAAGAATAATGCGAGTTAACTTTCTTTCCTTCCCAATATTAGGTTAGGACCAAGTTCGGAGGATTAAGTCGATTCTTCAGGTTGTTATTTACCTCTCTCTTCCTTACAGATCGACCTTTCAACAGCTCAGCTTTTCAACTTAACCAGTGATCCTGCTCACCTTGACTGTTATACGACCCTGACCTGTCCCAGGACATACCGCTTGACTTTTGAGTTCTGATTATCTCCCTTTTGTGATAGGCCTATCGGACCCCTGGTCTTGCACCCCAGCAGAACACAGGCCCCTTATTTACCCTATAGTTCATTGTTATTGGGGCCATGACCCACCCCAAGCCACTGCCATGACACTGGCCTAAAGGCCATTGAGTTTCCCTCTTATGAAGGAAGGACCCGCTAGTGGATTGGTATTCACCCGAACCGGAAACGTATTGTACAACAACGTATGACATTAATTAAGTTTCAGTCTAAGATTCACATTTGCAGTCGTGGTTGCTGTGGTGAAATCTTCCAAAGCAGTTTGATTTGATCTGTTTAAATGTGAAAAACTAATTTTTCTCCAGTTATATTCAATGTTTTTACAGTATTTTGGAAAGACATCTGAAGAAAGGACAATAAGGAATATGACGTAATTGACTGTTTTCTGCAAGAATGTGCTAATTTGTTTTGTTTTATTTGTTCAAAAGTTTTACAAAAGTTAAGCTTCAGCCTTAAAGTTAAAGTTGCAAATGTGCTTGGGAAAATTTATGAGAATGTTTACAAGGCATGAGTGATTTTTTCTTTGTTAATGTGGCTTTTTCTTTTCCAAGTTAGTTTAAAAAAATGATTTGGATTAAATTGGAGATATGAGGTTAACTAACCTATTAAAACGAGATTTTCATTGTGGCCACGGTGAAATTCTGGCTGGTGTACATTTGTGTAGATCGCATTGAATAAGATAACTCCACTCCGTGAGAACATCCGATAGTGGCAGGTCCCTCTACAATATTTAAGTGTTCATGTTTAGTTAAAGTTTGAAAACACAACTGTCTTTTCGATCGGGAAAGTTTTTTTTTGTAATTTATGTGAAGTGATGCAATTGCGTGCACCTGATAATGTTTTGCTCCACCTTCTTTAAAACCTGCAAAGGAGTTAACCCTTTCCACTGACAGCTGCTTAAGTTGACCGAGCAACAACTTTAGTACGAAGCTTAAAGATATTGGACATTATTAAACTTAAGGTTCTTAATTTTAAGTTAATGTTTCCCCCAGTGATAGAAGGAAAATTATGATTTGATAAATTAACCGCTCGGGCTCTCAGCAGAGTCACAATGGGTTTGCTTGTTTCTTTTGTTATATGGAAGCTACCTTGTAAACTAATTGCAGCACTTCTGTCTCTAATGTTAAAACACTGTGTAAGCCACCTAACCTGAGAATCACTTGTTTCCGAAATTGGAAATGTAAGATAAATTGATTATAATGAAATTGAACATTGACAAAACCTGTCAGTTCAACATTACTGCTGTTTGGAGTTTGGGATAATTTTGTATTAACAAAATGGTCTCAGGCACTATATTTGGTTACTTTTGGGATAATAAAAGATCCTCTAAAATAATGATAAATAAAAGGTGTTAATAACTTGGATCAAGTAAAAACGTATGATCTATGTTTTCAATTTTAAATATTGTATTGGACAGTAAAGTTCCTCCAGGACTCACGAATGAGATAGGAATGGTAATTAAGGGTGTGAGGTAGAAACAGGACAATTACAATTGAGAATTTTTCAAAATTTTCTAGTGAAAGTCAGGAAAGTGTCATTAAGAATAATAAATTGATAGCTTTCTCTTGGAGACATTTGTGTCCCTGCCTTTAATCAACTTTTGAGAAAACTGAATTTGAAAGTCCAACCACTACAGAAGACTTCGGGACCATGCAGAGGAAGATGAGCAAAGATCTCCAGACAACTACAGTCTTTTGATAAGACACCTGAAAGCCCAAGAAAGGCTTGTATCAGAAGGCACGTGTGGCATAATATGGAGATACCGGTATGAGTGTGCAAATGTGATGCGTTACAGATGAGGCAATTACCATCCGGAAATGTATGGTGAGTTTGCACTGAAGAACGGGTCTCAGTCTGCTCAGTTACTTGACAACATGATATAATTAATGTGGCTCAGGAGAGCGAGGCAACCTTTAAAGCATTGACACATACGCCATCGAGAAACTGTCTAATTAATGAAATAATCACAATAGTGTTAAAGGCACTGGTACCTGTTACAAGTTGAAGAATCTGGATTGGGATAATTGAGGGCTAAGAAGAAATCATATTTAGTAAGAATTATCCACAAGATGGATAAGAGTAAATGGGAGATATGGAGAATCTTTTAAGTCCATGATTTATTGATTAGATGTTAAACTGTAATGCCACTTGAAATGATTGTAAGTCTGAATTTAACTGTAACTGTAATAATTGTGTTTTGTAGGTAACAGAGCCTGGGAAAATCCAGTATGAATCCAGTATGAGGTGATCAACCAACACGTTTTTAGGTATGAGCTGCACAATTGTGTGGCACAATTCGGATACTCAGATACGACATTCCCCTGTTGTTTGAGGGTTTCAGTGTGCTCACGATGCGACTGAACTCCCACCTAAAGCATTTTTATATTTTGGGGTAAGACAACTCGAGAATGGATATTGAAATTGACAGCATAGAGAACAACTCACACTGGTGGGATATTGGGGCTCAATATATATCAGCACACCCTTAGGTTTGTGTTATTTCACATGCTCTGGTAGTTATCCAACTTGTAATGATAGTGTATTTGATATATGTATACACTATGTAGTAAGACTTTGATACATAAGCCAATTGGGTACTCATGCCCGTGACTAAACAGCACTAACAAATTAATTGAGCACACCGAAAGAGAAGATCCGAAGCAATGTAGAAGAAACCCCAAGCGGGGTAACATCAGTAAAGATAGAATAAACAGAGGATACCCCAGGCAGGGCAGAATTAGAACACTGGAACAGTAGATTGAATTTAGGTAATGGATCAGATCAGGGTCGTTACTGCCAGATCATATGATGCAGCAATAGGAGCAGTGGGCAGAGGAGAAAGGATAGACCGGGGACTAAATATACAGATCCACCCATGGATCAGACTGCTTTCACACATATTAGCCGTGGTTTCCCAGCATGCTATACCAGCTACTCGTAGGGCACACACTTCCCAACCCCATCTTAAGGTTCCCTTACGGGGGTTGGGAGGGGAGACTGTAGGATGGCAAAATTAGGCCTGTGAACCGAAGCCTGAGTCCTCCAGTCTCTAATACATAAACCATTAGGCTGTAATACTGGAAATCATATTTAAAGGGTGATTAGCTTTACATTATTGAGATATATATGTATTAAAAGCGTGCATGTAGCATTTAGATAGCTGCAAAGCATGATGGGATGCTTGACTATTCTTTATTAACTCTTTTTAACTAGTACTGTAGAATAGCTGACCAAAGCAGACTCGCCAGACTGCGGGCCGCCACGCCACGTATCTCCAAACATATTGGAATGCTGTTATCAGCTTCACAGAAGCAGTGTTCAACATAGCTTGCCCTTCTAAGAGATAAGGAGAACTAACCACGGAGTATTTGGTTTGTTTGCTCGATGGTTAGGGGAGACACATGTCCTTTGAAGTTACAAACCTTCAAACACAAGCTCCTACTGTAGAATTGGGTTATAAAACATTTATAAGAGAAGTCCCTAAAATCCCACAACAAGTTGTGGCCAGCAAGTTAAACACTAAAAGGAATCAGCCATTTCTGAGGCAATCCTTGTTTCAAACACCCTATCACCCTTTTGGAATGTTTGCTTGAAGCCCGAGCTGACATTGTTTAACCCAACAAGCTTTTCTCGAGAGATTAATGAAGTAACCGTGCATCTCCAGGGCTAGCGCAGTAGCACCAGGGGTGATAAGCATGGTTGTGGCCTTGCTGGAAGCTACTTTGTAGAGTCTCAATGTCTGAAAACTATGTGCTTACTGATAAGAAGTAACTACAACTAGTGTGACATGTTTAGTGTCACAGGACACCTCAAGGCAGGCCCTGACAGTTGAGTGACTAACCACATCAACCAATAAGAGAATAACTGTAGTGACGCTGTTTGTACATGTACGCCCACATTTTGTAACTGGTGGGTGTTGCCCATTGAAAGGTAAAAACATGCTTGTATTGCTGCTATTCCTTTGAGAGTTAGGTGGGAGCTTGAGGAAGCTAGCCTCCCTCCCTTTGTGCACAAGGCCTCCCGGCCGTTTTCCAATAAACCTTAACTTTGTCAGCAGTTCCATCTCTCCGTCTGGTTTTGCTCCAAAAATTCGAATCCAACAAAAGAGAGGTAGTGAGGCTGATAGGTTATGTAGGGAATTCCAGAGCTTGGGGCCTAGACAACAGATGGCACGGCCACCAAAGGTTGAGCGATTATAATCAGGGATCCTCAAGAAGGCAGAATTAGAGGAGTGCAGATATCTCGGGAGGTTGTAGGGCTCAAGGAGATTAAAGAGATAGGAAGGGGCGAGGCCATGGAGGGATCTGAAAATAAGGATGAGAATTTTGAAATCGAGGCGCTGCTTAACCGGGAGCCAATGTAGGTCACTGAGCACAGGGTTGATGGGCGAACGGGACTTGGTGCGAGTTTGGACATGGGCAGCCAAATTTTGGATGACCTCAAGTTTACATAGAATATACACATTGTTCCATTATAGTTTTTTCTTTCAGTTAATGGTTCCATTTTACCCTGGCTAGATCCTTTCTCATCCCATTGAAGTTTGCCCTATTCCAGTTTATAGGTTCCACTCTAGATTGTTCCTCGCTCCACTCCATTGTTAATATGAAACTTATGATACGTTGATCACTTGTACCCAAGTGTTCTCCCACAGACACTTGGTCGATCTGGCCCACCTCGTTCCCTAGCACCAGATCCAGCAAAGACTCCTTCCCAGTTGGGCCAAGAACATATTGGTCAAATAAATTCTCCTGAATACATTTCAGAAATTTCGCCCCCTCCTTTCCCTTCACCCTAGCATTATCCCAATCGATATTTGGGAAATTAAAGTCCCCCAATATCACCACTCTATAGTTCTTGCATAGCCCAGCGATTTCCCTGCAGATTTGCTCCTCTACCTCCAACTTACTATTTGGATGCCTATAGAATAACACCTATAGCGGGATCATCCCCTTTGTGCTCCTCAACTCTAACCAAATGGATTCTGTCCTTGTCCCCTCAAGAACATCCTCCCTTTCCAACACTACAAGTTCAGTTGGCAGTTTTCTGGTGACGTGGAAGATGAAGGTCCCACTTGCTCAATGAAGCAAGATAATATACATTAAACACATCGGCACTGATAACTAAAGCGGACCCGGTACAATTAGCATCAGTCAGTGGTTGCGTGGCCTGATGGATACGTTGCCTAACTCAGGTGTTGATCATGTTGTTTATCTGAAGATTGTAAGTTCGAGTTTTAACCTGGCCGTTCTACACATCAAATGAGAACGTCTACTACACAGTCAGAGCTGGTTTACACCCGACCGTTTCAGACAGTCCCTGACCTGACCAGAAATATGTAAATTGGTTTCACCGATTAAAAGCTGATTGTTCGTTTACAACATTGTCGATCTGGCCGCTCGGACTGGACTTTCACCAGAATGTTAGTTGTGTAATGATCCTCCACCATTTATGACTGGATGTGGCAGGACTGCAGAGCTTTGATCTGATCCCTTGATTGATTAGTATAATCCGTGCACTCGGTGTACGACTGAGCCTCCATCGTGTTGTGTGGCACTACCAGCATGCTAAATGGGATAGATTCAGAACAGATCTAGCAGCTCAAAACTGGGCATCCATGAGGCACTGAGGGCCATCAGCAGCAGCAGAATTGTATTCCACCACAATCTGTAACCTCATAGCCCAGCCTTATCCCTCACTCTACCATTAACTACAACGCTGGTTCAATAAGTAGTGTAGGAGCAGCACCAGGCGTATCTAAAAATGAGGTGATAGCCTGGGGAAGCTGCAGCACAGGACTACATGCATGCTAAAAAGCGGAAGCAGCATGCTATAGACAGGGCTAAGCGATCCCACAATCAAGGGATCAGATCAAAGCACTGCAGCCCTTCCACATCCAGTCGTAAATGGTGGTGGATCATTACACAACTAACGGGAGGAGGAGGCTACATGAATATCCCCATCCTGAATGATGCTGGAGTCCAGCATTTGAGTGCAAAAGACAAGGCTGATGCATTTGCAAGAATCTTCAGCCAGAAGTGGCGTGTGGATGATCCATATCGGCCTACTCCATCACAGAAGCCAGACTTCAGCCAATTCGATTCACTCCACGTGATATCAAGAAACAGCTGTGCACACTGGTTACAGTAAAGCTATGGGCCCTGGCAAGGTCCCAGCTATCGTGCTGAAGACTTGTGCTCCAGAGCTAGCCACGGATCTAGCCAAGCTGTTCCAGTACAGCTACAAAACTGGCATCTATCCGACAACGTGGAAAACTGCCCAGGTATGGCCTGTCCACAAAAAGCAGGACAAATCCAACCCAGCCAATTATCACCCCGTCAGTCTACACTTAATCATCAACAAAGTAATGGAAGGTGTCGTCGACAGTGCTATCAAGCGGCACTCACTCACCTGCTCACTGATGCCCAGTTTGTATTCCGCCAGGACCACCCGATTCCTGACTTCATTACAGCCTTGGTCCAAACATAGACAAAGGAGCTGAATTCCGGAGGTGAGGGGAGAGTGACTGTCCTTGACATTACACGATCTTGGTTGGGCATCTGTCAATTGACACTGAGCACATTCCCACAATGTGTCGGATGGATTGGGCAAATGATAATCTTAGTGGTGAGTGACCAGGCTGTGGGGCAGCCGGCTGGCCCACTGCAGGTACAAATAATCACCCAATCCGTATTATTCTAGATGCTCAGTTAAGAATTAACACTTTTAAATGTATTCCCAATTCTACCCTGGTTGCGCAGTCGTACCCAGAGTGTTCGGATTATATTAGAAATTAGGCGTCTTTTCAGAAGACATTGTTCACCTCTTTGCACCAACAGAAAGGGAATTGTTTGATACTATCTTGGGATCCATAGGGGTCGGCAGAGTGTTATTGGCCCTGAAATTAGGATCGGGAGCTTGCCGCGCGTGCAAGCCCCCGATATGCACTTACCCGGCGTGCTGACATTTCAATCCTGGCCCGCATTGCATTTCCTCTCACTGGCCCGCTTGAGGTCCTGCCGCGCTGTGCATGCATGACCCAGCGGCGTACTTAGTGCGAAGAGCCGGCTGGGATCACGTGAGCACAGGGCAACCAATGGGAGTTTGCAAAAGCTCATTCATGAGTTTGATAGTAAGAGCTGTCAAATTCATGTAAACTCCTGGCACCAAAACACTACTTAAACTTGAAAGAAATTTTTTTTTAAAATTGCACTACTTAAATGAACCATAAATAACTGTAAAAACTATTTTAAACAATAATTTTAAAATTTGAAAAAAATTATTATTTAAAAAATCGGGGCTAAAACTAAACTTACCTTACTGTAAATTCTATAAAAATAATAAACCTGTGGAAAAAAAATTACAAATTGTATTAATAGACCACTTACCTGTAAAACTAAGTACTTACGTGCGGTTTTTCAATGCGTAAAAACCGGAGGCCTTTACACATGCGCAACTCTCTAAAAATAAAAGAAATCCAAGTCGCACGCGCTGCCTGTGTAGTCGTAGCGTTCAGCCTCTTAACCCTTTGGGTCAGAGGAGAGGAAATGCCGGTTTTCCCCGCACGCGCTGTGCATGCTGAAAACCGGCAATTCCTCCGGGCACACGCGTGAGTACCCCGTCCGTACTCACACGCTGGGAGAGGAATTACTGGGCCATTAATTCGAAGGATGCTGAGGTTCTTAGACATCAATTACAGGCGATGATCCAGGCTGAAACAAAGGGATGGGCGCCGGGATTATGATGACTGAGGACTGAAAGATTCTAACTAATGCCTCAGTTACTTTCAACACGAATATCCGCCAAGTCCTGGTGGCATTAGGGAATGTAACACTGCAGGGGCTAAACGAGGCAGCGTGGGTCAGCCTTCGCCAAAATGTGCAATTGAGTCTGAATTAATTAATAAGGAATATCGTTCAAGCTTTATTCAACCAGAATTGGCCGCTGGACATGGCCCACACAGCCCTGGGACACTTGGGTCTGAATGGGTTAAGGCTCACTTGGGGGATTGTCAGTTTGACAGTTGTTTGTGTGTGGTCCTATGCCCACGTAACGACCCGCAACAAGTTGGGTTTCCCATTGTAAATTGTGGTTATCTGAGTGAAAATGGTACATTGAGAGACACCGAGAACCCGATGTACTCTCCGCATCACGAAGCTACTCGGTCCTACTCTAAAACTGACCTGAGATTTTGTCGGAAGTTTGAGGACAAGTATGTGTGAGATACTGTCCATTAGGGCAATGGTAATTGAACATCATGTATGGACGATCTCGCTCCTGCAGTGTTGAAGCTCGGCGGTTAAATGAATCTATAATTGAGAATATGGGGTTGCGTCCTTGTAATTCTCAGCATCGTGATCAGGTGAATCATTGTTTGTGTTCAACATGATGTAGGAAAAATGTACAGATAACCTGTGAGTTTACACATCTTCTCGTTTGTGTCAAAGGCTCAGTCACTGCGCTGAAATCGAATCCATTCCCTGCACATTATTCTTTGCTTGATAGTTGCTGGTTTAACAGTTAAAAGTCGTCCCACCTTCCCTTCTGTCAATAAGTAACGCCGAGGGGCTCCTTTAAAACATCCGTTATTGCAGCAGGATGGGCCAGAGGAACCTCAGTGCCCACGTAGAACAGCGAATAAGTAGTTAGTGTGCGGAAACACCAATTGTACCTTCTGCTTAGTAAAAAATATCACACCGCAAAAGCACTTAGCTGCTTCAGAGTAGGCTCGAACTCACAATCTAGGCATTCCCCAAACCAACACTGTCATTTCCATACCGTGCGCTTACCGATTGCACCACTGGAGCCGCACACAAGCCCGGCGAGTTATACGTGCTCATTTACTTGCACTAGTCCGGTTGTCTAATAACGCGGGGTGCAGGGGCATTGGTTAATGTTGTTTAATTGAGGAGCATTGGCTGGGTTTATATGATAGAGTGAAGCAGGGTTCGTGAGCTGCTGAATTTACCTAAAGGCTGCACCAGGTTCCTGGTGTCAGAAGCACTGAATATTTTTACCCAACTCCTAATATGACAGTATGTAAAATGAGAATGGATGAAAAAGCATCACATGCAAAATAGAAAAAATGATTTAAAGTTTTGTCTGTGACTCGTCAGACATGCGATTATATCGGTCAGTCCGAAACAGAAAGTTAGCGATTGATTAATGGCAATTACAACACACTTTGTACACATTTTAATGAGTTTTGCATAATTAATAGAATAAACAGTTTTCTCATGGTAAACTCTTCGTAGTGGAATGGAACTTGTGTCGCACGGAAAGAGTATTTATTGATGGCAGTTGGTGTTCTGAGCTGTTCCTATAATTATTTAGAGAGCAGCGGTTTCCGAAGTGTAGCGGTTATCACTTCCATCTAAAGTACAACAGGTCCCCGGTTCAATCATCTCTTGTAGGTAGAGATCAATAAAATCCATTAACAGCCGCGCGGTACTCTCCTTCTCTCTATACAGTTCTGTACACACTCAAACTCTACAGAGATACCGACAGTGTGAGAGATCATTACAGGATCCTGCAGCGCTGCCTCGGTTAATAGCAGCAGTTCGGAGCCGCATTTCAGACGCATCAACAAACTCATGAGTTTGTTTGCTGTTCCCTAGCTCCCCGAGTGAGTGAGGCCGCGGCAGCCGCAATGTTCATGCCGCCTGTCCAGTCCCGCTCTTTCCAAGCGCCCGCTGCCGGTGGAAAGCAGCGATTGCAGCCTCAGAGCGCGAAAAATGCCAATCGCTGCAAAATAAAATGTCACTGAAGTGGCGGAGTGCAGATGTTTGCATCTGTAGTGTGTAGGTGAGGATGTCGAGGTTAATATCGATCGACTCCTTGTTTTGGAACCGGTGAAAATGAATCATTCTCTGGCAGATGCCTTTAAAACTTTCATCCGTTGTTGCTACACGGCGGGCCCGAGGAAACTAAGTGCCCACGTGGAACATCTAATAAGTATATAGCTTCCGGAAACACCAATTATACCATCTGCCCCGGTAGAAATGTCACACCGCAAAAGCATTGACTGCTCCAAGTGAAACTTGAAATCACAACCTCGAGCATTCCCCGAGATTATAAGCACCGCACACTAATCGATTGCGCCACTAGAGCCGCGCAAAATCTGTGCGAGTTATCCATGTTCATTTACTTGCATATTTCAGGTTGTGAAATAGTGCGGGGGGCTGGAGCGCAGGTTAATGTTGATTAATTGAGGAGCTGGGGTTATATGATAGCGTGCAGCAGGAGTTACTCACATATTTTCACGAGCTGGTGAATTTACCAAAGGCCAGGTTCCTGGCATCATAAATATTGAACATTTTTACACAACTCCTAAAGTGCAGTCTATAAAATGAGAACGGTTGAAAATTCATCACATGCAGAAAAAGATAATCTTTACAAAGTTTTGTCTATGGCTAGTTAACTATGTTAGTATTTTGGCCAGTCCGAAACAGAAAGTTATCCGTTTATTAATGGCGATTACCATAAACTTTTTGTACAGTTTAATGAGTTTTGCGCAATTAATAGAATAAACAGTTTTCTAAAAGTTAATGGAACCCATGTCGCACGAATACGAGCGTTTATAGATGACAGTTCTCTTCTGAGTTGTTCCTATAATTCTTTACAGAGCAGCAGTTTCTGAAGCGTAGCGGTTATCACTTCCGTCTAACGTACCCTGGTTCAATTATCTGTTGTAGGTAGAAACATAGAAACATAGAAGATAGGAGTAGGAGCAGGCCATTCGGCCCCTCGAGCCTGCCCCGCCATTCAATGAGATCATGGCTGATCATCCAAATTCAGTACCCTGTCCCTGCCTTTTCCCCATATCCCTTGATCACTTTAGCCTTAAGAAGTATATCTAACTCCTTCTTGAATATATTTAATGAATTGGCCTCCACTGCCTTCGGCGGTAGAGAATTCCACAGGTTCACCACTCTCTGGGTGAAGAAATTCCTCCTCATCTCAGTCCTAAATGTCTTACCCCTTATCCTTAGACTGTGACCCCTGGTTCTGGACTCCCCGGCCATCGGGAACATCCTTCCTGCATCTAGTCTGTCTAGTCCTGTTAGAATTGTATAAGTTTCAATGAGATCCCCTCTCATTCTTCTAAACTCCAGCGAATATAATCCAAGTCGACCCAATCTCTCCACATACGTCATTCCTGCCAGCCCAGGTATCAGTCTGGTGAATCTTCGCTGCACTCCCTCCATGGCAAGAACATCCTTCCTCAGATAAGCCGATAAAATTGCACACAATACTCAAGGTGTGGTCTCACCAAGGCCCTGTACAACTGCAGCAAGACTTCCTTGTTCCTATACACGAACCCTCTCGCTACGAAGGCCAACATACCATTTGTCTTCTTAACCGCCTGCTGCACCTGCATGCATACCTTCAGCGACTGGTGCATAAGGGCACCCAAGTCTCGTTGCATTTCCCCTTCTCCCAATCAATTGCCGTTCAGATAATAATCGGCCTTCCTGTTTATGCCTCCAAAGTGGATAACCTCGCAATTATACACATTGGCCCAGAAATTGGTGTCGGGGGCTTCCCGCGGGTGCAAGCCCCCGACCTACTCCCTACTCTTACATAGTGCGCTGACAGTTGAAGCCTGGCCCTGCGTGGATTTCCTGTCAGTGGCCCGGGTCAGGTCCCAGCGTGCTGTGCTTGCGTGATCCAGTGGCGTAGTTAGTTCGAAGAGCCGGCTGGGATCACGTGAGCACTAGGCAACCAACTAGGTTGCAGAAGTTCACTCATGAATTTGATAGTCAGAACTGTCAAACTCATGAAAACACCAGGCGCTCAAAACAGTACTTAAACTTCAAATAAAAGTTTTAAAAAATCCTACGAATTAAATGAACTATTAATAACTGTAAAAAAACTAATTTAAATAATTAATCAAATTTTTGGAATTTTTTTTTTTTTTTAAATCGAGTCTAAAAATACACTTACCCTACTGTAAAGTCTTTTAAAATAATAAACCTGTGGAAAAAATTCTAACTTTAATTAATAGACCACTTACCTTTTAAAACTAAGTACTTACGTCTGCTTTTTTCTCGCGTAAAAACTGGAGGCCTTATCGCACGGGCAACCCTGTTAAAAAAAAAGGAATTTCAGCACTCACACATTCCACCTCTGAACCCCTTGGTTCAGAGGAAAGGAAATGCCGGTTTTCCGCGCATGCGCTGTGCATGCTGAAAACCGGCACTTCCATCGGGACCACGTGTGAGTATACGGTGCTTACTCATGCGTTGGAACCCGAATTACTGGGCCCTTATACTGCATCTGCCATACTTCTGCCCAATCACCGAACATGTCCAAATCATGTTAAAGTTTCTCGGCATTCTCCTCACAGTACACACGCCCACCCATCTTTGTGTCATCTGCAAACTTGGAGATATTACATCTAGTTCCCTCGTCTAGATCATTGTTGTGAATAGCTGGGGTCCTAGGACCGATCCCTGTGGTACCCCACTAGTCACTGCCTGCCACTCGGAAAAAGAGCCGTTTATTCCAACTCTTTGCTTCCTGTCTGCCAACCAATTCTCTATCCAAGTCAGTACCTTGCCCCCAATCCCATGTGCCTTAACATTACTCACTAATGCCTTATCAAAAGCCTTCTGAAAGTCCAAATACACCACATCCACTGGTTCTCCCTTATCTATTCTACCAGTTGCATCCTCAAAAATTCCAATACATTAGTCAAGCATGATTTACCTTTTGTAAATCCATGTTGAATTTGTCCAATCCTGTAATTGTTGTCCAAGTGCGTTGCTATTACATCTCTTATAATGGACTCTAGCATTTTCCCCACTACCAATGTCAGGCTTACCGGTCTATAATTCACCATTTTCTCTCTACCACCTTTTTTGAATAGTGAGGTAAAATTAGCTAACCTCCAATCCATGGGAACTGTTCCGGAATCTATCAAATTTTGGAAGATGCCCAGCAATGCATTGACTATTTCTAGGGCCACTGCCTTATGTACCCTAGGATGTAGATTATCAGGCCGTGAGGATTTATCGGCCTTCAATCCCATCAATTTCCCTAAAACCATTTCCCTACAAATACTGATTTATTTCAGTTCCTCCCTCTCATTTGACCCAATATTCCCTGACATCTCTGGGAGGTTATTTGTGTCCTCCTTTGTGAAGACAGAACCAAAGTATGTATTTATTTGATCTGCAATTTCTTTGTTCCCCATTAAAAATTCCCTGATTCTGACTGCAAGGGGCCTACGCTTGACTTCACTAATCGTTTTCTCTTCACATATCTATACAAGCATTTACAGTCAGTTTTTATGTTCCCTGCAAGCTTACACTCATACTCTATTTTCCCCCTCTTAATTAATCCCTTTGTCCTCCTTTGCTGAATCCTAATCTGCTCCCAATCCTCAGGTTTACTGCTTTTTCTGGCCAATTTATATGTCCTCTCCTTGGATCTTATGCTATCACTAATTTCCATTGTTAGCCACGGTTGAGTCACCTTTTTTGTTTTATTTTTATTACAAACAGGGATGAACAAATTCTGTAGTTCATCTAGGCAAGCTTTGAATGTATGTCATAGAAACATAGAAGATAGGAACAGGAGTAGGCCATTCGGCCCTTCGAGCCTGCTCCGCCATTCAATGTGATCATGGCTGATCGTCCCTGCCTTTTCCCCATATCTCTTGATCCCTTTAGCCTCAAGAAATATATCCAATGCTTTCTTGAATATATTTAATGAACTAGCCTCCACCGCCCTCTGTGGCAGAGAATTCCACAGGTTCACCACTCTCTGGGTGAAGAAATTCCTCCTCATTTCAGTCCTAAATGGCTTACCCCTTATCCTTAGACTATGACCCCTGGTTCTGGACTCCCCGGCCATCAGAAACATCCTTCCTGCATCTAGTCTGTCCAGACCTGACAGAATTTTATAGGTTTCGATGAGATCCCCTCTCAGTCTTTTAATCTTCTAAACTCCAGTGAGTATAAGCCCAATCGATACAATCTCTCCTCATACGTCATTCCTGCCATCCCAGGTGTCATTGCCTATCCACCGTCAACCCTTTGAGTAACATTCCCCAAACAGTCCTACCCAAATCGCGCCACTTACCATCGCTGTTTCCTTTATGTAAATTTAGGACACTAGTCTCTGAGTCAATTACTTCACTCTCCATCTTAATGAAGAAATCTATCATATTATGATCGCTCCGACATAAGGGGCCTCGCACAGCAAGATTGCTAATTAATCCTTTCTCATTACATAATACCCAGTCTAAGATGGCCTGAACTCTAGTTGGTTCCTCGACATATTGGTCCAGGATACCATCCTGTATACACTCCAGGAATTCCTCCTCCACAGTATTGTTACTAATTTGCTTAGCCCAATCTATATGTAGATTAAAGTCACCCATGATAACTGCTGTGCCCTTATTGCACGTGTCTCTAATTTCCCGTTTATTGCCATCCCAACCTCCGCATTACTGTTTGGAGGTGTATATACCACTCCCACTAACGTTGTCTGCACCTTGGTATTACTCAGTTCAACCCATACAGATTCCACATCATCAGAACTAATATCATTCCTTTCAGTTGTGTTAATCACCTCTTTAACCAGCAATGCTACCCCACCTCCTTTTCCTTTTTGCCTATCTTTCCAGAATATTGAATACCCCTGGATGTTGAGTTCCCAGCCTTGGTCACCCTGGAGCCAAGTTTCTCTAATCCCAATCATATCATATCCGTTTACCTCTATTTGTGCAGCTAATTCATCCACCTTATTACGAATGCTCCTCGCATTAAGACACAAGGCCTTCAGGCTGGTTTATTAACGCTCTTACAAATTTTGGAATTATTATTTACTGTGGCCATGTTTGATTTAAATACTTGATTTCTCTGACTGCCACCTTTGTTTTTCTTCTTCTTGTCTTTTGCTTCTATCCTTGTTTCCCTTTCCTCTGTCTCCCTGCTCATGTTCCCAACCCCCTGCCATTTTAGTTTAAACCAGATCACAAGCAAACCTCCCCCCCCCCCCCCAGTACATCGGCCCCGGTCCTGCCCAGGTGCAAACAGTCCGGTTTTACTGGTCCCACCTCCCCAGAACCATTTCCAATGTCCCAGGAATTTGAATCCCTCCCCCTTGCAACATTCCTCTAGCCACGTATTCATCTGAAATATCCTTTTATTTCTACTCTGACTAGCACGTGGGACTGGTAGCAATCCTGAGATTACTAGCTTTGAGGTCCTATTTTTTAATTTACCACCTAACTCCCTATATTCAGCTTTTAAGACCACATTCCATTTTCTACCTGTATCGTTGGTACCTATATGCACCACGACAACTGGCTGTTCACCTTCCCCTTCCAAAATGTTCTGCAGCCGTTCTGAGACATCCTTGACCCTTACACCAGGGAGGCAACATACCATCCTGGAGTCACATTTGCAGCCGCAGAAACGCCCATCTATTCCCCTTGCAATAGAATCCCCTATTACTATAGCACTCCCAGTATTTTTCCTCCCGTCCTGTGCACACCCACGTTGCCAGGAGGTTGGCTGCTGCTGCCTTCCACTGATAAGCCATCCTGCCCAACAATATCCAAAGCGGTATATCTGTTTGAGAGGGGGATGGTCACAGGGGGCCTGTGCCTACTACTCTGCCTGGTGGTCACCCATTCTCTTCCTGCCTGTGCAGCCTTTACCTGCGGTGTGACCAACTCCCTAAATGTGTTATCCATGACGTCCTCAGCATCGCGAATGCTCCAGTATGTATCCACTCGCAGCTCCAGCGCCACAATGCGGTCTGCCAGTAGCTGCAGCTGGGTACACTTCCCGCACACATGGTCGTCAGGGATGCATGAAGTGTCCCTGATTTCCCACATAGTGCAGGAGGAGCATACCATGGCACAGAGCTCTCCTGCCATGATTTACCCTTTAATTAATTCAACTTAAACTAAATCAAATCAATCCCACCAATTGCACTACAATGAAATGATATACTGAAGGGCCCTTGCTTACCAGCAGTCCCCGCTACACCACAGGCACCCTATAAGCTATATAACAGAAAATTTAAGTTTGGAAAAAAGGAGAAAGAGAAAAATACTCACCAACCAATCACTTACCTGCTTTCTGGTTACCATTACTTTTTACTTCCATTTCTCCCTCTCTTGGAGCTCTGAGATTGGTAAGCCTACCTTCTCTGCCAGCTCACTTTATATCACCGCCGCCGCTCCTCACAGATCCGCTGCCGCCGCTGTGAGGCCTGCGTGCTCCGCTGCCTCGCTCTTTATATCGCCGCCGCCACTCATCTCAGGTCCGCCGCCGCCATTACTGTGGGGCCTACATGATCCACCGCCTCACTTCCAATCACCGCCGATGCTCCTCACAGTTCTGCCGCCACCACTGCCGCTGCTGTGGGGCCAAATTGCTCCGCCACCTAGAGATTAATAAAATACATTAACAGCCGCGCAGTATTCTCTCTAGGCAGTTATGTACACAATCAAAATCTACAGAGACACCGACAGTGTGACAGATCATTACAGGATCCTCCAGTGCTGCCTCTGTTAATAGCAACAGTCACGGCAACAAACCCATGAGTTTGTTTGCTGTTGTCCAGTTCCTGGAGTGAGTGAGGCCGTGACAGCAGTGAAGTTCAAATGGCCTGTCCGGCCCCGCTCTCTCCAAGCGCCCGCAACCAGTGCAAAGCAGCGATTGCAGCCTCAGAAAGTGTAAACTGCCAATCGCTGCGAAACAAGATATCACTGATGCAGAGGAGCGCAGAGATTTGCATCTCTAGCGTGTAGGTAATGATGGTCGAGGTTGATATCGATCGACTGATTGTTGTTGGAACCGCTGAAATTGAATCTTTCTGCTGTAGCAGACGTTACAGGTTAACGTATGAAAAGTGCCCTCGAGGTGCAATCGACAAATTTGGAGATGCCATGTAGTGGGACAAGTTAAAGGATTCGCACAGTTAATGCCGAGAACAAGTTAAACAGTAGCTCAAGCTGATGAGCATTGCACTGGTGATAATCCTGGATGGAGTGCGGTTTTAACAGAGTGCTGCGAGTTGGCTGAGTCAGGGAGTTAAGTGAGGAGTGGAAGGAGCTTGCATCAACTTTGTTTTTCCTAACTTTTCACCGTGTAGGAATTGGTTCTTACTTTACACCAAGGAAAGAGTCTGAGAGCGGGAGCACTCAAACAACAACAACTGCGAAACCGCTAAAGTGACGTCAAATCCGGGGAAGGAGCTGATTTGTAAGTAGGACCTGGTGAGTACTTCTACAGTCCAGTCATTAAACTAAAAGTAAGGTCTCTAGTTTAGAGTAAGTAGTGTTTAAAGGGAAGTAAGTCCACTAGTGTATTTAATATTCTTTAATTTAAAGGAAGCCAAGGGAGTAAATTAAGGGTAGGACATGGCAAGGCAGCTCAGAAGCATGGAGTGCACCTATGTGGGAAGTCAGGGACACTTTTGGTGTCCCGGGCGAACACATGTGCAGGACGTGTCTCTGGCTGCAGCTACTCGAACTCTGCGTTTCAGAGCTGAGGCTGGAGACGCTGTGGAGCATCTTCAAAGCTGAAATCTTCATGGATAGAACGTTTAACGAGGTGGGCACACCGCAGGTAAAGAGTGCACAGGCAGACAGGGAATGGGTGACCACCAGACAGGGTAAAGGAACTAGGAACGTAGTGCAGGAGTCCCCTGGGTCCATCTCCCTCTCCAACAGATTTTCCGTTTTGGATACTGCTGGGGGAAATGGTTTCTCAGGGGAATGCAGCAAGAGCCAAGGCCGTGGCACTACGAGTGGCTCAGCTGCACAGGAGGGGAAGAAAAATAGTGGGAGAGCAATAGTGATAGGGGATTCTATCTTAAGGGGAACAGATAGACGTTTCTCTGGCCGCAGACATGACTCCAGGATGGTATGTTGCCTCCCTGGTGCCAGGGTCAAGGATGTCACTGAACGGCTGTTGGGCATTCTGAAGGGGGAGGGCGAACTCTCAGAGGTCGTGGTTCACATTGGTGCCAACGACATGGGTAGAAAGAGGGATGAGATCCTGCAACAAGATTTTAGGGAGGGAGGTAACAGATTAAAGTGCAGGACCTGGAGTTTGTAATCTCTGGATTACTCCCGGTGACATGTGCTAGTGAGTTTAGGAATAGGAGGATAGAGAAGATGAAAGCATGGCGAAAGAGTTGGTGCAGGGGAGGGAGGGGTTTACTTTCCTGGACCACTGGATCTGCTTCTGGGGAAGGTGGGACCTGTACAAATCGGATGAGTTGCACCTGAACCGGAATGGGACCAACATCCTTGCAGGGAAATTTTATAGTGCTGTTAGGGGCAGGGGGGGTGGGGTTTAAACTAACTTGGCAAGGGGATGGAATACAGAGTGCAGCGCCAGGGACCCGGGTTCAAATCCGGCCTCGGGCGACTGTCTGTGTGGAGTTTGCACATTCTCCCCGTGTTTGCGTGGGTTTCCTCCGGGTGCTCCGGTTTCCTCCCACAGTCCAAAGATGTGCGGGTTAGGTTGATTGGCTATGATAAAATTGACCCTTAGTGTTAGGGGGATTAAATACGTGGGGTTACGGGGATCGGGTGGGATATGTGTCGGTGCAGGCTCGATGGGCCGAAATGGCCTCTATCTGCACTGTGAGGTTTCTGTGATTCTCTGATAGTAGGGGGTGATGCACAGGCAAATATAGAGGAAAAAACAAGTCAGCCTGGAAGGCAGAGAAAATATTTAACGGCACAAGGGAGTATGGCAAGTTCTGCATGGTATTTATTTTAATGCAAGGAGTCTTGCGAGTAAGGCCGATAAACTGAAGGTGTTGATGAACACATGGGAATATGATATTGTTGCTATCACAGAGACATGGTTGAGGGACGGGCAGGAATGGCAGCTCAATATTCCGGGGCATAGAATCATCAGGCGAGACAGAGGGGGGTGTAAAAGAGGAGGGGGTGTCGCAATATTAATCAAGGAGTCAATTACTGCTGTAAGGAGGGATAATATCTTAGCACTTTCCTCTCATGATGTCATATGGGTAGAACTAAAAAACAAAAAGCGGGCAAGCACTTTGCTGGGAGTGTACTATCGACCCACAAACATTCAGGGGGAGTTAGAGGAAAAGATACATAGGCAAATCTCAGAGAAGTGTAGAAATAATAGGGTAATAAGAGTAGGGGTCTTCAACTTCCCCAATATTAACTGCGATAGTCAGAGTGTGAACGGATTAGAGGGTGAGGAATACTTAAAGTGCATCCAGGAGAGCTTTTTGAGCCAGCATGTAGAAAGTCCTACAAGAGAGGGGCGGTATTGAACGTAATTCTAGGGAATGTAGACAGGAAAGCGGTAGAATTATCAGTAGGAGAGCATTTTGGTGACAGTGATCATAATTCAGTGAGATTTAAGGTAGGCATGGAAAAGGATAACAATGGACCGGAAATAAAGGTTCTAAATTGGGGGAAGGCCGATTTTAATATGATAAGGCAGGATCTGGCCAAAGTGGACTGGGATCAGCTACATGTAGGAAAACCCACATCAGAGCAGTGGGAGTCTTTCAGAAAGGAAATAGAGAGAGTACAACGCTAACATGTTCCTTTACAGGTCAAGGGTGGGACCAACAAGCCCAGGGAAACCTGTATGTCAAGGGATATACAAGAATGTATTAGGAAAAGAAGGGAGGCTTTTGGCAGATACAAAGTACTAAAAACAGTGGAAGCCCTAGAGGAGTATAGAAAGTGCAGAGGGAGGTACTTAAAAAATAAATTAGGAGAGCGAAGAGGGGGCATGAAAAAACACTGGCGGGCAAAATAAAGGAAAATCCCAAGGTGTTTTATAAGTATATTAAGGGCAAGAATATAACCAGGGAAAGAGTAGGGCCCATTAGAGGCCAAAGTGACAATCTTTGTGTAGAGCAGGAAGATGTAGGTGAGTTTTAAACTGAATATTTTGCAGCTGTGTTCACTATGGAGAAAGACGGTGTAGGCATAGAAATCAGGCAGGGGAATTGTGATATATTGGAACAATTTAGTATTGAGAGGGAGGAGGTATTAACGGTTCTAGCGGGCTTAAAAGTGGATTAATCCCCATACCCAAGCAAGATTTATCCCAAGTTGCTCTGTGAGGCAAGGAAGGAGATTGCAGGGGCTCTGACACAAATTTTCAGAACCTCTCTGGCCACAGGGGAGGTGCCAGAGGACTGGAGGACAGCTAACATAGTACAATTATTGAAGAAGGGTAGCAGCGATAAACCAGGGAATTATAGGCCAGTGAGCCTAACATCACTGGTAGGGAAATTATTGGAAAAAATTCTGAGGTACAGAATTAGTCTCCACTTGGAGAGACAAGGATTAATCAATGATTGTCTGCATGGCTTTGTCGGGGGGAGATCATGTCTAACCAATTTATTGAATTTTTCGAGGGGATGTCTAGGTGTGTGGATGAGGGTAGTGCAGTTGATGTAGTCAACATGGATTTCAGTAAGGCTTTTGACAAAGTCTCGCATGGGAGACTGGTCAAGAAGCTAAGAACCCATGGGATCCTGTGCAATTTGGCACATTGGATCCAAAATTGGTTTAGTGGCAGGAGGCAGAGGGTGATGGTCGAATGTTGTTTTTGTGACTGGAATCCTGTGTCCAGTCATAAACCGCAGGGATCAGTGCTGAGTCATTTGCTGCTTGTAGTGTACATTAATGAGTTAGATATATTTAGGAGGTATGATCAGTAAGTTCGCAGATGACACGAATATTGGTGGAGTAGTAAATAGCGAGGAGGCAAGCCTCAGGCGATAGGACGACATAGATGGGTTGGTTAGATGGGCAGAACAGTGGCAAATGGTATTTAACCCTGAAAAGTAGGAGGTGATGCATTTTGCGAGGACTAACAAGGCAAGGGAATACACAATGAATGCTAGGACCCTAGGAAGGACAGAGGATCAGAGAGACCGTGGTGTGCATGTACATAAATTCCTGAAGTCAGCAGGACAGGTAGATAAGTTGGTTAAAATGGCATATGGGATACCTGCCTTCATTAGCCGAGGCATAGAACGTAAGAGCAGGGAGGTTATGGTAGAGCTGTACAAAACGTTAGTTCGGACACAGCTGGAATACTGTGTGTAGTTCTAGTTGCCACACTATAGGAAGGATGCATTTGCATTGGAGAGGGTGCAGTGGAGATTCACCAGGATGCTATCTGGGCTGGAGCGCTTCAGCTACGAAGATAGACTGGACAGGCTGGGGTTGTTTTCCGTAGTGCAGAGAAAGCTGAGGGGTGACCTGACTGAGGTGTTCAAAATTATGAGGGTCATAGATAGAGTAGATAGAAAGTAACTTTTTCCCTTAGTAGAGAGGTCAATAACCAGGGGCCATAGATTGAAGGTAAGGGGCATGAGGCTTAGAGGGGATTTGAGGAAAAACTTTTTCACCCAGAGGGTGTTTGGAATCGGGAACTCACTGCCTGAAAGGATGGTAGATGCAGGATCCCTCACAACATTCAAGAAGCATTTAGATCAGCACTTGAAACGCCATAGCATACAAGGCTACGGACCAAGTGCTGGAAAATGGGATTCGAATAGATAGGTCCTGATGGCCGGTGCGGACACTGTGGGCCAAATGGCATAATTCTGTGCTGTATAACTCTATGACTCTATGAATCTATGACATGGTATTACAGAGATATAAAAGTTAGTAACTTGTGTGGAATACTAGTTTAAATTACATTGTGTTTGAAAGAAAAAGGAGGAACAGGTTCCAACGTAAAAGAAGCTCTTTAGGACAGATATCAGGATAATGATTAACACTTCAAATGGACTCCAGGCAGAGCAGTGGTGGTGCAAGCCTGGGAAAGATTTAGGAAAAAACTGGATTAAATAATGGGGTGAAGAGTGTGGTTCTTCTGGAATGCTGAATTATAATGTGTTGAACGGCTTTCCTCACGGGTAAGGATCTTGTGACCAGTTCGGGTAGGTGTGAAAAAGATGTCCTCCCCAGTCTCCGTTATTATTTACCTTAATGAATCTCTGCAAACTGAATCAGACTGGAACATCAATCATCCAGGCCCACAGTAGAAATATGAACTAGTGGGTTGTGTAAAATGGTTGCCTTTAAATAAATGGTCGAGGACTGCAAAAACTGCAGCCACAGTGAGATCTGAAATAAACTAAACCTTGAAGCTGGGGACTAGGGCTGCTCAAATAACATAGTTAACAGTCCTGCCAGAGATGACAAGCTTGCAGGATGATCGAGTCTACGATAATAATTAACTCAAGATAATGGTGACAATCTCGTCTAACGGTTGAGCAGTCGCAAATCACATAATAAGGGACCTCTGGAATTCCCTAAACGACCAAGAATATCGATTGGCTAAGGATGGACACATCTCAGACAAAATGGCCGAATCTGCACATGGCACATCGGTAGTAAAAAAATAGATATAAAAGAAGGGAGCCAAGAGCTAGTTTAGCAGCAAGAAACTAGGAATTACACTCGAGATGGGAGGAGCAACAAGTCCGGCACTTGGTGTAGGACATCAGCGCGAAAGCTGATCAACTTTCAAACGGGTAATATTGTTTTATGCTAGCACAGATGGGAAGTGAGCCCTGTGTCATTTTCCTTGTAAGTTATTCAAACAACTTGTTGACCAACAAAGTACTGAAGGTATGTAACTTATTGAGTCCGACCGACATTTGACACTCTGAACTAAGAACCATAATTGTTGAACTGTTGTTGAGCTGACTACATATTACTAGCTCAATAGATACAGTGAATTCGGGACAATAAACTGGCGACTGCGGCAGGACTTTTGACTTGAGAAGTGAGACTTTTCAAGAACGATAAATTAAGTGTTTCAAACGGAACGAGTTGGAATCTTAAATATAAGACGCTACGTTACAGGATAATAATGGCGAGTAATAAAGGGCAGACCTCCCAGAGTTGGGAAGAACAGTATAATAAATTAATGCTAGGAAATTATAAAAACTGGCCCACCCATAATACAGGACAAAGATTTATGGAAACCTCCGTAACCAGTACAGGAATGAAAATAAAGAAAGGGGAATATAAATACTTTCTAATGGTGGCCTGTTATCTTAAATTAGTAAACGAACGAAATTTGATTAAAGAAGCGAAAGATCAGCTGCAAATGGTAAAAAGCCAGCTGACCGATGATTCTGAAACCTGTAGGAAAAATATTGAGGAGTTAAAAAGTGACGTGAGTGAGTTCCGAGATGAGAAGCGATTACATACCCTCCACATGGCTGCCAGCCTGACAACTGTAGATTTGAGCAACTCCTGAGTTCAAAAATATAAAACCCAGGTAGAGCATTTACAGACGGAGCGACATGCCTTAGAAGGTAAATGTCACGATTTAAAATCAGCCCCACCAACGGGAAAAATATGTGCATGCCGACCATACCCGTTGTAATAAAGACATTGAGGGATTAAAATCACAGTTGTGCTCACTAAAAGGGGTAATTTGCGCATTTTCAGACGAAGGGGATGCTGATATATAACTACTCAAGTCTAGCTGAGGCTGCTCACGCACATGATCAACGGGAAAGGGAGGACTGGTCTGAGCCAGGGGAGAAAGGGAGATGACCACCCTCCGCCCCCGAACCGCCTGATAAAAGTCCAACTCCGGAGCTACTCTACACCCCCGAACCGCCTGATAAAACTCCAACTCCGGAGCTACCCTACGCCCCCGAACCGCCTGATAAAACTCCAACTCCGGAGCTACCCATCAACCCCATGGTAACAACTCGAACCCCAGAGCAAAATGTAAATGATCCCCTCAGCTATTCTACCCCGTTTAGTCTTTCTCAACTAAACGACTTTGTGTAAGGGGTCGTTTTAACGAGCTTATGGTGTGCTAAATCGGTTTTGATTTTCACACTACTCGTGAGCGGTTTTGAAGCGCTCCCCCCTCACGGTTCTAGACACTGGGCGTATTGCCAGACAACCTTTGTGTGTTGGCCCAACTCATGACTCGGAAGACAAATGGTCAGATGAGACAGATTGAGTTTTAAATCAAAACGATCTTTATTTTTGAAAGAGGATGTACACAGAGAAAAATGGCAAGAATAAATGCAGTCGAAAATTAACGTTTCTCACAGAGGACTAAATTATACACTGAGAAAAATAACTTTAAAGCATATAAACAGTTCTAAAATAGCGATAAGCTAAAAGCGGGGGTGAGGGAAGCGCACGGACACATCGAGGGATAAATCACACTCCTGACTTACAAATACCCTTAACGTTACTGAATATACCTCAATTATGTCAGTTAGGTAGAGTTGGGCCTTTATGCTCACCAGAATTTCAAAACCCTTCTGGACCTTGTTACTTCTTGTTACGTCTGGAATTTCCGATCTTCCTTATGGGACCGGCTCCTGGACCCTGTTACTTGGTGTCGTCCGGGACCTCCGATCTTCCTTATGGGACCGGCTCCTGGACTCGCTCTCCTGTACAAACTTTGGAAGTCCTCCGAAATCCTCGAGCCGTTTTCTGTTCCGCACGGTCCTCGAACTCCTGATGGTAACTGGACTTGGACTTCACGGTGTGAACTGTCTCCGGAGGAGTCTTCCTTACTCTGGTCGAATCTTAGACTGACTTGCTGACGATTTACCTGAACGGTTATATTCTTTTCTGGCCCTAATCTTGGCGCCAAATCAACCGTTTTCCTTTGTTAAGGTTGCTTTAACAAAAGCAAGCACATTAATTTTAACTGCTCGCAAATCGAACTAATGGGAATCCGATTAGTGTCCCTTCATTTGTGTGTGCTCAGCAGTTTCTGAGATCGGTTACCGCTCTGCCAGCGATTAGCGCACCTCCAGGTGCTAATAGTTTTGTTTACTGCTGTAACCACATTACAATATCAAAAACAGTAAGGTTCTGGATTCTTCTAATCAATGATGACTCAGACTGCTTTAAGGTACTGTGTGTGTCCTTTTGAACTGGGCCATGAGAACTGCCAACTCCATTCTGTGTTCTCACAATGTGGCCACTTCAGGGGCCCTACCCGTATACTGTATTTCATGGATTTTTGCGAATCCTACAGTTGCTAAGAATGTCCTGAGATACGATGGCAAACTAGTTTTGAGTTATGGAAAGCCGCTGTCAAGCAAGCCTCTGAAACCCAGGGTTTAGATGACGGGGAACTAAGGAAATTGATAACCTGTGTCTAGGACCGATTATTTATAGGGGCTTGACACAAGAACAGAAAAAAGGAGGAGGTACCACAGCAGAATTCTGGGCTACGGTACGCGAGGTAGCAGGGATAAATAGTAAGGACCCTGTGATGGAATTAGCAAGTTTTAAACAGGCCACTGGGGAACACCCCCGCGCCTATGCAGAACACCTCTGGATAGTGTTCTGCAATGTCTTTGGAACACTGGAACGTGACGACTTGAATGTAACCCCAAAACCATTATGCCTAAAGTCCATCATCTCGCACGCTTCTGACCGTGACCAATAGGCCTATAGAATGGTTGACCCTAATGAGGCCACTCACAATGAAGCTTGGGTCTTAAGACGAATGATAATGGCTTGGCAAAACGACCAAAATAAACCCCCGTCCCAGCAAAAAGGGAAGGTCCATGCGTTTCAGCAGAATCAAGGGAGGAATGGTCCTCCAACATGGAAGACTGAGGGACCACCGGGATACACAGGAGGGAAACATGAGTACAGGGGAATTGGAGTACGGAAGGGAGCGTGCTTTAATGTGGGAAACGGACATTGGTACCGAGAATGTAGAGCCCCGAAAACAAGTACTAGGACAGCAGCGGTAGGAGGCTTAGGACGAATGGCACCCTATCAGGAACAGCCAGGGCCAGAGCAGGCAGTCCAATGACTGATTCCGACCTCGGACATCGTATGTGGGATAGCATATGACAAACATGGACGACCTATAGTGTCAGATGCCGTTGGAGGTCACGATACCACATTTTAATGGGACACAGGCAGATCCAGGACGTGCCTGGGAAACCAGTACTCTCTCTCACATAGCGATTTGACAGATGTGACAGTCTTACTAAGCGGCTTTACTGGACATGGGCAAATGACCACATTTACTAAACCGTTAGACATCCAATTGGGTAAGTTAAAATTTAAGCATGCCTGTTTATCGGTACCACGAATGCAGGGAGAAGAAGATACTCAGGATAGATTTCATGAGGAAATTTAATCTAGCCTATGATCCCACGAACAGACGTATTTGGAGATTGCATGATGGTTTGATATGATCAACAGGTGTGTTGTATGAATTTTTTTTCCTTTAACCCCATATTAATGGCAAGTGAACCTGGATTGCAGAAGGTGCTAAGTCAAAATTTAAATGCCTTTGTCACTCACAAACATAAATGTGGTCGGACCGCCGGAGAGGTGTTAATTACGGGACCTGATCCCCCACCCCAGAAATAGTATAAAATCCCAGTAGAAGCTGAAAGGCTGTGGATAACGTTATCCATAGCCTCCTGGGACAAGGCAGACTTAGACCTAAGTGTCTACCAATAACTCACCCATTTGGCCAGTCCAAAAGCCTGATAAATCATGGCGCATGACTATAGACTACCGAGTATTAAATAAAGTCACGCCTTCTGCAGCGTCCATGGTCGTCACCGCACCAGAGGCAGCCCTCAATTTTTCGCCAACCGCAAAATTCTTCACAGTATTGGATATTAGTAATGGATTTTGGTCCATACCGTTGGCCAAGAAATGTCAGAATAAATTTGCATTCACTCATAAAGGACAATACACTTGGACTTGTTTGCCCCAAGGTTTTCATAATATCCCCTCGATATTCTCGAATATGATGGCAAATGGGTTAAAGGGATTTTCTCAACCCTCAGTCCTTGTTCAGTACGTTGATGATATCCTACTCAAAACAGACACCCTTGAAGAACACGAGATCCTATTACAAGAAGTATTAGTAACTCTGTACAGATTAGTGGTTATAATAAACCCGAAAAAGGCACAGATTGGAAAACCAAAAGTGCAATATTTAGGGATGCAAGTAACCCAGGGGGTACGGGAGGTGACCGAAGATAGAAAGAAGTCTGCTGCCACCTTACCCACCCCCACAGACGTAAAATCCCTCAGGTCCTTTTTAGCGATTACAGCGTACTGCTGGGATCACATTGAGGACTACTCTGTGATCGCCAAACCCTACTGAGAAAGGGAGCGCTATGGGAATGTAGCCAAGAACATGCGTATTCGTTTGGTAAATTAAAATCAGAATTGATCCAAGCCCCTGCTCTACGAAACCCAGACATGCCTTCGAGCTTTTATCTGGAAACGGCCTCGAGCAAAGATGGTCTGTCAGCGATATTACTGCAGGAACATTGTGTAGAGCGTCCAGAGTTCTGACCCCCATAGAAACACTGTTCTCACCCTGTGAGAAAAACTTACTCAGTGTATTTTGGGCCGTATATAAATTCTCCCCTACAGTCGGAATTAACCCTTTGATAATCCTCACCTCACATACTCCTATTAAAATGCTCCTGGATGGAAACTTTAAAGAAGGGGCAGTTCGTTTACAACGAATAGCTAATTGGACACTAGTCCAACAAGGAAGGGATATCCATATTCGATATGAGCCAAAGCAAACAAGCCTAGCAAAAAACATGTTATACCCCGGCGACCAACATGAGTGTAAAATAATGTCATCAAGTGCCCTGACTGGTCCCTTACAGAAAATATTAAGGGAGGATGATAATGATATAAGAATTAAAACTCATGTTTACGTAGATGGTTCATCATCAATACGGGAAGGCCAACAGTGTACAGGATTCGGAGTGGTAACTATGACCGAGGATGGGAAAAGTGTTCTTGAAACAATCCCAATTTAATTAGAAGGATCAAAAGGAGTACAAATAGCTGAACTATGTCCCATAGCATATGCAGTATTGCACCCAGAATCATTTCCTCCACCGTTGGAAATTCATTCAGACAGCCGTTACACCTGCAACAGCCTAACAGACTTTTTACCCATTTGGTAAGCGAGAGGTTTTATGTTGGCAGATGGGAAACCATTAACACTTCTTAAAGTTATCTTTGATGTGGCCACGGCCAATCAGGGACAATATATAATGAAAAAGGTTAACCCACGTAAAAACCACACAATTGGCAGATGAAGCAGCAAAACAAGGAGCCATTGATGGTTACCTATGGGACCCTCTGCAGGGAAAGGCAGGGAAACTTACAGAAACCATCTCGGCTGTCAAGGAATCCTCCAAGACAATAATAGATCTAATGAGAGCGAAAGCTCTGACCCAGATCTGAACAATATCCAATTAGGAAAGCCTGATCCCGAACCATATAGTCAATTTAGAACGGGTTTAACTTTAAATCAAGGAGTGGTGCAAAAGAACGGAAAATATGTAGTACCGGAGGTGGATAGACCCGAAATAATTTACCAGTTCCATGACGTGGGAGAACACCAGGGGATAGATAGAACTATTGCTAAGATTAGGGGTGTATGTTGGTGGCCAGAAATTCAATCAGATGTAGAGAAATACGTCAACAACTGCTTGATTTGTGCTCAAACCAACCCTGGGAATTACAAGAATCAGGCTTTAATGGGACACGCTCGACAGGGCAAGGGCTCCTGGGCCCAGAGAAACATAGAAGATAGGAGCAGGAGTAGGCCATTCGGCCCCTCGAGCCTGCTCCACCATTCAATGCAATCATGGCTGATCATCCAAACTCAGTACCCTGTCCATGCATTCTCCCCATGCCCATTGATCCCTTTAGCTTTAAGAAATATATCCAACTCCTTCTTGAATATATTTAATGAATTGGCCTCTACTGCCTTCTGTGGTAGAGAATTCCACAGGTGTACCACTCTCTGGGTAAAGAAATTCCTCCTCATTTCTGTCCTAAAATGTTTACCCCTTATCCTTAGACTGTGCCCCCTGGTTCTGGACTCCCCGACCATCGGGAACATCTTTCCTGCATCTAGTCTGTCCAGTCCTCTCAGAATTTTATAAGTTTCAATGAGATCCCCTCTCCAGCGACCCAGCCTCTCCTCATATGTCATTTCTGCCATCCTAGGTATCAGCCTGGTGAATCTTCGCTGAACTCTTTTCGTGGCAAAAACATCCTTCCTCAGATAAGATGACCAAAACTGCACACAATACTCAAGATGTGGTCTCACCAAGGCCCTGTACAAATGCAGCAAGACATCCTTGTTCCTGTACTCAAACCCTCTCGCTATGAAGGCCAACATACCATTTGCCTTCTTAACCACCTGCTGCACCTGCATGCCCAACTTCAAATAGATTATATAGGGCCACTGCCCATCTGCCCAGGAGGAAAGAACTACATATTGGTAATAGTAGATGCATTTTCTAAATGGATTGAGGCCTTCCCAACTAATAACAATTCAGCTGCCACTACTGCCAAAATCCTAATGGAAGAAGAGTTCTCCCAATGGGGACTATCAGAAAACATCTACTCTGACCCATTTTACTGGGCAGGTCATGATATCAGTCATCCAGTTGGCTGGGGTAAAACAGGATTTTCACATTTCATACCATCCAGAATCCAGTGGGATAGTAGAAAGAATGAACCGGACCCTAAAATTTATGATGAGGAAATTGGTCCAACAAAATCACACCTCCTGGCATAGGGTGCTCCATTATGCATTAATAGCCATCCGGAACATGGTGGTAGCATCCACCGGCTACTCACCACATGAGTTAATGACAGGAAGGATTATGAAAGTTCTCGAGGCATTTATGGGTATGGACCTAAGTGAAACCCAGAAGACATCCTTGTCATCTGAAAAATACATGACTGATTTGGTGAAGTATAAGGAAGCGGCAAAAATGACCGCAGCTGAAAAAATGGGAAAAAGGCATCAGAAAAGTAAAGCATATTTTGACGGGAAAACCCACCCATGGGATGTCAAGATAGGTGACCAGGTCCTGGTTAAGATCCAATGATGGGGGAGCATTCCTGAGCCCAAAATATGCAGGACCCTTTAGAGTAATGGAAAAAGCTAGTCCGTCCGTATATAAGATAATGGCCGGCAAGGAAAGTACAAATGGCACGATATCAATTAGTTAAAACTTTTGGGAAAGTGGATAGTTTTATAAACAGTACATAAGAGCAGCTAGCATCTTGACCATGTTTGTATGTGTTTAGAAATTAATGCTGGAAGTAATTCCAGTTTAAACCTCCGACGACTATCGCAACCGTTTTCAAGAGTGGAGTGTGGAACTGTTCTGGACCCTTTTTCCATCTGGGACTTTTGATGTTCGGAACATTCTTTATCCTATGGATTATCCATCAAATATGAAAGAATAGGGGACACCAACAGAACAACGAAGAAGGACAAGAGGATATAGAGATGGTTCGACAACGACGTGTTATATAATAATAACTTGTGTACTTATGATATGTGTAGAATTAAACAGGGTACTAGGTGAACAGAAGGTGATTCTCACCTCCGGGGAAAAAGACAATAATAGCGCGATTGGTATCACTGAGGTTAGTGATTGGAAGGCCTCTACCCACAGAAATCATGAGTGTAGCTGTAGTGGGATGGCTGGGACATGCCACGAGACTAGCTATGTGGGGAACTTGACTGGGGTGTGTGTGACTTGCAGCCATACTAACCAAGGTAAACGATTTACAGTCTGGCAGGCAAAGGCCGAGAAGGATGGAAAAAACACAGTATCGTCAGGAGCCAATCCGCTAAGTAGACCAAATTGTACCATTGAGGGGAGAAAGGTATGTTGTCAGTAGGATCCACAGGCAAAGAGTTTACACTTATTCGTGGGATGTAGTAGTAATAGGGTGGTGGGAAACCTGACTTCTATGCAAGGGTCTCCCAGAGACCTAATTGCTCCTGCGAAAGTCAAGGGAAGATCATAGTTCATCAGTTCCCTCCCACTTCCAACCCAGGACCAAATATCACCCCATGACAACTTTCCCATTAACACGCACTCTGGATCCTCCGAGAGAATGTCCCCAAGAAACGTTAGGACCAAAAGTAGGAGTTGTATTCAGAACCACTGGCAAGATTGTGTATGATAATGTACAGTATGCATTGGTACCCGTCGTTTTGAATATGTCAGATATCCAGCTGCACGCCTGGTGTCCTACTAACCTGCAAGAAATTCACCGAGACGTGATTAAGGGGTTACTCCAACAGGTAATAGGCAATAATATTGGGTGGGACCATACCCAGGAAGGAACAAGTGAGAGCAAGAAGGAATGAAGTTAGCGGAGGGTAAGAATATAGGAATAATACAGGAAGGAATATGGATGAGCTTTCATAATCTGCTACACTCTGCTGTGGAAATAAATGGTACCCTAGTCGGTACCACCCGAAATCAATGTCATCAAACTGACAAAACAGCAATATGCACCAATAAGATTTACCCAACTAACACGGAAAGATGTGGGTTCAATGGGAGCCAAACCCTAAATTGTACGCTGGTAGTGGAAGAATCATGAGAACTGGCTATCAGGGAAATGGAAATTACTGTTTTACCACAACCGAGGTTAGCTATCACTATGGGAACAGGAAATGTCCCATAGAAACCCCGACTTTCTGTCTGCACATTTCAATATCTATGAGATTGTGTAATGAAGAAATTATCGGTATTAAAACATAGAAACATAGAAACATAGAAGATAGGAGCAGGATTAGACTATTCAGCCACTCGAGCCCACTCCACCAGTTAATGAGATCATGGCTGATCATCCAAATTCAGTACGCTGACCTTGCTTTCTCCC
The DNA here is from genome assembly GCF_052327205.1 of Somniosus microcephalus. Classification (NCBI taxonomy): domain Eukaryota; kingdom Metazoa; phylum Chordata; class Chondrichthyes; order Squaliformes; family Somniosidae; genus Somniosus; species Somniosus microcephalus. The sequence continues at coordinate 73,833,046 of NW_028225179.1, forward strand.
CATATCCTGTGATCACTTTAGCCTCAAGAAATATATCCAACTCCTTCTTGAATATATTTAATAATTTGGCCTCAACTGCCTTCTGTGTGGCAAGGAATTCCACAGGTTCACCACTCTCTGGGTGAAGAAATTCCTCCTTATCTCAGTCCAAAATGGCTTACCCCTTATCCTTAGACTCTGACCCCTGGCTCTGAACTCCCCCGCCATCGGGAACATCCTTCCTGCATCTAGTCTGTGTAGTCCTGTTAGAATTTTATAAGTTTCAATGAGATCCCCTATCATTCTTTTAAACTCTAGTGAATATAAGTCTAATCGACCCAATCTCTCCTCATACGTCATTCCTGATATCCCAGGTATCAGTCTGGTGAATCTTCGCAGCACTCTCTCCATGGCAAGAACATCCTTCCTCAGATAAGGCGACCAAAACTGCACACAATACTCAAGGTGTGGTCTCACCAAGGCCCTGTACAACTGCAGCAAGACATCCTTGCTCCTGTACTCAAATCCTCTCGCTATGAAGGCCAACATGCCATTTCCTTCATAACTGCCTGCTGCACCTGCATGCTTACCTTCAGCGAGTGCTGCACAAGGACACCCACGCCTCATTGCACTTCCCCTTATCCCAATCTATTGCCGTTCAGATAATAATCTGTCTTCCTGTTTTTACATCCACAATATACTGCATCTGCCATGCATTTGCCCAATCAACCAACCTGTCCAAATCGTACAGCAGTTTCTCTGCATCCTCCTCACAGCACACACGCCCACCCAGCTTTGTGTCATCTGCAAACTTGGAGATATTACATCTAGTTCCCTTGTCTAGATCATTTATATATATTGTGAATAGCTGGGGTCCAAGCACCAAGCTCTGTGGTGCCCCACTAGTCACTGCCTGCCACTCAGAAAAAGACCCGTTTATTCCAACTCTTTGCTTTATGTCTGCCAACCAGTTCTCTATCCAAGTCAATACCTTACCCCCAACCCCATGTGCCTTAACTTTACACGCTAATCTCTTATGCGGGACCTTATTGAAAGCCTTCAGACATTCCAAATACACTAAATTCACTGGTTCTCCCTTATCTATTCTAACAGTTACATCCACAGAAAATTCCAGTAGATTAGTCAAGCACTATTTACCTTTTGTAAATCCATGTTGAATTTGTCCAATCCTGTCACTGTTTTCCAACTGCTCTGCTATTACATCTTTTATAATGGACTCTAGCATTTTCACCACTACCAATGTCAGGCTTCCCGGTCTATAAATCCCGTTTTTTCTCTGCCACCCTTTTTAAATAGTGGGGTTACATTAGCTATCCTCCGATCGATGGGAACTGTTCCAGAATTTTGGAAGATGACCAGCAATGCATCTATTATTTCTACGGCCACTTCCTTAAGCACACTATGATTTAGATTAGCAGGCCCTGGGCATTTATTGGCCTTCAATCCTGTCAATTTCACTAACACCATTTCCTTACAAATACTGATTTCATTCAATTCCTCCGTCTCATTAGAATGTATGTTCCCCGACATCTCTCGGAGGTTATTTGTGTCCTCCTTTGTGAAGACAGATCCAAAGTATGTATTTAATTGGTCTGCCATGTCTTTGTTCCCCATTAAAAATCTCCCTGAATCTGTCTGCTAAGGGACAGATTGGTGACGCTTGACTTCACCAATCTTTTTTCTCTTCACCTATCTATAGAAGCTTTTACAGACAGTTTTTATGTTCCCTGCAAGCTTACTCACATAATCTAGTTTCCCCCTCTTAATTAATCCCTTTGTCCTACTTTGCTGAATCCTAAACTGCTCCCACTGCTCAGGTTTGCTGCATTTTCTGGCCAAATTATATGTCCTGTCGTTGGATCTTATGCTGTCCCTAATTTCCCTTGTTAGCCACGGTTGAGTCAGCTTTTTTGTTTTATTTTGATGCCGAAGAACGATGAACAAAGTCTGTAGTACATCCATGCGATCTTTAAATGTTTGCCATTGCCTATCCACTGTCAACCCTTTAAGTAACTTTCCCCAATCCATCCTAGCCAACTCGTGCCTCATACAATCGTAGTGTCCTTTATTTCAATTCAGGACCCTAGTCTCTGAGTCAACTACTTCACTCTCCATATTAATGAAGAATTCTATGATATTATGATCGCTCCTCCCCAGCACTCTCAGTTCATAGTCCCACCAACACTCCCCCACCCATTGTGTTTTCTGACACAGTCGTATGTTCAGGGCTGGGACGGGCAGATTCGCCCCTTTCTCACCCGAGGGCGCTGAGGCTCCTACCGCCCCTGATTACAAATTCTCCCAGCCTGTAAATTTAACCTTAAAAAACTGCCTTAAAAAGGACAGTAGCTGTGACCTCTGACAAAATCAGAGCCCCAACAGACAGATGTTTCTGTTCCTAAGGATCAAAGCCTTCCTAATTATCCCCAGCCAGCTCCGACACTGGCCAATAAGCTTACTCCGACCAAGGGAGGGCCGACACAGTCCCAGTCATCACCTACACAGAAACATACAACACCTACACAAAACCAGACATTTCACAGACCCAGACAGCTCCTACCCTGGCACAGGGAGCACCATCTCAGCCACAGGCTTTCCTAACCATCCAGGGGTATTTGACAATTAGAAATGACAGGCAGGAAGGAAAGGGGGGTGGGGTGGCTATGTTAATAAAGGATGGAACCACTGCAATAGTGAGAAATGATATTGGGTCAAAGGATCAGGATAGTGAAACAGTTTGGGTGGAGATAAGGAATAATAAGGGGAAAAAGTCACTAGTAGGCGTAGTCTATAGGCCTCCTAACAGTTGCAACTCTGTTGGTCGGAGTATAAATCAGGACATAGTTGGGGCTTGTAATAAGGGAACAGCTATAATCATGGGGGATTTTAACTTTCATATTGACTGGACAAATCAAATTGGGCAGGGCAGCCTGGAGGAAGAGTTCATAGAGTGCTTTAGGGATGGGTTCCTTGAGCAGTATGTAACTGAACCAACCAGGGGGCAGGCAATCTTAATTCTGGTCCTGTGTAATGAGACAGGATTAATAAAAAATGTTCTAGTAAAGGATCCCCTTGGAACGAGTGACCATAACATGGTTGAATTCCAAATTCAGTTGGATGGTGAGAGAGTTGGATCTCAAACCAGCGTACTAAGCCTAAATAAAAGAGATTATGAAGGTATGAGAGCAGAGTTGACTAAAGTGGACTGGGAAAATAGATTAAAGTGTAAGACAGTACAAGAGCAGTGGTGTACATTCAAGGAGATATTTCACAACTTTCAAGAAAAATAAATTCCACTGAGGAAAAAGGGGCGTAAAAGAAAAGACAGCCATCCGTGGCTAAGTAAAGTAATAAAGGATAGTATCCGACTGGAAACAAGGGCATATAAAGTAGCCAAATCTAGTGGGAGGATAGAAGATTGGGAAGCATTTAAAAGCCAGCAAAGAATAACTAAAAGATTAATTAAGAAAGGGAAGATAGATTATGAAAGTTAACTAGCAAAAAATATAAAAACAGATAGCAAGAGTTTCTACAGTTATATAAAAAGAAAAAGGGTGGCTAAATTGAATGTTGGTCCCTTAGAGGACGAGACCGGGAAATTAGTAGTAGGGAACATGGAGATGGCAAATACGCTGAACAAATATTTTGTATCAGTCTTTACAGTAGAGGACACTAAAAATTTCCCAACACTGGACAAACAGGGGGCTCTAGGGGGGGAGGAGCTAAACACGATTAAAATCACTAAGGAGGTGGTACTCAATAAGATAATGGGACTAAAGGCGGATAAATCCCGTGGACCTGATGGCTTACATCCTAGGGTCTTGAGAGAAGTAGCGGTAGGGATTGTGGATGCATTGGTGGTAATTTTCCAAAACTTCCTGGATTCAGGAAAGGTCCCAGCAGATTGGAAAACTGCTAATGTAACGCCCTTATTTAAAAAGGGAGGCAGACAAAAGGCTGGAAACTATAGACCAGTTAACCTAACATCTGTGGTTGGTAAAATATTGGAGTCCATTATTAAGGAAGCAGTAACAGGACATTTGGATAAGCATAATTTAATCGGACAGAGTCAGCATGGTTTTATGAAGGGGAAGTCATGTTTGACAAATTTGCTCGAATTCTTTGAGGACGTGACAAACAGGGTGGATAAAGGTGAACCAGTGGATGTGGTGTATTTGGACTTCCAAAAGGCATTTGACAAGGTGCCACACAAAAGATTACTGCACAAGATAAAAAATCACGGGATAGGGGGCAATGTACTGGCATGGGTGGAGGATTGGCTATCTAACAGAAAACAGAGAGTTGGGGTAAATGGTTCATTCTCTGTTTGGCAATCAGTAACTAGTGGTGTTCCACAGGGGTCAGTGCTGGGAACCAACTCTTTACAATCTGTATTAACGATTTGGAGGAAGGGACCGAGTGCAACGTATCCAAGTCTACCGATGATACAAAGATAGGAAGGAAAGCAGTGAGTGAGGAGTACATAAAAAACTTGCAAAAGGACATAGACAGGCTAAGTGAGTGGGCAAAAAATTGGCAGATGGAATGTAATGTTAGAAAGTGTGAGGTTATGCACTTTGGCAGAAAAAATCAAAGAGCAAGTTATTATCTAAATGGAGAGAAACTGCAAAGTGTTACAGTACGAAGGGATCTGGGGGTCCTGGTGCATGAAACACAGAAGGTTAGTATGCAGGTACAGCAGATGATCAGGAAGGCCAATGGAATCTTGGCTTTAATTGCAAGGGGGATGGAGTATAAAAGCAGGGATGTCTTGCTGCAGTTGTACAAGGTACTGGTGAGGCCACACCTGGAATACTGCGTACAGTTTTGGTTTCCATATTTAAGAAAAGATATACTTGCTCTCGAGGCAGTTCAGTGAAGGTTCACTCAGTTGATTCCAGAGATGAGGGGGTTGACTTATGAGGAAAGGTTGAGTAGGTTGGGCCTCTACTCATTGGAATTCAGAAGAATGAGAGGTGATCTTATCGAAACATATAAGATTGTGAGGGGGCTTGATCGGGTGGATGCGGTGAGGATGTTTCCACTGATGGATGAGATTAGGACTAGGGGGCATAAGCTTAGAATAAGGGGCTGCCCTTTCAAAACTCAGATGAGGAGAAACTTCTTCACTCAATGGGTAGTAAATCTGTGGAATTTACTACCATAGAGAGTTGTGGAAGCTGAGACATTAAATAAATTTAAAATGGAGATAGACAGTTTCCTAGCTGATAAGGGAATAAGGGGTTACGGGGAGAGGGCAGGGAAGTGGACATGAGTCTAAGTTCAGATCAGCCATGATCCTATTGAATGGCGGAGCAGGCCCGAGGAGCCATATGGCCTACTCCTGCTCCTACTTCTTATGTTCTTATATGTTCTTATGTTCACAGACCCAGACAGCACCGACCCTGACACCGGGAGAATTATCTGAGGCAAAGGCTTTCCTACACAGACGCAGACATCACCTAGCCTGACACGGGGAGCACCACCACAGTCACAGACATTCCTACACATACACAGACAGCTCCTACCCTTACATTGGGAGCACCAACACAGGCACAGACTTTTCTGCTCCGAACCAGACAGCACCTACCCTGACACAGTGAGCACCACCAGACACACAGACATTCCAACACAGACCCAAACAGCGGCTACCCTGACACAGGGAGCAGCACCATAGGTACAGACTTTCCTACACAGACACAGACAGCACCTACCCTGACGCAGGGAGCACCACCAGATGCACAGACTTTCCGACACAAACCCAGACAGCACCTATCCTGGTGGAAATGTAGATTTGAAAAGAAACACGCAGAAAGTGGGAAAAGGAAATGAAAAGTTTGGAATCAAGATGGCGGTTACTCACCTCGGTTCAGAACGATAAGGCCCGCCTGCACACGCACCGATTGGTCGACCGTCAGGTCACCGAAGCGTAGGATTGGTCAATCGTCCCATCACTCGACTCTAGGAGGGCCCGCCCGCACGCGCCAGGAACCCGCCCCCACCACGCAGCGAGTGGTCGACCGTCGGATCGCTCGACCGTACGATTGGTCGACCTCGACGTCACTCAATGCTAATAAGCAGATAATGAGCGGAATTTTGAACGTTTTTTGGATACCGTGGGCGCAATTTTTGTCTCACCAAAATGTAAATATGCTTACGACCGTTCTGGAATCGTAAGCTTTCTTTTATGTAACGCACATGTAGGTACGCTCTAAAGCTTGAGAGTGTATAGCCGGACAGACACACCGAAGGACAGACAGACAGACAGACAGATAGACAGACAGACAGACAGACAGATCAATCCTTTTATATATATAGATTTCAATCAATACTGGTCTTCTTTGCACCCAACCACGAGTCTCGTTTGTCTATATCGCTACTGAAATAAGTCTGGCAGTCAGAACCAGAAAAGGGGAGCGATTCGAAACTGCACGGTGCTCTGGAGCAGCTCAGATACTTCTGACTAGCCAGAGACATAACCCCACAAACACCCCCCTATTTCTACAAGGTAGATAAGGTAGTCAAGAAGGCATACGGAATGCTTGCCTTTATTAGCCGCAGTATAGAATACAAGAGCAGGGGGTTATGCTTCAAGTGTATAAAACACTAGTTAGGCCTCAGCTAGAGTACTGTGTGCAGTTCTGGTCACAACATTACAGAAAAGATGTGATTGCACAAGAGAGGGTACAGAGGAGATTTACAAGGATGTTGCCGGGAGTAAAGAATCTTAGCTATGAGGAAAGACTGGATAGGCTGGGTCTGTTTTCCTTGGAGCAGAGGAGGCTGAGGGGAGACCTTTTGAGGTGTATACATTATGATAGGCATAGATAAAGTGGACAGAAAGGACCTATTTCCCTTAGCAGTGGGGTCAAAAACCAGGGATCACAGATTTAAAGAAATTGGTGGAAGGTTTAGAGGAGATTTGAGCGTTGTGGGGGTCTGGAACTCACTGCCTGAAAGGGTGGTAGAGGCAGGAACCCTAACCACATTTAAAAAGTACTTGGATGTGCACTTGGGATGCTCCAACCTGCAGGGCTACAGACCAAGAGCTGGGAAGTGGGATTAGGCTGGATAATATTTTGTTAGCCGACGTGGACACGATGGGCTGAAATGGCTTCCTTCCGTGCTGTAACTTTCTATGATTCTATGAATCAAACCACCAGCAGCCTCCAGCTGTAATCAACTTTCCCCATCAGAGAGAGAGAGAGACTGTCAGAGAGAGAGAGAGAGAGACTGTCGGAGAGCTTCCTGCATCCAGCCCTGAGCCTGTTACACTCACCAGCTGCTCACCCACACCCCGCTGTCAGAATCACTGAAAATTTTTTACCGGGACCCTTCAAATACAGTCTATAAAATGAGAAAAGATCAAAGTTCATCACAATTCATTTGAATGGAACAAGAGTAAATAAACTTTTCACCGTCACTCGGTAACCACGTTCGCCATTCCTTCAATCGTTAGAATGAATTATCGGCTGTTAGAATTGTGTCCACTGGGTTGACTAATTTCTGTGTGAAGAAAGTTCCAGCATTGTAAACCAGGTGAACGCGCCGACCGAGCTGTGTCTTGATCGCTTCTGGGCACCCGCACAGTTCGCCCTTCATTTTGCTCTGATTCACTTTCCCAAAGCAAATCTACAGATTCTCAAATCTGCTGACTGGGTTTCTTTTTTGGTTCCTTTCGATTTGTCCCGCTCCCGACTGGCAATGTATTCCAGAACTCGTAGCAACCGTCCCCCTTGCATCGTGTCCCAGCCTCTATTGAAAGCGGCCCACAGCAACCCCAACCTCCTCACCTACCCGCTGTTACACTCTGCTTCAGTGAGATTAATGTCCAGAGCGGGTTCAAGGTCGAATGCAATTGCGAGCATCGCAGAACACTTGAGAGCGAAACAACTTTGCCTTTTGTACCTGTCTTCTAAAGCGCCACATTGCTCCACTCAGACAGTGTATCCCAATTCAGGCGATCTCAGGGGTGCAGAAAGCAAAATGTGAAAGTTCTGCATTGGCTGGAATCGAACCAGGTTCTCACACCGCAGGCAAAAAGCTTCCGTCTGAGCCAGGCAATGTACGCACAGACTTGCGACGCAGGTGTCAAGTTAGAAACCTTTCTGAAAGAACATGCAGTCCGACGGAGCTCTTGTGATGACCCTCCCCAGTCTGATCTACAGCCGCAGCACCGGCCACTTGAAGTTGCGATCACCGAGCGTTTAATTCGTTGGACATGAAATCCAGCGGGATGTTTCTGCGCAGATGCGAATCCTGCTCCCAGCGCAGCTGTTTCAAGCCCTCTTCCTGAACCGGTCTGAAAGGATGGCTGATCAGCTGTGGGAGGCGGTGTTCTGCTGCCCGTCACTCCTGTCAGTGACTTGCTGTCTGTCAGCTAGCTGCATGTGTCCAGTGTGAAACCTGTTTGAGCGCCCAGCAGACTGATTTTAATTTGCCGATCTTATTAATTTGTTTTCCAAGAGTTGCCCTGAGCAGGTGGTGAGTTTCCTTCTGGAGAGCGGTTCGCCAATCCAGCTCCGAGGGAAAGTGGGCTGTGACTGGAGTCACTTGTGGAACAGAAAGTGTCGGGGCGGCAGTTTCCCTTCCTGAATGATATTAATCAAACAGTTGAAGATTTGCTGAAAAATTTCACCACCCGGCCCCAGAAACAACGAGCTCTGAGCCTACACCATGTCCTGAACTTACAAACTTGCATCGCCTTATTAATTAGAAGCCCCAAACTCTTGATTAGATCTCCACTGGCTGGAGTCATACCGAGCAAAAAGGAAGATGGTGGTGGTAATTGAAGATCAATCATCACAGCCCCAGGACATTGCTGCAGGAGTTCTTCAGGTCAGTGTCCTTGGCCCAACCATCTTCAACTGCTTCATCACTGACCTCCCCTCCAACATAAAGTCAGAAATGGGGATGTTCGCTGATGACTGCACAGTGCCATTCACAGCTCCTCATATAATGAAGCAGTCCATAACAGCATGCAGCAAGACCTGGGCTACATTCAGGCTTGGGTTGATAAGTGACAAATAACATTCGCGCAACAAAAGTGTCTGGCAAGGACTACCTCCAACAAGCGAGAGTCTAACCACCGACCCTTGATATTGAACAGCATTACCATTCCCGAATCCCCCACTATCAACATTCTGGGGGTCACCATTGATCAGAAACTTAATTGGACCAGCCAATTGGGCAGCACGGTGGCATAGTGGTTAGCACTGTTGCCTCACAGCGCCAGGGACCCGGGTTCGAATCCGGCCTCGGGTGACTGTGTGTGGAGTTTGCACATTCTGAGTGTCCACGTGTTTGCGTGGGTTTCCTCCGGGTGCTCCGGTTTCCTCCCACAGTCCAAAGATGTGCGGGTTAGGTCGATTGGCTATGATAAATTGACCCTTAGTGGTAGGGGGATTAAATGCGTGGGGTGGGATATGTGTCGGTGCAGGCTCGATGGGCCGAAATGGCCTCTATCTGCACTGTGGGGTTTCTGTGATCTGTGATTCTGTGAAGTAAATACTGTGGCACCAAGAGCAGGTCAGAGGCTGGGTATTCTGCGGCAAGTGTCTCACCTTCTGACTCCCCAAAGCCATTCCACCACCTACAAGGAGTGTGATGGAATATTCTCCACTGATAGGCAGACACTGAGTCACAGTCGTTAGTCAGACAGTCGGGTCGGGACGTCTGCACTCGAAGAGTTGGAGAATCAGACAGACACTCAATCAGACGGATAGCGCGGGAGACAAAGAGAGACACAGACAGTGGAGCTGGCTGTGAGTCAGCCCCGCATAGAAGCAGACTGTATCCTTTCCCTTTTAACCTGATTTGTGATTAATAATTTAAAGCACTTCTGATTCGGTCCCTTCCTTTAATCCTGTACAGCCGCAGTGACAATAACTTTGTGGATATTTGGGTTAAGCCGAATCCGAGTCCGTTCCCCAGACTCCAGGAGAAATTTCCTAATTCCCGGGAACTTTGTATCAAGCAGCAGTTAGCAGCAAAACATGTCATTAATATGAGTAGTGGGACTGAGAAATATTTAAACAGTCGGCACTCTGTTAAACAGAGCTCCAAGTATTAGTGGAGGTCTGATGAGGATTGAATTAAATTCAAATTCACTGAATCTAAACACGTTTATAGAAGTGATTCTTTTTGAGTTGGATTCCTGAGACTGTGTTTCAGCTGCACTGGGATCGGACACGTTCAATAAAGAGAGACCGGCAGGCGGCTCCCAGACACGGCTCAGACCGGGACCGGCAGCTCCCCGCCGGCAGCGGCTGGATTAGAGAACGGGGATACTGCGCTGTTGTTGAGGCGGTCTGGCCGCTGTTGCTTCGGCCTCCCACACTCCGAGAGCCCGGGCGGCGGTGTGCACCGATCTCTCGCATATAGATCCGGCTTCAGCTCCTACGGTGGGCCTCGTGGCGCAACGTTAGCGAGTCTAACGCCAGATCAGAAGACTGCGTGTGCGACCCGCGTCCAGATCACGGAGTGTTCACATCGTCAGATGCTTGGATTATATCAGCGCAGTGTGTGAAGGACGGGCTGCTCAAAGTTGGTGCAACAAATAATTTTCAGAATTAAGGGTTCTTTCTGCTCAATGATCACCCTCAAAATCTTGATGGTCTCCGTAATGGGGATTAGATCAAATCCATTTATTTTGATAGGTGCTATTAGTTAATCTATTTTGTTACAAATGCTTTGCGCATTCAGTTATCGTGCCTTTATCTTTAATTGTTTTCTGCTTTACCCTGATGCCATCTAAGTCTCTAATGCTAACGTTTCTTAAATCTCTGTCCCTTCCTGACCCACTCTGCTTATTTTTGGCCAAATCGCTACTCCGCTCTACAGTCCCATCCATTTCTCTTACTCCTTTTGAATTATTTACCCTTTCCTGAATCCAGCCCCGCACCCCCCCACCAACCCTTCATTGGTTTAAAGCCCTCTCTACCGCCTCAATTATTCGGTTCGCCAGGACACTGCTCCCAGCCCGGTTTATGTGAAGCCCGTCCAAACAGAACAGCTCCCTCTTTCTCCAGGACTGGTGTAAGTGCCCCATGAAGCGAAACGCTTGCGCCCCACACCATTCTTTCTGCCACGCATTTGAACCTCTAACTGCTTGGCCTTACATAAGAACATATAAGAACATAATAAATAGGAGCAGGAGTAGGCAAATCGGCCCCTCGAGCCTGCTCCGCCATTCAATAAGATCATGGCTGATCTGATCCTAACCGCCAATCTACTATCACAGAATTTGCGCCAATTTGCATGTGGCTCAGGTAACAATTCAATGAATATTACCTTTGATGTTCTGCTTTTTAATTTGGATCCTAGCTCCTCAAACTGTCTAAAGAACCTTTTTCTATTAATTTCATTTTTTAATTAAAATTAAGTTATAACTTGCGGCTCCTTATTAAACTGCTCAGATTCCCGCTCTTTTACTCTGCTCTGCTCCTTGTTTATTTGTTTATTACCTGAAATATTTAATTACTTATTTAACTCTTATTTATTATTTATATCTGTCAGATTTTAATTTAATGAAAATTCGGAAGCTTTTAATGTTAGTGTCCTCTATTTAGTTAATTTAAATTTCATTGCCTTAGATCTGCTTAATTAATTAGCACTAAACCTCAAGGCATATATCAGGAGTGTGGAATAATCTCCACTTGCCTGGATGAGTGCAGCTCCAACAACACTCAAGAATCTCGAAACCATCCACGAAAAAGCAGCCCGCTTGATTGGCACCCCATCCACCACCTTAAGCATTCACTCCCTCCACCACCAGTGTACCGTGGCTGCAGTGTGTACCATCTACAAGATGCACTGCAGCAACTCGCCAAGGCTTCTTCGGCAGCACCTCCCAAACCCGCGACTTCTTCCACCTAGAAGGACAAGGGCAACAGGCAAATGGACCACATTCAAGTTCTCCTCCAATTCGCTAACCATCCTGACTGGAAATATATCGCCCTTCCTTCAGCGTCGCTGGGTCAAAATCCTGAAACTTCTTCCCTAACAGCACTGCGGGAGTACCTTCACCACTCGGACTGCAGCGGTTCAAGAATGCGGCTCACCACCACTTCTCGAGCGCAACTAGGGATGGCCAATAAATGCTGGCCTTGCCAGTGATGCCCACATCCCAAGAACGAGTAAAAAAAATCTGTAACCGTGAGATGTTGGAGGGAGATAGAATCACGGATCAGGGAGATATTTTCTGATGCTGCTGTTGAATACCATTTAGATCAAACACCCCTAGAACTCTTTCCCGAGGAATTGAGAGCTGCGTTTCGCCTGTAAAATCATCCTCAAATTTTTAAACACCAACCGCCCAACGTGGGACTCCAACTCTGCCTTTGTGTTAACTGAACGTCACCGAGCATGAATGGCCCAGGCGCCATCTCAGGCCATTTCTATGTTAGTGCATCTCACTCGGTACGAGAAGATCCGCACACAAACCAGGAGGGCCCAGGATCCATCCTCGGTCTGTGCTGAGCTAGCTGATCTCACCCGGTGTGTTACTGAGCTCCACCGAACAGGAAATTCCCAGGCTTCATTCCAGCCCTGTGCTGAGATCGATTATCTCGCTCAGTGTGATCCTGGGCTCCAAAGAGAGTAGGAATAGCCGAGGTTCCAACACTGGCCCGTTCTCCATCAGGCGATGGTGTGGTACTGAGCCACACAGAGCAGGATGGGCACAGGAATCATTCCCCGGACTATGTTGAGTCAGCAGATATCACCCAGCGTGGTACTGAGCCCTACATGGTGCAGGATGGGCCCAGGCTCATCCTGCGGCTTGTGGTGTGTTAGCTGCTCTTACTTGGTGTGGTACTGAGCCCCCAAGAACAGGATAAGCCCAAGCTTCGTCTCTGCTCTGTGCTGAATAATGTGATCTCAACTGCTGTCTGGGCCTGTGTAGGAGCTGTCTGGTTCTTTGTGTCTGAGTAGGTGCTTCCTGGGCCTGTGCAGGAATTGTGTGGGTCTGTGTTGGAGCAGTCTGGGACTGTGTAGGAGCTGTCTGGTTATGTGTAAGAGCTGTCTGGATCTGTGAAGGAGCAGCTGGGACATTGTAGATGTTGTCTGCGTCTGCAGAGAAGTGTCCGGGTTTATGTAGTAGTGTCTGGTTCGTGTCGGAACAGTACTCGCTGTTGCAGTAGCTGTTTGGGTCGGTGTAGCAGCTGTCCCGGTCAGTGTAAGAGCTCTCTGGATCTGTGATGGGGCTGTAATGGTGTGTTTAGGGTCTGATTGTGTCTGTGTAGGGGTCGGCCCTCTCTTGGTCTGAGAAAGCTCCTTTGGCCTGTGTGGGAGCTGTCTGGGTCTACACAGGAACTGATGTAATATTTATAGACAGAAAAACTCCCTAACTGTGCTGAGATTTGGTCTGCGGTCACAGCCTCCCCGTTCACTTTGTGAGAGAGTTTGTGAGGTTTAAATTTACAGGCTGGGAGAATTGGTAATCAGGGGCAATAGGAGCCTCAGCGCCCCCGGTGAGACAGGACTGAATCTGCCCGGGCCCGGCCCTGAATGTGCGAATGTGCCAGTAAACACAATGGGCGGGGGAGGGGTGGGGGACTATGGACTGACAGTAAACCCCTCGCCCAATCAGAATTGGGCACAGTCACAGAATCCAACGGTCACTTCCGGGGCGGTTGTTGCGTTACTCGCTGCCTCCATGTCTTCCCACTGCCTTTGCTGAAACATTGTCCAAATCTGAGGCCTCACGCCAAACTAATGCAGAAATTCTGCTGCTGCGCTCGGGATGAGCACCTGCTGCCTCGATACATTACTGTCCTCACAGCTCATTAACTGTCTGAGTGGAACAGTGCGGCGTTTTAGAAGCAAGAGCTGTCTCGGTCGGGAGTTCTCTTGTTATCAAGAATGGCCAACACATGGTGTGATTAAGGATACCTCGTGAGTGGTACTATGACCAGTAGCGGGCTCGTTGGTCTAGGGATGTGATTCTCGCTTGACTGACTAACTACTGTGACTCAGCGTCTGCCTGAATGGCTACATTTCTGAATTGCTGCCATCGCTCTGTGTCCCGGGCCTGTCGCTGTCTCTCAGGATGTCAATACACCCACACCCTCCACACACCGCCTTTGAGGACCGGACGCAGGTTTGGTCAGTCTGTCCTCGCAACTCTCTCGGGATTTAATGCTTGTGAAATGAAGATTTTTCCTTTCTGTGACTTGTGTAGTTTTGATCAGTGAAATGTTTGTGAAAGAAAATGCAGGAGAAGGATGGACAACTTTGAGTGTGGGACAGAAGTGATGTTGTTTAATGGAGAAGTGACACAATCTCTGTCAGTGCAGAGAGAGGTGACTCAGCGATTCACCTTTTCCTTGAACTCGTCCTCTGACTTGCGGTTGATAAGCAAAGCAGAGGTCTCCGTAGTGCTGTGATTATCGCGTTCGCCTCACACACGCGAATAATCCCCGGTTCGATCCCGGGCGGAAATATTGTTTGGAACCATGCTCCAGACGAAACTCCAGGGGCAGTGTTTTCTCCATTGTGAAAAGGGGGCGACAATGCGACAATCGGCCATTCCTGTGAAAGTTAACAACAGCTGCAGCAGATTCCTGGTGTAATAATCACTGAACATTTATTAACCAGAGTCTTAAAATACAGTCTGTGAAATGAGAACAGCTGAAGTTCATCACAGGCAAAGCACAAAAACTGATTAAAGTTTCACTGTCACTCGGTTGCCATGTATTTCCCTCAGTCTGAAACAGAAAGTTATCAGTTGTGAATAGCGATTACAACAATTATTTATCTTTCACAGAGTTTCACGTAATTAATTTAATAAGGTTCAATTTAATTTAATATTTCCCCGACCGGGCATCGAACCAGCGCCGAGGAGGTTAGAGCGCCGAATCCGAACCACCAGATGCCGTGTGGTGGGTCGAGTAAAGGACCAGCACAGTTGATGCCGAGAACTCATCAAACAGCAGAAACAGAAATTGTTGCGGATATCAGCCAGTCAGACGGCATCTGTGCAGAGAGAAACAGAGTTAACGCTTCAGGTCGGTGACATTTCATCACAAGCCCTTCATCAGAGTCTTTCCACAGATGCTGCCTGACCGGCTGATTTTTTCCAACATTTCCTGATTTATTTCACATTTCCAGGATCCGCAGGCCTTTGCTTTTGAAACTAAGAAGTAGCTGAAGTTGATGAAACAACACCAGTGAAAATCTTCGGTGCAGATTTAGAGGACGCGACAGTGGGAAGGGCTGGACTGCGATTCTAACAGACCGCCAAGAAAATTCCGGGTAACATAAGAACATCGGATCAGCAGGAGGCCATTCAGCCCCTCGAGCCTGTCCCGCTATTCAATGAGATCAAGGCTGATCTGTATCTGAACTTCATTTAAGTAAACGGATCTTGCCAATATATAAATTAGGCACCACGGAGAAACAATCACAAAGGGAGGGCTTGAAGGAGGAACGTCAGTGCAGATAGCAGAACTATTGGCAAAAGGAAAACAAGTAAATATATACACAGTGGGTATGCGTTTGGGGTAGTGCAGGATTATATGATGGCATGGAATAGGAAAGGATATGTAACTTCCGTAGGAGGTCAAATACAGCATGAGAAAGTAGTGAGAGACCTAGTAGAAGCGGTAAAAGGAGCAGAAGAGGTAGCAGTGATTAAAATAAAGGCAGACTATAAGATAGTGAGTGAGAAAGAAAAAGGAAATATGTTAGCTGAGCAGACAGCAAGAGCAGCAGTGGACACAGCGATGCCTACACCAAGAGCAGCAGGTAGAATAATAGCAGAGGGAGTGAACATTAAAGAATCCAAGAGGAGTCCGAAATGGAGGAGCAGGAGCAGTGGACAAAGAGGGACGCAGCCAAAGGTAGAGATGGAATATGGAAAAAGGTTCACAGCGTGGTAGGCCCTCGCTGTATTCAGGAGAATTTGTTGAAAATATACCATGGCGATGGAATAGGTAGGCTAAGTATAGATTGGTGGTGGAGTGGAATGGGACAAGATGTGGCCAGGCACTGCATCATATGTGGACAGCACAAGCCAGGTAGGCCCATAAAGGTTAGACTGGCCCACCAGCCACGACCGAAAGACCCCTGGAAAAACCTCCAGATAGTCTTTGCTAACAGCAGAGGGAAGAAATACTGCTTAGTGATCATAGACCAGTTTACAAGGTGCATGGAAGCATTCCCTACCGGAGACTGTGGTCCGAATATTTGCATACAATGTGATACTGAGATGGGGGGTCCCGTTGCAAATAGATTCAGATCAAGGTACCTACTTTACTGGAAAGGTAATGAAAGAAGTTTGTAAGCTACTAGGAGTGAGACAGAAGTTCCCTATCCCCTATCATCCATAAAGCTCAGGCATGGTAGAGCGAATGAACAGAACCCTGAAAACAGACTTAAGCAAGACCATAGTCAAAACCAGACAGGGATGGGGAGATGTCCTTCCATGTATCATGATGAGTGAGAGCCACCCCAAACAGGGTGACCGGGCTGACGCCATATGAACTCATGACTGGACGAGCAATGTGTCTGCCGGAAGGAGTAGCATCTGGTAGCGAGGGACAAGGTCCCTTAAAAGATAAAATTAAGAAATATGTACAAACATTGATTAATCAATGTAAGGAGCTCAAACAAGAAGTTAAAGAAAAACAAGACATCACTGTGTAAGGGGTTTTAGATCGCAGAGGTTTCTCTCTCTAAAAGCCTTTCTCTCTTGCACAGTAAAACCTTGAGTGGTTTGACCCACTCGCCCCTTAGGTTCTATACACTGGACTTTGAGGAAGGAACTACAATGTAGAGAATACTCTATAGACCAGGTTTAATGAAAACGAAATGAAATTTTACTGCATAAAGGAACAAATCAAATGCAAGTCAATAAAAAGGTACATGGGAGGGAAAAACAAGTCATACTACAGTACTAACTAAGATATGTACAGGCATATTATACTTTACAAAAGTCATCACGAAATGGGGAAACACACGGAACATCGAGGGACAACAACTCATGTTAATTATCCCCTAAAATGCCCACCCCCTAAACCTATCTAGATCAGATTATGAGGGGCCAGAAACATGCTCACCAATCCAATTAGAAAGTATAAAGTTTTGAAAGGTCTGCGTTTTGATCCTCTCAGACATCCTGTCTCCATGTGGTCAACGCTGCGGGCTGCGACACTCTCTCTTCTCCCTCGAGGTGAAGGCCATGGACAGGCTGGATGTTAGCAGGCCTGGACGTCGGCGTGGACAGAGACCAACTGCTTGACCATTGTCATATGGGTTTTGTCGCAGAGCCCAGTTGTTTCACCATTTTCATATGGTTTCTTGTGGAGGGTCACTGTCCCTGGTCTCGTCAATGGCCCGGGGTTTGTCGATGATCTCCCTATGGTTACCCCGAGGCTGGACGCAGACTCGAATCACCTTCTTGACTGGTCTCCGGATCAACGTTCATCAACGGCTCTCGAAAAGGCAAGCTAGATAAGCCAAGCTCAAGCTCCAAGCTAATCGATACTCTGCTCCTCCAATCCTCTCCAATGGCCACCGAACGAGCTAAGCTACCGATAGCTACCACGGGTCCTCAATTATACTTCTCAAAGAGGTCCTTATCTCTTGCCATATCACGGTGAGTCTTTGTTTAATTCTTGGCAGGCTTGTATCACAGCGGGATAGTCTTTGTGTTAAAATTACCTTCGGGATGGCCGGTAACTGCCATCTCTGGTCTGGAATGACCTGGTATTGTTTTTAATGTCCTACTGATGTCTTAAATGGTTCTTGATATTCCCCCTATGAATATGAAACTGTTTCCCTTTGCCTGGGTAAACATTTAGATGGCCTTTATCTACAGGCCGATCTGACTGGATCTGCATCCAATCCATATGCATGGGGTTCTGTCTGGTTTCGTTTTCTCCGAAACGGCTTTACAGAACTTACTGTGGGCTGAATCCACACAGGCTGTCTGATGACTGCAGGAACCATTTAAAAATGTCCCAAAAGCTGGTCACGGGTTCTGGTGGCCATTTTGTATGCCCCTTTTCCTGGGCTTCTTTTAAAACAGTCTTTAAAATTAAGGCCTTATCTGCCAATCGACCCTTTATAGGACAATGTTTAATTTTGCGAATCTTACAACTGATAAAAATACACAAACGCAGGGGGCCTTGGAGCCCCTACCCAATGTGGGCGAGCAGGTATTTGTTAAAATATTGCCAGAGAGAAGGGAAAGGGTAGATGGAAACATTGGACGTAATTAAAACGATATAGCAATAACCCATCTGATCTAAAATCCCACAGGAACAATGGAATAAACACCGGAGATAAACTAACCTCTGGTAACGACCAGGCTTCTGCATAATTTACAGGGATACTTCACCATGAAGGTAGGATTACGGCTGGGACACAAAATAAGCGAATGGACATCCCACATTACACGACAAGTCCATGATGAAGACGCATCATGTTTTAATGGAAAAATCACATTCGGAGTCTCATCTATGGCTCGCAATACACAGAAAGAAGAGACAAGCGAACCGAGGATGCTACACTGTCCAGATATGAAAACTGGACCTCTGAATTGACTAGTATTATTTAGCAAGGGAGAACAATTTTATGCTAACGTGAGACATGAAATTGTACTGGTGCTAAGGAGTTTAACCATGTTGCAATGGCCAGGATACTGTGAAATGTTTACTATAACTAGAGAATTGTATGCATACATGATAGAGTGTAATTAACCAAGCTGCTAATGTGACAGGGGCCACTAGTTTCAGGGAACATGCTGCATTGCACCGAAAGATTAAGAGGAGCTTAGGAACTGATACACTCACGGGAATAAACACGGGGACATCCTTCATTAATGCCCTAGATATACAAGCAGTCCAAAGTGGAACGACTACAAGGGGTACTATAATAGATTTTAGAGAAGGAAACGGGTTTGGTTCGACAAGGATCAGAGTTGGGATTACATACAATAAGGAAATTACTCGAGTGAATCAAGGTTATAGAGGACCATGCTAGCATTATCAACAAACTAAACCATAGAGATGAGGAACAGGCAAAAGATGGGGTAGGGCGAGGCTTGTGTCCAGCCTATGGCCAATGGCTCACCGGACCGTTAAAACATAATCTGGCATAGATACAGCAAGGCAAGTTACTAGAATGGATTAACAGCACACAGCTCCATGGCCTGTGCCAGAATCCAGGCCCTCTGAGTGGTTGCACCCTCAAAGGGAGGACCGGAGTATATCCAACAATACAAAAATGTAAAGCAGAAATGACATCAATGATAGGCATGGTACTCCTGCTACCAGTGGTGGGACTAGACATGATTCCATACCCACAGTACCAGGTAACAATCATAGGTATAGTGAGGGGTGAGACATACCTCCAGTACTATCCAATTGATACCTATGCCATCAGAAAGAATGGTACTATGAGATGAGTCTCCCTAAACAGATACCATGGGAATGGCACACTTACGATATGCCCACATCCGGGTGGAGAAGGCCCTAAGGATGAGTGTGGCTATAATAAGACAGGGGTGTGTGTCGGAATTATCACATGTTGACCACTATCACACCCGCTTGAGATATAGGGGAGCAGGGGAGTAATGTAAAGCCACCACAGAGACTGATTGCCAATATAGTAACCTTGCATGAGCAATCACAATGCCTAACTTCTGCTTTACACCAAAAATCACTGTGACAATTAAATACACCAGGTTGGTGTATGTACATTCAAGGGAGGAAATAAAACTAAATGTGCCAGATAGTTCAAAGGACGAGTTGGTCAATTATGAAGATCCGGTAGGTGCCCCAGTACCCCGCCTGCAAGAGGATCTGCAAGAAATGAAAGAGGATTTAAGTAAGATGGTGAAACAATACATAGTGTTGCAAAGGAATCTTGGGGAATTAGAAAAGGACATAGAGGTAGAGCTACAGGAGTCCCATGGTATGCGAAGCTTTGGGATTGGGGAATGAATGTCAACATACACCCATGGATCCGCATCATTCTTATATATTAGTCATAGTACAGTTAGTCATGGCTATAGGATGGGGAACAGCAGCATGCACTGCTTGTAAAAGGAAACGGACCAAACAAAAAGCAAAGCGAGTTGGAAAGAGCTGGAAAGCACAAGTATGCTCTAAACATGATGGGTATGCAGGGCCTCCTGAACCAGCGACTGATCACGGGATGCAGCAGGAGGCACAGCGATGCTTATACATGTGGTTTAGCTTGGGCAAGGGCCAACTACCAAAAAGTGGGATTGCAGTGGGGAAAGAGTTAAACTGACATCGCTGGCAGTTTCACTGAATGGTGTAAGAAAGACGGGGGCTAACATGAAAGACCACATCCATAATGAAGCGGTCAAGATAAGCTGATCTTTGATGGCTAAAAAAGCAATTAAATGGAGACAGGGTGTCTAGAATTTCAACTGCCCGTAATATCTATATTATCTAGATCATATTCCAAGGTATCTTTTAATCAGTATTCATCAGTTTGAGTGAATAATTGAGGAGGCAGTTTACACATATTTATATTAAGATTATAACCAATCTGTGAATGTGCATGCGGGCCAAGATCCAGTCACGTGGCAGGAATGAATTTTGCATGAGCTGGCCATGTGTATTGTAATGTATAAAAATGTAGAATTTGCTGTTACAATTTGGAGAAGTCTGGCTAAGAAAGAGCAGACTGTCCACCGGTGTAATAAAGACAACTTGACTATCGATCGAAAAACCTTGTGTCGAGTGTTGGTTTAAAATACTCCACAACAGAGCCCTTTTAGCTCTGTTGTAATTCTGGTGAATGTGCAATGCACCCACTCCAAGGCCAATATATTCTTCCTGAGATGTGGTGCCCAGAACTGAATGCAGTTCTCCAGGTTGGGTCTAACCAGAGCTCTGTCCAGCCGAAGCATTCCAGCCCTCTTGAGATAAAGACGAACATTCCATTAGCTTTGACGTTATTTTTTGTACCTGTCAGTTACCTTTTAGTGATTCCTGTACTTGGCCTCTGTTTGATTATTTAGATCTCATAACCCCTGATCCTGTGTTACTGCTGTCAGAATAATGGGCTGTACTGATAACTAAAACTTACTGCATTGATCACAGCTTCACATCCGTGTCTTGTTTCTCTTCAGGATCAGTGTGTCCGAGGACAAGGTATTCGGTGGTGGAATGAGGCTGGAAGAAGATTTGGGAATTTTGCAGGAAATGAGAGGAGGAAACCGCTGCAGTGAATCTCTGCAAATGCTGAAGAACGCATTCAGATAGGTAGTGAGATAAGACAGGTGTCCCAGAGTGTCAGCACTCTGACCGTTTGGGTTTCAAGATATCTCACTTGAACGGCTTTCTTCAGACAGTTTGGAAATATACATCATACATCTATTGCATCAGAGATGTGAAGATCGGGCGGGAAAATGGAGTTGAGGTGGAAGATCTGCCGTGATCTTATTGAATGACAGCGGAGGCTCAAGGGGCCGTATAGCATAGTCCTGCTCCTAATTCTTAAGTTAATTCGACCCACAGATCTTTTGATGGGATTGTGTAGTGGGAGATTTATTCTTTATCTAACGTGTGCTTCCTCTATCTTGTTTTTTTCACTCTTTCTCTATCTGCTGCATTTTGACACTCTCTCTCTGCTTCAGTCTCATCTCTCTGCCTCTCTTTCTGTCTCATTGGCTCTCTCTCTCCCCACCTTGTTTTATTTCTCTCGTTCACCTGGGCTCTATCTCTCTCTTCCCTCTCTAGCTCCCATTTTCTCTGCCTCACTCTCACTCTTTTTGCCTTTATCTTCTCTGCCTCTTGGTCCCTCTTTCTGTCTCACTCTCAGTCCTCGTCTGTCCACCTGTATCGCCCCTCTTTCTTTGCCACATTCTCTCCCACTCCCTCTGTTTGCTTTAAGTTTCTCTATTTTACTGACTGTTTCCTCTCACTCTGGCCATCTCTCTCTCCTGTTCTCTATGTTGTTTTTTTTCTGTCTCTCCATTCTCTCTTTGGCTCAACCTCTCTGTCTCTGTTTCGTCTCTCTCTGCCCCTGTCTCTCTCTCCCAGTTTCTCACTTTCTCTCTCCCAGTTTCTCCATTTCCTTCTTTCTCTCTCTATGTCTATCTTCTCAGGCTAGATTCCTGATGTAACATTGCTGTCTGTACACAAAAGTTTTAACTCTGAGCCCAGCCTGTGCTCGGAACACATTGCATGAGCTGATCATAGCTTCTGCACCCCCAGTTTTAAAATTGGCTGTTTAGGATGTGCCAGGTCCCTCCAGGTACTTGGAGTCCTGCAAGATTTTGCTGTTAATCTACAGGGAGGCTTGCTTTTGGTTCTATCCGCTGCCTCCAAATCTCATCCAGCCCCATTCCTGAACACATTTTATTACATTTCATCGTCCAGTTACCTATCCACCCGCTTATTTATACATGCCTCTGATGTGTTCCTCTCGCTAAATTTGCTGGGCCTTGTTTTCCCTTATTTTTGACGGCCTGTTTCTTTAATTCAATCTGTTTGGTCATTTTGTACGTTTATCTGAATCTTTTGCACAATTGGGAAGCGATATCTGCTGAGTGTATTCCCATATTGGACACGGATGCCTCGGGGAAGCAGGGATCCAAACCACGTTAAAGTAACATTAAAATGGTTATTCTATAGACCACCTGGCAGGGAATTGAAGAGAATATATGTAAGCAAATCTATAAAATGTGTAAAATACACATAATAATCACTGGAGATTTTAACTACACCACATAATCTGTCAAGAGGAGGTAGGGAAAGGGGCATAGGGAATGGAGTATTTACAGTGCGTTCAGGACTCCTTTCTTACCCAGTACATAAGAAGCTCAACAATAGAGGATTCACTGATGGATCTATAATGGGTAATGAACCAGAGCAGATAAGAGAAGTAAGCTAAGGTGAAAATCTAGACAAAGTCGATCATGGCATAATAAGTTTTAAGATAATGATTGAGAAAGACAATAGTTATAGATTGAAAAAAGCTGATTTTGAGGAGCTGAAAATGGAACTGGGGAAGATAAACTGGAACAGAATATTGACAGAACAGCAGTGGGAAACATTTAAAAAGGTGATAAATAGAGTTCAGGAGAAATATATTCAGTATAAACAAGAACAAACTATCCAATAATGAAAAGCCATGGATGAATAAAGAGATAAGGGCAAAATTGAAACTAAAGAAACGGCAAACACTGAATACAGTGACAATAAAGGAAAGAGTGACAAAAGGGAATAGGAAGAGGTTGGGAAAGAAGTAAAAAAATTAGGAAGGAGCAGAGGAACCACGAAATAAATTACCAAGGAATTTGAAAAGAAATAGTCAAGTACATGAAGAAAAAAAGGTAAAATAGGAGAGGGACAGGGCCACTGAAGAATGCACAAGATAAATGTTCAGGTAGTGACAGTGAAATGACAGAAATATTGGAGAAATACTTTGCCTCAGTTTTTACCAGTAGACTAACAAGGTGGACTTGATGTCTTTTTAGAACTCATGTTCTTCTAATGCCAAGACATTTGAAACAGAAAGGGGGGAAATAATTGATAAAGTAGTAAAAGTTAGAGAGGATTAAACCGCAGTTCTGAATGTATTAATTCACACATACTGAAAGAAGCAAGGGAAGAGACAGCAGAGGCACCATTATATATACTCGGGAATAAGTGGTATAATTTCCAATTTTACGGATGACACCAAATTCGGGATTATAGCTAATACTGAGGACAGTGACAAATTAGAAGGCATTAATAGTGTTGTATGATGGGTGTGTAAATGGCAAATGAATTTCAATATAGATAGTTGTGAGGTAGAGCACTTTGGTAGGAGAAATAAGGAGGCCACATACTCCTTGGAATGGAACTGTCTAAATGGGGTAGAGAAGCAATGGGGACAGATACACAAATCATTAAAAGCAGCTTAACAAGGCCATGAAAATGTAAACAAAGCACTGGGCTTCATTTCTACAGTAAGATAATTACAAAGCAGAGAAGTTATGTTAGAAGTATATAGAACCTTGGCTTGAACACACATGGAGTACTTTGTACAGTTCTGGTCTCCCTATTGCGAAAAGGACATCGAGGCATTGGAGAAGGTGCAAAAAAGATTACAATGATGATGCCAGAATGGAGACGTTCTAAGTATCCAGAATGACTGAACATGCTGGGTCTCGTTCTCTAGAAAAGAGAATGCTGAGCGATTATTTAATAGAGCTCTGTATAATTATGAAGGAGTTTGATAGGGTAGATGTGGAGAAGATGTTGCCACTTGCAGGGGTTCCAAAACTAGGGGTCATAAATATAAGATAATCTTTAACAAATCCAAAAAGGAATTCAGTAGAAACCTCTTCACCCAGAGAGTGGTTAGAATGTAGAGCTTGCTGACACATGGAGTAGTTGAGGTGAATAGCAAAGTGCTTTTAAGGAGAAGCTTGATAAGTACATGAGGGAGAAAGGAATAGAAGGATATGATGGTATGGTGATTTGAAGTAAGGTAAGATGAGGCTCGTGTGGAGCATGAACACCGGCATAAACCTGTTGTCTGAAACGCCTGTTTCTGTGCTGTAAATATTATGTAATTCCACAGTGAATTCTGGAAAGACACGGTATAGCTCTCAATAATCTTCAGCGAGGTGCTGGGTGTCAGAAGGTCAAAGCACTGACCTTTCACCCCTACTGACCTGAAGAACTTGTGTAAAATGAATGTGGAGAGTTCAAACACAGCCCATGGTGAGAGGTCAGGTTTCTGCCGCACTTGGCCCGAAATCGGCAGACTGACTGTTACGTGGCAAACAAATGCCTTCAAAAGCTTGTTAAAATCTTTCTTTCTGTCACTGATTTCAATCCACTACAACCTTAACCCTTGCCCTCCTGCTCAGTCTGCATGTGTGCCTTTCTGTAATTTGTGTGCTTCTGTGTCCGTCTGAATGTTTATGTATGTGTCTCCACGTGTGTGTGTGTGTGTTTCTAGTTTTGTCTGTGTCTATATGTATGTGTGTGTGTATTTGTGTCTCTTTGTGTCTGTATGTTTATATTTATGTGTATGTATAGTCACAATCACCCTTACCTAACAAAAATCTATCAATCTCAGTTTTGAGCTATTCAATTGACGCCTGGACTCGACAGATTTTTGGGGTGACAGTTCTACAGTTGCGCTACACCTGGTTTGAAGACCTGCTTCCTGGCATCACCCTTGAATGGTCTATTTCCAAAGTAAATGTTATGCCCTATTGTTCTAGACTCCCCCACGAGAGGGAATAGTTTCTCTGTCATTTTGGCTAGCTGGATTGAGTTTTTGGCCGAGGTAACAGAGGGTGGATGAGGGCTGTTCAGTTGAAGCTGTGTATATGGACTTTAAAAACGTAAAAATTTCTGTCAGGCCTGGACAGACTAGATGCAGGAAGGATGTTTCTGATGGCCGGGGAGTCCAGAACCAGGGGTCATAGTCTAAGGATAAGGGGTAAGCCATTTAGAACTGAAATGAGGAGGAATTTCTTCACCCAGAGAATGATGAACCTGTGGAATTCTCTGCCACAGAGGGCGGTGGAGGCTTGTTCATTAAATATATTCAAGAAAGAGTTGGATATATTTCTTAAGGCTAAAGGGACCAAGGGATATGGGGAGAAGGCAGGGACAGTGTACTGAATTTGGATGATCAGCCATGATCTCATTGAATGGCGGAGCAGGCTCGAAGGGCCGAATGGCCTACTCCTGCTCCTATCTTCTATGTTTCTATGTTTCTAAAAAGGCTTGTTAGCAAAATTGAAGCCCGTGGGATAAAAGAGACAGTAGCAGCAGGGATAGTAAACAGAGCTGTGGTGAATGGCTCTTTTTCAGACTGGAGGGAGGTATACAGTGGTGTCCCGCAGGGTTCAGTACTGGTACAACTGCTGTTTTTGATGTACATTAATATCTTTGAATTAGGGATACAGGGTACAATATCAAA
This sequence comes from Somniosus microcephalus, assembly GCF_052327205.1. Lineage (NCBI taxonomy): Eukaryota > Metazoa > Chordata > Chondrichthyes > Squaliformes > Somniosidae > Somniosus > Somniosus microcephalus. The sequence goes on from NW_028225179.1 coordinate 73,858,960, forward strand.
ATTTTCAGCTGACTCAACATTTGCAAGTGTGGAAAACAATGAGGATAATAGTATTAGACTTCAAGAGGACATAGACAGGCCGGTGGAATGGACGGACACATGGCAACAACAACAGCATGTGTTTATGCTAGGACCAACCTAAAAAAGGGTATAAGGACTGCCAAAAGGAAACAGACACTGCGGATAGAGGATCACTTCCGCAACAACTTGGACCCCCAGCGCATGTGGCAAGGCATCCAGTCCATCACTGACTACAAGGGCAAAAACACCAGTCCCCCGGTTAGCGATGCCTCCCTTCCGGAGGAGCTTAACAACTTCTACGCTCGCTTCGACAGGGACAACATGGAGCCGGCTACCAAAGCCTTGCCGCCCCCGGAAGACCAGGTGCTCACTCTGTCGACCTCTGACGTAAGGGGTGTTCTACGCGGAGTGAACACACGAAAGGCTGCTGGACCGGATAGCATCCCTGGACGGGTACTCAAAGAATGTGCTGATCAGCTGGCTGATGTCTTCACCACCATCTTCAATCTGTCATTGGCCCAGGCAGTAGTCCCTACATGCTTCAAGACCGCTACCATTATTCCTGTGCCTAAACAAACGGCTGTGACATGCCTGAACGATTGCGACCTGTCGCACTCACACCCATCATAATGAAGTGTTTCGAGAGACTGGTCTTAGCCCACATCAAAGCCAGTGTTCCTGCCTCCCTTGACCAACACCAGTTTGCCTATCGTGCAAACAGATCAACGGAGGATGCAATCACCACTGCTCTACACTCGGCACTGAATCACCTAGATGGTAAGGAGACATACATCAGAATGCTGTTTATAGACTACAGCTCAGCATTCAACACTATCGTCCCCAACAAGCTGGCCACCAAACTCCAAACTCTTGGCCTGAACACTTCCCTCTGCAACTGGACCCTGGACTTCCTAACAAACAGACCCCAGTCTGTCAAATTAGGTAACCACACCTCCCCCCCCCGACCCTGAACACGGGGGCCCCACAAGGATGTGTGCTGAGCCCCCTCCTCTACTCCCTCTTCACCCACGACTGTGTGGCTGTTAATGGTTCCAACACCATCATCAAGTTTGCAGATGACACCACGGTAGTAGGCCAGATCACCAACAACGATGAGTCAGCCTACAGGGAGGAGGTCCAGCATCTCGTGAAGTGGTGCGCCGATAACAACCTGGCCCTTATCAACAAGAAAACAAAATAAATCATTGTGGACTTCAGGAAGTCCAAAGGCGGAAGTCACACCCCCATCCACATCAATGGGGCTGTGGTGGAAAGGGTGGATAGCTTTAAGTTCCTCGGAGTCCACGTCACGGAAGACCTCTCCTGGTCCCTCAACACCTGAAGAAGGCCCAGCAGCGCCTATATTTCTTAAGGAGGCTGAAGGGATGTAATCTGTCACCCCTGATCCTCTCTAACTTTTACCGCTGCACTATAGAGAGCATCCTGACAAACGGTATCACAATATGGTATGGCAGCTGTAGCTACTATGACTGGAATGCCCTGCAGCGGGTAGTCAAAACTGCCCAACGCATTACCGGCACCCGGCTACCGACCATAGAGCACATATACCAGAAACGCTGTCTACGGAGGTCACGGTCCATCATCAAAGACCCTACCCACCCCAGCCACAGTCTGTTCGCCCTCCTACCATCTGGGAATGCTACAGATGCATTCGCACCCGTATGACCAGATTTAGGAACAGCTTCTTTCCCAGGGCTGTCATCCTACTGAACTCCACAAATAAACTCTAAAGCCTGCACATCTGCCAATGCACTTTATTATGGTCATATTTATGTTAATATACTACAAGCCAAATGTATGTTGAATGTTTAAATGTCTTAATCCAAATGTACACTCTCGGGAGCCGCAAGCCTACATTTCATTGTACTGCACTTGTGCACTAACAATGACAATAAAAGTTGATTTGATTTGATTATATATTATTTTTATAGTGCCTTTAACATAGTAACACGTCACAAGGCGCTTCACATGAGCGTTATGAAACAAAATTTGGCATCAAACCTCATAACGAGAAATTAGGCCAGGTGAGCAAATTGTAGGAAATTTCTGCTCATCCAGTACTGGATGTCGGACAAGCAGTCTGACAATTCAGAGACAGTGGCGAGATCGAGAGAGGTGGTGGTGATGTGGAGATGGGTGTCGTCAGCGTACATGTGGAAACTGACGCTGTGTTTTCGAATGATGTTGCTGAGTGGCAGCATGTAGATAAGACATAAGATGGGGCCAAGGGTAGATCCATGGGGGACACTATATGTAACGGTGCGGTAGTGGGAAGAGAAGCCATTGCAGCTGATTCTCTGTCTGCGACTTGATAGATAAGAATGGAACCAAACAAGTGCAGACCAAACCAAATGGACGACGGTGGAGAGGAGTTGGAGGACGATGGTGTGGTCAACCATGTCAAAGGCTGCAGACAAGTTGACCAGGGCAAGAAGGGACAGTTTACCTTTCTCGCAGTCACAGACGATACCATTTGTGACCTTGATGAGAGCCGTTTCAGTACTATGGCAGGGCGGAAAACTGATTGGAGGGATTCAAATGTGGTGATCCTCGAAAGATGGGTACAGATTTGGGAGGTAACAACATGTTTAAGAACTTTGGAGAGGAATGGGATGTTGGAGATGGGACAGTAGTTTGCAAGAACGGAGGGGGTCAAGGGTGTTTCTTTTATGAGGGGGTGATGATGGCAGATTTGAGGGAGAGGGGGACCGTACCAAAGGAGAGAGAACCATTAACAATATCAGCTAACATGGGAGCCAGGAAAGGAAGTTGGCTGTTCAGCAGTTTAGTGGGAATAGGGTCGAGCGAGCAGGAAGTGGGTCACATGAACAAGATGAGTTCATAGAGGTCTTGAGGGGAGATTGAAGAGAAACTGAAGAGAGATGCAAGTTCAGGGCTAGGGCAGGGTTTAACCTTCAAGTAGGGCTAGGTGAAGGGAGGGAAGTGGCAAAGGCAGCTGGTCAGATGGTCTCAATCTTAGTGACAAAGATGCCCATGAGCTCCACACACTTGTGTTTGGAGGTGAGGATGGAGGAGACAGGGAAGAGGGGATTAAGAAGGTTTGCAGTAGAGAAAAGAAGCCAGGGGTTATCTTTGAATTCCAGAATGATTCTGGAACAGTGAGCAGTTTTGGCAGATGGGAGCAGGATCCGATGGTTATGTGGTCCAGCCAGATCTCGTGGTGAGTGCTCAACCAGTTGTTCGCCATATCCATTCAAGTCTGCATTCCTTGGAGATAAGGGACCGGAGATGAGGGCCGTACCACGGGGAACAGTCAAGGAGAGAGAGAGTAATGGGGACTTGGCCATCAAAGATGGTGGTGAAGGTATGCTTGAGCAGATCGGTAGCTGCAGAAATTTTGCAGTAAATGGAGGGCCAAAGGCTGGACAGTTGAGATTTTGAACTTGCAGTTGTAAGTGAATTGGAGGAGAGTTTTTTCCAGCGGCGGACAGAGAAGGAAGTAGGTTTGGAGGGGGAAGAATAATGTGAGTGGAGTAAAATAAAAAGAATTTATCAGAGATGGCCTTATCAGTGATTTACATGATGTGAGTAGCGAAGCCACATGAGATGGTAATGTCAAGGGGGTGGCTGTGAATATGGGCTGGGGCGTTTTGCATGGAGGGGGAGATTAAGGGAGGACAGGAGGGCAGTGAAATCAGAGGAGAGCGCATGATGAATTGAGATGTCGGTTGGTTCAGAGGCTGAGGGAGGAAAGCAGTGAAGATATCTCGATCAGAAATTTTTTATGGTACTTGGGTGGGCGGTAGAGAATGAGTTGATTTTAAAAGGCAGATGAAATACAATGCAGACAAGCTTTTATAATCCTGGGCTTTATAAATAAAGGCGCAGAGTACAACAGTCAGGAAGTTATGCTGAGCCGATATAAAACATTAGTTTGGCCTCAGCTGGAGTATTGTCTCCAATTCTGGGCTCCACACTTTAGGAAGGGCGTGAAGGCTTTGGAGAGGGTACAGAAGAGATTTACTAGAATGGTTCCAGGGTGGAAGGGTTTCTGTTACATGGATAGACTGGAGAAGCTGAGGTTGTTCTCCTTCGAGCAGAGAAGGCTAAGAGGAGATTTGATAGAGGTGTTTAAAATCATGAAGCGTTTAGATAGAGTAAATACAGAGAAACTGTTTCCAATCACTGAAGGGTCGATAATGAGAGAGCACAGATTTAAGGTGATTGGCATAAGAACCAGAGCCTAGATGAAGGAAAACTTGTTTATACAATGAGTCGTTAGGATTTGGAATGCACTGCCTGATAGGGTGCTGGATATAGATTCAGTAGTAGCTTTCCAAAGGGAATTGGATAAATACTTGAAGGGAGAAAACATTACAGGAATATGGGGAAGGAGTAGGGGAGTGGGACTAACTGGATTGCTCTTCGAAAGAGCTGGTGCAGAATTGATGGGGCGAATGGTCATCTGGTGTACCATAGTATTCTTTGATTCTATGATCTTAAACACCTCAATTATATCACCAGTTAATCCTTTATATGTCAGGGAATCCTTATCAATCTATGCAACCTGTCATCATAATTGAGCCCTTTTAGCTCCGGTGTCATTCTGGTCAATGTGCGCTGCACCCACTCCAAGGCCAATATATCCTTCCTGAGATGTGGTGCCCAGAACTGAATGCAGTTCTCCAGGTGGGGTCTAACCAGAGCTCTGTCCAGCTGAAGCATCACTTCATCCCCTTTGTTTTCCAGCCTCGAGATGAAGCCCAACATATCCACATTAGCATTTTAAATTAGTTTTTATACCTATCCACACGCTTTTAGTGATTTCTGTTGTTGGACGCTTAAATCTCACTGCTCATCTACAGTTCCTAACCTTTCACCATTTAGAGACATGTGTATGTGTCTGCGAATGTGTGCCTGTCTGTCAGTTGATCTCTGTGGCTGTTTATATGTCTGTGTGTATTTAAGTGTCTATGTGTGTGAGTCTGTGTTTCTGTGGGTGTGTGTGTCTCTCCGTTTTTGAATATTTGTATATGTATTTATGTGTCTGGATTTAACGTCTGTGTGTGTATTCCTGTGTGTGTGTTTATCTGTGTTCCCCCGTCCGCTTGTTCCTTTCCTTTCTAAATACTATTCAGTACCAATGTGTCTGGGCCATTCACCTCCACAGAAAGTGATGAATTTTCAGTTTAAATTGATGCAGTCTGATTAAATTGATTCTGGTATTTATCAGCAGAAAACAACTCCTGTAAACGCATAGCAGCTGAATCTCTATTTGGAATAGTTCACCAGTCCCAGCGACTGCTCCAACTCACTCTACGTATCTGTCTGCACCACTATCCTTCCCCGGTGGGGTCGGATGCTGCAGACCGAAACAGTGAAAGATCCAGTGACGGATTCCCACCAGCCCGAGCTCTCCACATTCTCACTGAATGAAATCTTCCTTCACGGGAAGCAGGCTCTGTTTGATTGTTTAGGTCCCATAACCCCTGACCCTGTGTTACTGCTGTCAGAATAATGGGCTGTACTCAGAAATAAAAGTTACTGCATTGATCACAGCTTCACATCCGTGTTTTGTTTCTCTTTAGGATCAGTGTGTCTGAGGACAAGGTGTTCGGCGGTGGAATGAGGCTGGGAGAAGATTTGGGAATGGCAGCAACTGGGAAGAGGAAACCGCTGCAGGGAATCTCTGCAAGTGCCTAATAACACATTCAGAATGGTACTGAGTTAAGACAGGTGTCCCAGAGTGTCAGCACTCTGGCCGTTCGGGGTTCAATGTATCTCAGTTGAACGGGATTCTTCAGGCAGATTGGAAATAGACATCTATTGCATCAGAGATATGGAGGTTGGGCTTTTAGCCAGGATTTGCAAAATGTTCCACATGGCAGATTGGTCAGAAAAGTAAAGCCCATGGGATCGAACGCAAAGTGGCAAGTTGGATCCAAAATTGGCTGTGACAGGAAGCAAACTGTAATGGTCGATAGGTGTTTTTGTAATTGGAAGGCTTTTTCCAGTGGAGTTTGTAAAGTATGCGCATATACTTGATACAAAAAGGAAGAGACAGCTTGGAAGGGTTTAACTTAGGTCTTTACTTCATACCCAGAGGCGGGAACTGAGGGGAGATCAGTACCCGCAGTACTATTTATACCCCTATGGCCAGGAGTGGTACTACGGTATCACTACGCCCTACAAAGTAGTGCTGCCCTGGCCATAGGGTTAAAGTAGCATACATATTACATACACAACATTCCTCCCCTTTTAATTAAAACGTACCCGTGCAATTAAGTCAACAGATGCACCATAACTAGGGCTAATAACATTTGGTAACACAACATACATAACATATTTACATCAGAGTTGTCTACCTATATATATATAAAAAGAAACATGTTATAGATTCAGTCTCTGAGGAGGCCTCCTGTCTCGACTAGGATAACGTCTTTCTCTAGTCGGTCTCGGTGTAGGCGGCGGTACTTCCGTCACCACTTCATCGCTGGAGTCGTCGGTGTCTGATGGCACATCCTGTGCCGTGGAGCTCACTGGAGTGCTGAACTCCTCGCCATCCTGAGACTTCTGTAGCGACGAGCTGGGCCGTGATTCCGCTGGAACAATGTGCTGAGACGTTTGAGGTAGTGAATCAGTTGGGTTTCTGGACTCCACAAGTTGATCAGCATGTCGTCTGATTATGCCGTCCCCAGTATCCACTGTGTACATCAAAGGTCCCTGGCGGGCCTTTATCGTACCAGACCGCCACTTTTAATTTCTATAATCACGGGCCAACACTTGCTGTCCCACCACGAAGCTCCGTGTCTGTCTGTCAGGAGCCCTACGAAATACTCGGTTTTCCACATCTCTCCGGATGTTTGGTCTGAGCAATTCGAGGTGAGACCTTAACCTTCTATTAAAGAACATGACGGCGGGGGCCTGGTTGGTCACCGTATGTGCAGCATTACGGTACGCGAATAGGAAATTGTCCACCTTGTGTTGTAGTGGCAACCTTTCCTCCCCCATCGCCTTGATGGCCTTTTTAAAAGTCTGTACAAATCGCTCTGCCAGCCCATTTGTAGCCGGATGATATGGTGCGGACGTATAATGTCGCACTCCATTCCTTTTTAGGAATGCTTGAAATTCTTCTGCCACAAATTGTGGCCCATTGTCCGAACAGACTTGCTCGGGCACCCCGTTTCGGGCAAAAATGGTCCTTAAGGCTGCGACCGTCTTTTCGGCTGTCGTTGATGACATCTTTATGACCTCCAGCCATTTTGAGTGGGCGTCCACTACAATAAGGAACATCGCATCCATGAAGGGCCCAGCGAAGTCCACGTGGATCCTTTGCCATGGCGTTGAGGGCCACTCCCACGGATGTAGTGGGGCTTGGGGTGGTACGTTCTGTACCATCTGGCACCCTTGGCATGCTTTTGCTACTTCCTCGATGTCCCTGTCAATGCCGGGCCACCAGACGTAGGCTCTGGCGAGGCTTTTCATTTTGACACCCCCCAGATGACCTTCGTGTAAGTCCCTCAACACTTTATGTTGTAATTTTTGAGGGACCACCACCCTGGCTCCGCACATCAATGTGCCCCGGCATACGGACAACTGGTCCTTCCTTGCCGAAAAGGCCGGCAATGATGCATCACCCTGCGCCGGCCAGCCTTTCACGGTCAATTCGTAAACCCTTGCCAGTGTCGGGTCATTCTGTGTTTCCCGCTCGATACATTGGCTGGTGATGGGCAAGTGTTCCATAACCGCCGTATGATATATTTCCACGGGGTCCTGTACTATCTCTTCGATCTCTGCAGGCAACGGTAGCCGCGACAGACCATCTGCATTGCCATGCTGTTTGGTACCCTTATATTCGATAAGGTACTGGTGTGCTCCTAAGAACAGTGACCATCTCTGTAGCCTTTGGGCCGTCATCAGGGGCACCCCTTTTGTTGGATTAAATATCGACACCAACGGTTGATGATCCGTCAGTAGTGTGAAACGTTGCCCATGTAGATAGTGGTGGAATTTTTTTACACCCCACACCAGACTGAGGGCCTCCCTGTCGATTTGCGCATAGTTTCTTTCGGCTGTAGTTAACGACCTTGAGGCAAATGCTATTGGCCTCTCCGTCCCATTGGGAAATTTGTGTGACAACACTGCCCCTATACCGTACGGGGAGGCGTCACATGCCAACCTCATTGGCATTTTTGGGTCAAAGTGTGCGAGCACTTCCTTTGATGTAATGAGTTGTTTACCCTTTTTTAAAGCAGCCTCACACGCTTCGTCCCAATTCCAGGAGACTCCCTTTTGCAGCAATGAATTTAGTGGATGTAAAATGGACGATAAGTTCGGGAGGAACTTATGGTAATAGTTTATAAGGCCTAAGAATGATCGTAACTGAGATACATTCTCAGGGGGCGGGGCCTTCACTACTGCCTCGATCTTTTCTGGGGACTTATGCAGGCCTTCGTTATCTATAATGTGACCACAGTATGAGATACGTTCCTGGAAAAACTCACATTTCTGCTTGTTCGCCCTGAGTCCGTATTGTTGCAACCGCAGAAGTACTCGCTCCAGGTTAGCGAGGTGGTCGTTATCCGTTTGTCCTGTCACCAGGATGTCATCCAGGTAGCACTGCGTTCCTGGAATGCCCTGTAGGACCTGTTCCATGGTCCTCTGCCATATGGCTGGGGCGGACGCCACACCAAATACCAGGCGATTGTACTGGTACAATCCCTTGTGGGTGTTAATCGTTAGGAGCTTTTTCGAGTCCTGCTCCACCTCCATCTGTAAATAAGCTTGACAAAGGTCAATCTTCATAAAGTGTCTACCCCCAGCTAACGATGCGAATATGTCCTCTATCCGCGGCAGCGGATACTGTACCGTGTGCAGGACTGGGTTAATAGTTATTTTAAAATCCCCGCAAATGCGAACCTTCTTTGGTTCCCCCGGCGTGTTATTTGCAGATTTCTTTATAACTGGGACGATGGGCGTGGCCCACTCGCTCCACTCAATCTTTGTAAGGACACCTGCACTCTCTAAGGCATCCAGTTCTGCTTCCACAGCTGGCCGGATGGCGTAAGGCACCGGTCTGGCCTTACAAAACTTGGGGTTTGCGTCTTGAGCAATAGTTATTTTTGCTCTAATGTCCTTTAAGGTCCCCAGCCCTTGTTGGAACACCTCTGGCGTTTTTGCCAATAGTTTTGACAGCCTGCTTGTAATAGTTGTATCATCTGTGGTCGTCTCTACTTTTAACTCGTGTATCGACTTCCAGTCGAAATGGATTTTTCTTATCCATTCCCTACCCAAAAGTGGTGGTCCGCCGTTTGGTAGGATGTATAAATAAAGTCCTGGCACTTTTCTGCCATTGTATTTAACTGTTACTTGCATTTTTCCCTTCGGGTAAACTTTTTGTCCCGTACATGTTTTTAATTTGATTTCGGTATCCTTTAAGGGAATGCGTTTGAACAGCCTGTTATAATCTTGTTCATTAATTACTGATAGGGCTGAACCCGTGTCCAGCTCCATATTAACTTCGACGCCTGCTACCTTCATTTTAACCCACATTGTGCTGTGGTCCTCCGTTTTGTCTACACCATATAACTTGAGACATCCCAGACCTTTAGGCTCTGCTTTTGTGCCTTCCTGTGACTCGTCTGAGCTACTGTCAGATATCTTATGTATTTTTGTCCTTGCCTTGGTACTGCTCGGATTGCCCCCACTATTGGGTTTCGTACCCGACCGACAAACTTTCGCTATATGCCCCTTTTTCCCACACTGCCGGCATATTTTATCACGAAACCAACAATTACTTTGGTCGTGGGTGGTTTTGCCACAACGGTAGCATTTACCTTTGTGAAATGTCACCTCATGGGTGTCATAGCCGGTTGTATTTTGTCGTATTTGGGCAGCACCCTGTGCTGCCGCTTCATGTGCCAATGCTATTTCTATCGCTTGATCTAGGCTGAGCTGTTTCTTGGCCAGCAACCGTTTTTGTGTACTCTCATTTAACATGCCACAGACAAATCTGTCTCTGATCGCTTCCGCCAAAAAGGCTCCAAACTGGCAATGTTTGGACAACCGTCTGAGCTCAGCCAAATAGGCTGCCTGCGGCTCATCATTCCTTTGGTCGCGTCTGTAAAAGCGGTACCTTTCCGCTATAAATGGTGGCTTAGGGTTTAAATGTTCCTTTAACGTATCAACAATTTGGGCATACGTTTTGTCTGCTGGCTTTTCTGGAGTAAGAAGATTCCTCAGCAGACCGTATGTTTTTGCCCCCATAGAATTTAATAAGGTTGCTGCCTTTTCGTCATCTATCACCTTGTTTACTATGCAATAAAGTTCATGCCTTTCTACATATGCATCCCAATCTTCTATGTCGGCAACAAATTCTGACATTCGAGCTTCTTTCGCCATTTTTAAAACTACTGAAGAGGTTTTCCCGCCTTTTTCCACTAGATGGCGCTGTTATTTTTTTTCTCTAAGAGAAAAACTTTCCCCCTTTTGTCCACTAGATGGCGCTGTTCATTTTAAACTGCTGAAGAGAAAAACTTTTCCCCTTTGTCCACTAGATGGCGCTTTTCCCGCCTTTTCTCCCTCTGCTGTCAACGACGTCTCTCCAGGTTCGTTATTTTTGGCCCTTGCAGCTCCCGTTATTGCCACCGCCGCTATTACAACGACCTTCCCCTCTCGTGGCCCGCTAGTCCTCGTGGCTCCGTTTGTTCCCCAGATCGCCTGCCCGTTCTGGCCCTTGCAGCTCGCGTTCCCCGGGAAGGATTGCAGTTTACCTGACCCTGGGTGGACTTTTGCCCCGTGGCTGGAACGCCCGTTCAGCCTCTTCTCTCAGCTGCCGCAGCCTTCGCTGGAACCTCTCTCTCTCGCTCCGTTGCTGCCGCTCCTCCTGAACTGGGCGGCCTCCTTCGGTCGACGCTGGACTCTGCAAGCTGGTAAGAAGCTTCTCTCCCCGTACTGCTACCGATCCTTTGTTGCACCTTGTACTGGTGAGTTCGAAAGTTCCTCGTCACCAGTGTAAAGTATGCGCATATACTTGATACAAAAAGGAAGAGACAGCTTGGAAGGGTTTAACTTAGGTCTTTACTTCATACCCACAGGCGGGAACTGAGGGGAGATCAGTACCCGCAGTACTGTTTATACCCCTATGGCCAGGAGTGGTACTACGGTATCACTACGCCCTACAAAGTAGTGCTGCCCTGGCCATAGGGTTAAAGTAGCATACATATTACATACACAACAGAGTTCTGCAGGGCTTTTTGTGGTATATATCCATGATTTAGAATTCAATGTAGGGGGCATGATTTAGAAGTTTGCAGATGATACAAAAATTGGCCATCTGGTTGATAGCAAGAAAGCTGTAGACTGCAGAAAGATATTAATGTACTGGTCTGGTGGTCAGAACAGTGGCAAATGGATTTGAATCTGGGGAAGTGTGAGGTAATGCATTTGGGGAGGGCTAACAAGGCAAGGGATTACACAATAAATGGTAGGATACTGAGAAGTGCAGAGGATCAGAGCGAACTTGGAGTGAATGTCCACAGATCCCTGAAGGTAGCAGGACACGTAGATAAGCTGGTTAAGAAGGCATATGGGATACTTGTTTATTAGCCGAGGCATAGAATACAAGAGCAGGGAGGTTATGCTTGAACTGTATAAAACATTAGTTAGGCCACAGTTAGAATACTGTGTACAGTTCAGGTCAACACATTACAGGAAAGATGTGATTGCATCAGAGAGGGTACAGAGGAGATTTACGAGAATGTTGCCAGAACTGAGAATTTTAGCTATGAGTAAAGATTAGAGTTGCTGAGGCTGAGGGGAGACTTGATTGAGGTGTATAAAATGATGAGGGGCCTAGATAGAGTGGATAGAAAGGACCTATTTCCCTTAGCAGAAGGGTCAATAACCATGGGCATAGATTTAAAGTAATTGGTAGAAGGATTAAAGGGGAGTTGAGAAGTTTTTTCACCCAGAGGATGGTGGGGGTCTGGAACTCACTGCCTGAAAGGGTGGTAGAGGCAGAAACCCTCATCACATTAAAAAAGTACTTGAATATGCACTTGAAGTGGTATAGCCTACAAGGCCTCCGACCAAGAGCTGGAAAGTGGGCTTAGGTTGGATGGCTCTTTTTTGGCCAGCACAGATGCGATGGGCCAAATGGCCTCCTTCTATGCCATAAATTTCTATGATTCCATGTTTCTAATAATGAGTGGTTTTAATGAATTAAATGTCCTGTTTCTGTACCTGGCTCATCCTTTCAGCTGAGCTCGTGTTCAGGCCTGGAGTGGGGCCCAAACACACAGCCCTGTATTCTGAAAGATGGAGAACTGCCAACTGGGTCCAGCAGCCAACTGATCCACGTCACAAAGACAGGAAACGCCTTTTCCCAGGTATACCTCCAGAGAGCAGAGCCACGCCCCTGTGTGTGTGATTATAAATGCAGCAAACTCTGAGACCGGATTCAGAAGATTTCCATTACAGCCGCCTGAAACTGATCCTGAAAAACTGCACAGAAGATGATGAGAGCTCTCCTCTTGATTGTTGGATTCCTGGTGCTGCGTCAGCCCAGCTCTGCTATGGGGGGTGAGAGATGGAAATTTCACTGTTCTCTCTGCAGCCAGTTTTCACAAAGTTTTATTTTTTAAACTATTGTATTCTCTGTTTGAATGTCACAGTTTGATTGGTTGAGTGAAGGTGATTTGTGAGATTATAAGACCATCTGAAGAATTTAATCTGAACCAGTTCCACGGGTAAATCCCCCGATTGATCAGCGGGTACCTCAGTGTGTCAAAGGAAGGTGGGTTTTTGCTGATCCAAACAGACCAGCAATAAAAGCACAAATTACCGGCCAGTGCCGAGTGGGCGGATCTCAGCCGGAGCATTGAACCGGTTGGGAGAGTCTGTAATTGGCCTCAGTACCCAGGTACTTTGGAGGGGAAACTTCCAGTTGCTGCTTCCGGTCAATCCTACCTGCTGCAAAGTGCGAGAGTGCAGACTCTGTGTGAGGACAGGCCGGGAGCTCATTCAGTTCCTTTCCCCCACACTCACGGCCTCACAGATGAAAAATGATGCACTTCAGGACAAAGATCGAGTCTGTACAGGTCAGGGGAGGGGGAGCGATGTGGGATTTCATTAAGTATAAAAGAGTTAAGGTTCATTTGTGGTCCAGAGTCAGTCCCAGTAACACTGACAGACTCAGCTTCATGTTTTATCGTTGTTCTCCCTTACTCTGTGTACAGAATCATCAATTAATTAATTCTTCATTTTGGATTTTAGGGTTGTACATATGGAATGGAGGAGGTGTCTATCGTCAGGGCGGCTGTAACACAGATGAGGTGCTTATTGAACCAGTATACCTCCTCCCTGGGTTCCAATACTGCGTTCCGAAAGAGTGAAAGATCCAGTGACGGATTCCCACCAGTCCGAGCTCTCCACGTTCTCCCTGAATGAAACCTTTGTTCATGGGCAGCAGGTGCTGTTTGATTGTTTAGGTCCCGTAACCCCTGACCCTTTATTACTGCTGTCAAAATCATGGGCTGTACTCAGAAATAAAAGTTATTCCATTGATCACAGCTTCAAATCCGTGTCTTGTTTCTCTTTAGGATCAGTGTGTCTGAGGGCAAGGGATTCGGGGGTGGAATGAGGCTAAGAGAAGATTTAGGAATGGCCGGAAATGGGATGAGGAAATCACTGCAGGGAATCTCTGCAAGTGCCAAAAAACACATTCAGAAAGGTACTGAGATAAGACAGGTGTCCCAGCGTGTCAGCACTCTGGCCAGTCGGGGTTCAGAATTATCTTAGTTGAACGGGTCCCCTCAGGCAGATTGGAAGCGGACATACTTTGCATCAGACCCACAGACCATTTGATGGGACAGTGTAGAGGGAGCTTTACACTGTGTCTAACTTGTACTATATCTACTCTTGAGCCTTTGATGGGACAGTGCAGAGGAAGCTTTACACTCTGTCTAACCTGTATTATATCTACCCCTGGGAGGCTTTGATGGGACAGTGTAGAGCAGGGGTAGGTAATTATTTGGACTGGAGGGCCGGTTAACAAGTTTTGTTGAGCTGTTGAGGGCCGCACACCAATGTTCCCCCAAATGTGCGCGGCTGCGGACCAATGGTGAAGTCAAGTGCAGGCCACTCACCAGCTCCTGCCGCTGGAAAAGATACAACAAATTTAAAGGGACTGCACACAAAAAAATAATTAGACGGAACATTGCCGCACAATAAAATGAATTGTGTTCACAACAGCTGCCATTAAAATTCGTTCTGACATTTATTGTATAAAGAACCCTTCATGTCGTTTCCACAGTAGCTAAAAATAACAACACTTATTAACAGACTAACGAACATGATGCAGGTTCACGAGTCACTTTGAAAAGTGGTCGGTCTGTTTATTCCAAATGGTCTCAATTCTTTCTTATAGTGGAAAATGAGAGATCGACTCTGCTTCCACTGGCAATAATAACCATGGTATAAGGCACAATCAAGGATAAAATCATTGATACAACCTTTAAAAATTGCACACGAAAGTGATACTTTGATGCTTTTGAAACCTTGCTGAGAAATAATTAGCTGATTCTGAAAATGATTTAATCCGGAATTTGCGGGCCAGGTCAGCCATCAAATTGGGCTTGTTCATTGTCAACGTGCGATCACTCCTGAGAAAAGCCAAGATGCCGATAGTGTTTGTGGATTTTCACTTGAGAATGGCCACAAGTAATGCACCATTATAATGCACATTTCATCTCCGAGTGCTATTGATTACTGGGACTGGCCAACGACTTAAATCTCTACAACCCTCTTCTAGTCATGGCAATAAACTTACATTTTTCATGGCATAGGGGAAAAAGGACTTAAAATAAAAACAGTGAGTGCAATGTCCAATATACCCTGGTCCATTTAGTTATGGCTCCACTATGCTAATTAAGTGGGGATAATATTAAAACGGGTGAACAATTGTGCAAGAATTAATAACCCCACTAACAGTCACAACAGGTGAGAGCAAAGATTTAAATTGGTAAATGTGAAACAGAACAACTCATAGTGTTGAATATCACTCCCACTTCTACCCTCCCAATAATTATAAAAATAATACAATAACAAAATACTGCGGATGCTGGAAATCTGAAATAGCAGAAAATGCTGAAAACACTCAGCAGGCCTGGCAGCATCCGTGGAGAGAGACACAGAGTTAACGTTTCAGGTCTGTGACCCTTCGTCAGAACTGGTAAAAGTTGGAGATGTAACAGGTTTTAAGCAAGCGTAGAGGCAGAGAGAGGGGGTGGGGGGAGTGGAGGAAGGAACTGAAGCGACGGTCTGTGCTCAGATTGAAGGCAGGTGAGATTAAATGTTGCAAATGGGGATGGCAGAATCATCAACAGCTACCGCCTGAAAAAATAAATTCAGATAGTCGTCAGATGCTATCTTACATACACACAATATCGAGTAAAAAAGTAAAATCTTCTGTTACTAAATGAATGAACTGATTGTTCAATCGATTATATGTTGTACTGAGAGTACGTGGCTGTTTGGCAGAGCGGCTCGAGTCTACGGGGCCTCCCACACGAGAGGTTTTCTCTTTTCAGTGTGCTGAGTACGGGAGCCCAATGCCTCGCAAGGCCTGAACTACAATCGCGTGTCATTATCTGAGTCCTTGTGCTCCGGGATCCACTCCCGTGTATAAGGCAGCGAGGAGAAGCCTCTGCCCTCGTACTTTGGGTATCGGGAGAGCAAAGACGCAGCGCCGCTCTCTCTCTTCTGTGAAAGAGTCATCGAGATGAGCAGCCATGCCTCGACTCTAAAATGGACAGGGCATATTGGGTACGGACGTTCACCATTGGGGCCCAGAATCGCAGAACAGATCCTTTTAAGATCGGGCCGGGGAGAATCGATTTTATGAGTTGATAAATTGAATTAAGTATTAGTGTGTGTTCCCTGGCTGCAGTTCAGGTCGGTCTCTGACCCACGACAAATCAAAGTCTATAGACTAATGTGCAGCCCGAGCTCTGGCTCACATTCTATTTCTGTCCCCTCCAGTGAGCCGGACAGGTTGTGTGTGGGACTGAGCTCCGAACCCCAGGGTGTGTGTGGGACTGAGCTCCGTCCCCCAGGGTGTGTGTGGGAATCAACTGCAACCCCCAAGGTGTGTGTGGAACTGAGCCTCATCCCCCAGGTTGTGTGTGGGACTGAGCTCCGTCCCCCAGGGTGTGAGTGGGTCTGAGCACCATCCCCCAGGGTGTCTGTGGGACTGTGCCTCATCCGCCAAGGTGTGTGTGGAACTGAGCTTCATCCCCCACGATGTTTGTGGGACTGATTACATCCCCCAGGATGTGTGTGGGATTGAGCTCCATCCTCCAGGATGTGTGTGGGACAGAGCCGCATCCCTCAGGATATGTGTGGAACTGAGGCCCATCCCCCAGGATGTGTGTGGGACGGAGCCCCATCCCTCAGGATATGTATGGAACTGAGGCCCATCACCCAGGATGTGTGTGGGATGGAGCCGCATCCCTCAGGATATGTGTGGATCTGAGGCCCATCCCCCAGGATGTGTGTGGGATGGAGCCGCATCCCTCAGGATGTGTGTGCTACTGAGCTCTAGCCCCCAGGTTGTTTGTGGGATTGAGCCCATCCTCACAGATGCTGGGGGATGGGTCCAGTCCCACTTCTTCACTCTGTGATAACCCCTCCCTATCGAAATATCAACTCCTGCTTTTGTCGTCCCACCCAGTTAATTTAAATTAATCCACTTTCTTACTTGAACAGATCCATTGATCTACCAACAAGTGTATTGTGTTTATCTGTCCACAGCTCAGCTCTGTGCTATTATTGGGGAGAAAAGACCTGAGATCACCCCCAGTATTAAAGCTCATTCTGTCAAAGTATCATTAGCTGCTCAAAGAGCCCACAGGAATTTACAGAACAAAGAGGGAAGCACATCTCCCTCTGTCTCTATCTACCGATCTCTCCACGCCTGTCTGTTCCCATCTATCTCTCCTCTCTCTCTGTCCCTGTTATCCTGTCTTTCTCCTTCTCTTCCTCTCACTCAGTGTTTGACTAATCTAATTGAATTTTTTGCTGAAGTAACAGAGAGGATTGATGAATGGAATGCAATGGATGTTGTGCACACGGATTTTCGGAAGGTGTTTGACAAAGTACCGCATAGAAGGTTGGTTACCAAAATTGATGCTAATGGAATAGATGCGTCAGTGGCAGCTTGGATAAGGAATTGGCTTAAGGGCAGAAAACAGCGAGTTGTGGTAAATGTTCCCCAATGGTCAGTGCTGGGGCCACTGCTTATATATAAATAACCTGGATATGGGAATACAGAGTAGAATTTCTAAATTTGCCGATGACACCAAACTTGTGGGTGTGGCAAACAGTGCTGATGATACCAATCGACTGCAACAGGACTTAGAAAGGCTAGTAGAATGGGCAGACAAGTGGCAGATGGAATTTAATACAGAGAAGTCTGAGGTGATGCATTTTGGCAGAAGGAACAGGGAGAGGCACCATACACTTAATGGCACAGTTTTAAAGAGTGTGCAGGGAGAAAGGGACCTGGGAGTTAATGTCCAGAGGTCCCTGAAGGTGGCAGGACATATTGAGAGACTGGTTAACAAAGCATATGGGATCTTGGGCTTCATAAATAGAGGCATTGAGTACAAAAGTAGTGAAGTTATGGCGAACATTTATAAAGCACTGGTTAGGCCACAACTTGCGTATTGTGGACAGTTCTGGTCAGCACACTTTAGGATGGATGTGAAGGCCCTTGAGAGGGTGCAGAGGAGATTTACCAGAATTGTTCCGGGGATGGGGGATCTTAGCTACAAGCACAGGTTTGAGAAGCTGGATTTGCTTTCATTAGAGCAAAGGAGGTTGAGGGGTGATTCGATAGAGGTTTAAAAGATTATGTCGGGTTTGGATAGGCTAGACGGGGAAAGGCTGTTCCCAGTAGTTGATGGTACAAAGATTAGGGGACACAGATTTTAGGCAAGAGATACAGAGGGATGTGAGGGAAAACTTTGTTATGCAGCGAGTGTTGATGACCTGGAATTCGCTGCCAACGGAAGTGGTGGAAGCGGAGACAATCAATGTTTTCAAGGGGAGACTGGATAGGCACTTGAGGGAAATAAACTTGCAGGTCTACAGGGATAGAGGTGGGGAATGGGACTGACTGGATTGCTCTACAGAGAGCTGACATGAACTCGATGGGCTGAAAGGCCTCCTTCTGTGCCGTTGTGACTCTATGGGCTTAAAATTGGGTGACTAGCGCCACATTTTGCGCCTAAAGAGGCAGTCCGTGGCTGCAGTGCCACTGGCTGTGCCTCCGGCGATGTTCAGCAGGGGCGCTAATGGTGGCATTAGCCTGCTGCGCTGTGCCTCCACCGATGATGTCATCAGTGTGCGCAGTGCCCCAGAAGCGCCCCGATCACGAAATTTGTTTGCGAACGCCGCTGTAGCACCATTCGCAAACAGTGCCAGGTTCCCAGGGCCTTGCTGCACTGGCAGAGGTGCAAGTTAAGGTGGAGGTGCGGGGCGGCCGCTTTTTTCGGCTGGCGCCTGCCAGCACCTCCGTCCCCGGCCTCCTGGCCCCCCCCCACGGCAATGCCGGCTGTTTCCCGAGAGCCCGGCACTTCTCCTTGGTGCCGGGCTCTTCTGCCAGCACCCACGATCGGGGATCGCGCTGTTGCAGGCCCCTCCCCTTAACAGGGAGAGGAAGGCCTGCAGTACTGCAGCGCGCCGTGCCGCAGCATCTGGCACTGCGGCACGTTGCGCTGCAAAATTCAGATTCTGCGCCCTAAGAGGGACACAGAGCGCCTTGAGCCTCGCCCCATGTCCCTCTTGGGGCGCTCATGCTGAATTTGCGGCGATTGCTAATGCGGCGGTCGCGGCGCAAAGTCCAGCGACCAGGCGAATTTTGCGCCGCTTGGGCGCCTCAGGCCAATTTTTTGCCCTATGACTCTGCCTCTTTGTTTTTTCATCTCTCCCTGTCTGTCTCTCCCTCTCCCTCATTATCTTTCACTCTCTCTACATTTCTGTCCCTCCCTCTCTGTCTCTTATTCTTTCTTTCTCTCCCTCTTTTTCTCTTTCACTGTCTCACTTTCTCTCTATCTGTCTCTCTCTCTGCCCCTCTCTCCACATAGGATTCCATTGGATATAAAGCACAGAAAGAGGCCATTCGGCCCAACCAGTTCATTCCAGTGTATATGCTCCACTCGAGCATCCTCCCGTCTTTATTCATCTAACTCTATCAGCATAACTCTCTATTCCCTTCTCCCTCATAGCCTTATCTAGCATCCCCTTAAATGTATCTATACTATTCGCTTCAACCACTCCATGTGGTCACGAGTTCCACATTCTCACCTCTCTCTATTTCCATTTCGCTGTCTCACTCTCTTTTTCTCTCAGTCTCACTTTCTATCTGTCTCTCTTCCTGCACCTCTCTCTATCCCTATCTCCATTTCTCTCTGTCTCGCTCAGTCTCTTTTTCTGTCACTTTCACTTTCTCTCTATTTCTCTTTGTCTGCCCTCTCTCTCTCCCACTCTTTCTTTCTCTCCCTGTATCTCTGCCTTTCTGTGTCTTTGTGTTTCTTTCTGTCTCCCCTCCAGTCTCTGTCTCCCACATTGACAAACCCTCTGCCCTTCCAGCTTGTCTATCTTTTCTCCTTCTTGTCTCTGTTTCCCCTTATCTCCTTCTCTCGCTGTCTCGCTAGCTCTGTCTCCAGTTTACCCCCAATCAGTCTCTCAGTCTTTCTCCTTCTGTCTCTTTCCTTCTCTATCATGCCATCTTTCTCTCTATCTTCCCCCTTTGTTCTCTCTCTGCTCTGTGATTCTCTCTCTCTGTCTCTCTCCCCTTCTCTCTCTTCTCTCTTTATATTTGCCTCTCACTCTCTCATTCTCTGTCTGTCCCTCTGTTTTACTCTCACTCTTTCTTTATCTCTCAGTCTCACTTTCTCCATCTCTGTTAGCTTCTCTCTCTTCCTTTTGGTCTCTCTCCCGCTATCTCTCTCGTTGTCTCCCCCTCTCTGTATCTTCCCCTCTGTCTAAATTTTCCTATCACTTTCATTCCTTCTCTGTCTCTCTCCCTCTGTTTTTCTCACTTTGTCTCTTTTTCTGTCTGTCTCATCTGATCTCTTTCTATCTTTCTCTATCTTTCTGCTTGTCTCACTCTTCTCTGCCCTCTATCTCTGTTTCTCTGTTTATCTCTCTCTCTTCCTCTGTGTCGCTTTCACTATCACTCTTGTCCCTCCATCTTTTATATCTTTCTCTCCCTCTTGTCTCTGTCTCTCTTGTTCTCCCTCTGTCTCTTTCCTTCTGCATCTCTCCCTGTCTTTATCGCTGTCTTTATTTTTCTCACTGTTTCTCTCTATCACTGTCTGTGATTGTCACCCTCTCTCTTTCACTCTCTCTAAATCTCCCTCTCTATCTTTCCCTCTTTACTCTCTCTGCTCTCTTATTCTCTCTCTACGCCATCTGTTTCTCACCCCTTATCACTCTCTCTCTGTTTTTCTCTCTCTGTCACCCTCTCTCTCGGTTTCTCTCTCTGCCTCTCTCCTCAGTGTCTCTTTCTCTGTCTTTATCTCTCTGTCTCTGATATTTATTATCTCTCTCACTCCTTCGCTCTCTCTCTCTGTCTTTGTGTTTCTATCTCTCCCTCTCTCTCGATCTCTTGTTCTGTCTCCCTCTCATCTCTTTCCAGCACACCTGGTCAGCAGATTCCCCTGCTGGTAGGTGCTGTCACTGAATATCTGGACTGACACAGATCAGGCCTTGGGGTGAGGTACCAGTGATGCAACCCGGGTCTGTGGATCCCGACCCTCAGCGACAGCCTGTCCCTGTGGAGAGTGAGTGGGGAGAAAAAAAGGAGAGATCAATATAAATTAATCACTAATGTTACCAATTCCAATTCCAATTCCAATTCCAATTCAAATGCTTTATTGGCATGAAAGTTTACAGAGAACCATATTGCCAAAGCTTACATAGCAAAAAGGTACAGTTTTCCAACATTCTGTAGGTGTCAATCGATTTGACATTTGTTGGGTACATACAATATTACTTTTAAACAATATTAATTTTAAACAGTCTTTGTACTTCATTTGGTACGTTCAATATTAATTTTAAACAGTCTTAATTTTAAACAGTCCTCAGGTTGTGACATGTTGTTACATATTTGGCCCCAAGGTGTGGTCTGTCTCCTTCTCCTAGGACTACTCTCAATTTTGACAGGTCATCCAATTCCTTGAAATCTGGGGTTGTTTGGCTTAGCTTGTTGAATAATATGTTTCTTGATGTGTTGAATTTTTCGCATTTTAGGAGGAAATGCATCTCTGTTTCAACCTCGCCAGTGTTACTGTTAAATGGGGAGGGTCAATGCTGGCTGCATTTCACGAACGGGCCTCTAGGGGGAGTTGGGGTGTATTAGGCAATGGCGCCACCTCCTGGTAGCAGAGAGTATTACACCTCAATATTCCTAGAATGATACAGCACATGAGGAGGCTTTTTGGCCCATCGTGCCTGTGCCGGCTCTTTGAAAGAGCTCTCCAATTAGTCCCACTCCCCTGCTATTTCTCCAAAGCCCGGCAAGTTTCCCCCTTTCAAGTATGTATCCAATTCCCTTTTGTAAGTTGCTATTGAATCTACTTTCAGGCAGTGAATTCCAGATCATAATAATCCGCTCTGTAAAAAAAACTCATCATCTCCCTGTTAGTGGAGGGAGTGAAGATTGAATCCCCATTTTAAAGTTATCCATTCCCTCCTGTTCACATTGAACCGGTCAGTATCCTGTGATATTGAACCTGGGCATATAAAGAGGATGAAACACTGGAACAAGTATTTTGATATGAGTTGATATCGATCGATGGGCACATGCTGGTTTAAATGATGGATATGGTGTGTAAATGTGGCAGCATTTGATTACAAGGAAGCTACATTAAATAGGCACAAACTGTTTTAATAGATACATGGTTTAAAGTTATTCATCCACTGTTTAAAGTTAGACTTGTTTTCTGAAATTCTAAATATGCCATTTCAATATATCGATAGGTTGCATTAAACTACACACATACACACATATATATAGTTTCCACTAATAATGTTAGCTAATAAATACAATATTGCAGAAATATGCTATTTTGAGAGATAAGTAGACCCAGTTACATTGTACACAGGCTGCCTTAGATTATATACATGTAGCTTGGATTTATATCTCTAATGTTGTGAGTTATAGATAGGCCATTTTATTCATAATGAATGTTTAAATTATATAAATGCTGATTTGAAGTATACATATAAAATAATAAATTATATGCTTTGGATACTTAATTCAAAATGCTCCCTTATTGATAACCATAACAATAAACAACAACTTGCCTTTACATAGCGCCTTTAACGCAGTAAAACATCAAAAGCCGCTTCATGGGAGCGATTATCAAACAAAATTTAACACCGAGCCACATAGGGAGATATTAGGACAGGTGACCGAAAGCTTGTTCAAAGAGGCAGGTTTTAAGGAGCATCTTAAAGGAGATACTGTCCCCCTCACATTCAAATCTGTCGTCATCGCCCCTTCTTAATAAATCCACCTTTGACCCCTTTGTACTTGCAAACTACCACCCCATCTCCAACCTCCGTTTCCTCTACAAAGAGTTGTCGCCTCCCAAATCCATGCCGATCTTTCCTGCAACTCCATGTTTGAAGCACTCCAATCAGGTTTCTGCTACAGTCCTGAAATGGCCTATATCAAAGTCACAAATGACATCCTATGTGACTGTGACCATGTAAAATTGCCCCTCCTTATCCTTCTCGGCCTGTCTACAGGCTTTGATGGTTGATCAGTCTATGCTTCTCCAATGCCTCTCCTCCATCATCCAGCTGGGTGGGGCTGCACTCACCTGGTTCCAGTCTTATCTCTCTAACCATAACCAGAGAATCGAATGCAATGGCTTCTATTCCTGCCCCCACACTGTTACCTCTGGTGTCCCCCAAGGCTCTATCCTTGGCCACCTCCTATTTCTCATCGATATGCAGCCCTTCGGCAACGTCATCTGAAAACACAGCAGCAGTTTCCACATGTGCGCTGATGACACCCAGCTCTACCTAACCACCACCTCCCTCGACACCTCCAATGTCTCTAAATTGTCACACTGCTTGTCCAACATCCAGTACTGGATTAGCAGACATTTCCTCCAACTAAATATTGGGAAGACCGAAGCCATTGTCTTCGGTCACAACCATAAACTCCGTTCCCTAGCCAACAAATCCATCCTTCTCCATGGTCACTGCCTGACGCTGAATAAATCAGTTGACAACCTTACAACCTTGGTATCCCATTTGACACTGAGATGATCTTCCAAGCACATATCCGCTCCATCACCAAGACCACCTACTTCCAGCTATGCAACATTGCCCAACTCTGCCCCACCTCAGGTCATCCGCTGCTGAAACCCTCATCCATGCCTCTGTCACCTCTAGACTCGACTATTCCAGTGATCACCTGGCCAACCTCCCAATTTTCATCCTCCATAAACTTTAATTCATCCGAAACTCTGCTGCTCGTGTCCTAACTCGCATCAAGTCCCGTTCACCTGCCTCCCCTGTGCTCGCTAACCTACATTGGCTCCCGGTCTAGAACCCTTCATTTTAAAATTCTCATCATTGTTTTCAAGTCTCTTCATGGCCACGCCCCTCCCTGCCGATGTAGTGTCCTCCAGCCCTACAATACTTCAAGATCGCTGCACTCCTCTAATTAAGGCATCTTGAGCATCCCCGAATTGAATTGCTCCACCATTGGCGGCCGTGCTTTCTGCTGCCGAGGCCCGAAGCTCTGGAATTCCCCCCTTAAACTTCTGCATATTTTTATTTATTTTGCTTTCCTACCATTTAGTTTCCCTTCCCCATTTATTTCCCAGTCTTCCCCTCATTTATTTCCTGCTTCCTCTCCCCCGGGTTCCTCCTCTCTCACCCATTGACTTTCTGCAGTCCGCTTCCCGCTTCAATTGACATGAGTGAAATATAGTTGCACAACTGTAATTATTAGCGCAGCTCCGCTTTAAGAACAAAGTCCCGCCTCCACTCGCTCATTGGTTCTGGCGCCCAGCAAAGACTCAACTGTTTGCCACAGCAGAATGACGCTACACCGCTGGGCGGTGATTGATGCAAGATTGCGGGAGAAGAAAGACGCAATGTCAGAGAGCGGCCGAGGCGCTCAGTAATTGGTACATTGAATTGTCCGTCACAAATTAGTTCATCGAACTGGCCATCACAATGTCCACGGGAGTTTGCGCTGTGCAAAACCACGCTGTTATTGGACCAGCGCATTTTGTGCTGTGATAGGAATGGCTGAGAGAGCTGTTGGTCACATAGCTGCCGCTCCGATTGGCTGCAAGGCCTCCTCAGAGGGCGGGGATTATCTGCGAGCCGGCAGTCGAATGATTAGTGTTGGGCGGCAGGCAATGTTCCGGCCTGCAGCCCGGGCTCCTAATCCACCGGGCGGGGAGAAGGGGTTTGGGACTGGGAATCCCCGTGCGGTCCGGTTGTAAATCGCCAGCTCAGGGTTTACAATGGGAGCTTCCTATGTAAATATTTCACGCTGAAGTACCCCGGTCCACCAGTGGCGGCACCGCAGCAACTATTAAAACGCCCTGGTGTCAGCCTGAGAACTCGGCCCCATTCACTGGGTGAGAGAGGGCATCTCACAGGGCACAGGCTGGGCAGGGAGGCGGGGATCATCCTCTGTGTGTGGGGCTCAGTACCACACCGGGTGAGAGCAGCTCACTGAGTACAGGCTGGGCATGGAGCCTGGAATATTCCTGCTCTGCATGGGGGACTCAGTACCACACCGGGTCAGAGCAAGTCACTCAGCACAGACCGGGGATGTGGACTGTGATCATCCTGCACAGTGAGTGGGACTCAGTACCACACTGGGTGAGAGAGGGCAGCACACTCAGCACAGGCTGGGAATGGAGATGGGGATCTTCCTGCCCTATGTGTGGGGCTCAGTACCACACCGGGTGAGAGAGGGTAGCCCACTCAGCACAAGCTGGGCATGAAGCCTGGGACCTTCCTGCTCTGCTTGTGGGACTCAGTACCACACCAGTTGAGAGAAGGCAGCTCACTCAGATCAGGCAGAAATGGAGCCCTGCATCTTCCTGTTCTGTGAGTGGGGCTCAGTAGCACCAAGTGTCCAGGAGTGCAGCTTTCTGAGTACAGCCTAGGGATGGAGCCTAGGATCTACCTGCTCTGTGTGCGGGGCTCTGTACCACACTGGGTGAGAGATGGCAGCTCACTCAGCACAGGACTGGCATGGAGCCGGGGATCTTCCTGCTCTGTATGTGGGGCTCATTACCACAAAGGGTGAGAGAGGGCAGCTCACGCAGCAGAGGCCGGGCATGGAGCCTGGGGTCTTCCTGCTCTGTATGTGGGGCTCAGTACCACACTGGGTGAGAGAGGGCAGCTCACGAAGCACAGGCTAGGATGGAGTCTGGGATCTTCCTGCATGAGTGTGCAGGGCTCAGCAGCACACCGGATGAGAGAGGGCAGCTCACTCAAAACAGGCGGAGATCAAGCCTGGGAGCTTGCTGCTCTGTGTGTGCGGCTCAGTACCACACTGGATGTGAGTTCTTTTCACTGGGAATAGGCCAGGCATGGAGCCCTGAGTCTACCTGCTCTGTTTGTGTGGCTCAGTACCATGCCAGGTGAGAGAGGGCAGGTCACTCAGAACAGGCCGGGGATGGAGTCGGGAACTTCCTGGTCTGTGTGTGGGGCTCAGTACCATGCCGGGTGTGAGAGTTCAGCTCACTCAGAACAGGCGGAGATGGAGCCCTGCATCTTCCTGCTTTGTGTGTGGGGCTCAGTAACACAGAGGGCAGCTTTCTGAACACAGGCTAGGGATGGAGCCTGGGATCTTCCTGCTGTGCATGTGGTGCTCAGTACCACAAAGGGTGAGAGAGGGCAGCTCACTAAGCACAGTCTAGGATGGAGTCTGGGATCTTCCTGCTGTATGTGTGGTGATCAGCACTGCACTGGATGAGAGAGGGCAGCTCACTCAGAACAGGCAGAGATCATGCCTGGGATCTTCCTGCTCCGTGTGTGGGGCTCAGTACCAAATCGGGTGAGAGAGGACAGTTCACTGGGCATAGGCCGGGCATGGAGCCCTGGGTCTTCCTGCTCTGTGTGTGTGGCTCAGTACTACACTGTGTGAGAGAGGGCAGCTCACTCAGCCCAGGCCGGGCATGGAGCCTGGGATCTTCCTGCTCTGCATGTCGGCCTCAGTGCCACAAGAGCTGAGAATGGGTAGCTCACTCAGCAGAGGCTGGGAATGGAGACTGGGATCGTCCTGCTCTATGTGTGTAACACCGTACCACACTGGTTGAGAGAATGCAGCTCACTCAGGACAGGCGGAGATGGAGCCCTGCGTCTTCCTGCTGTGTGTGTGGGGCTTAGTAGCACAGAGTGTGAGGGAGGGCAGTTTTCTGAGTACAGGCTAGGGATGGAGACTGGGATCTTCCTGCTTTGTGTGTCGGGCTCTGTACCACACCAGGTGAGAGAGGCCAGCTCACTAAGCACAGGTTAAGATGGAGCCTGGGATCTTCCGGCATGAGTGTGTGGGGTCAGCACTGCACTGGATGAGAGAGGGCAGCTCACTGAGAACAGGCCAAGATCAAGCCAGGGATCTTTCTGCACTCTGTGTGGGGCTCTGTACTACACCGGGTGAGAGAGAACATAAGACCATAATGTAAGAAATAGGAGCAGGAGTTGGCCTTTTGGCCCTTTGACATATATTGGGCTAACCAAATTAGTAACAATACTGTGGAGGAGGAATTCCTAGAGTGTATACGGGATGGTTTCCTGGACCAATATGTCAAGGAACCAACTAGAGATCAGGCCATCTTAGACTGGGTATTATGCAATGACAAATGATTAATTAGCAATCTTGTTGTGCAAGGCCCCTTGGGGAGGAGCGATCATAATATGTTAGAATTCTTTATTAAAATGGAGAGTGAAGTAGTTGACTCAGAGACTAGGGTCCTGAATTTAAATAAAGGAAACTACGACGGTATGAGGCACGAGTTGGCTAGGATGGATTGGGGAACATTACTTAAAGATCGCATGGATGAACTACAGAATTTGTTCATCCCTGTTTGGCATAAAAATAAAACAAATAAGGTGACTCAACCGTGGCTGACAAGGGAAATTAGGGATAGCATAAGATCCAAAGAGAGGACATATAATGTGGTGAGAAAACAAAGCAAACCTGAGGTTTGGGAACAGTTTAGGATTCAGCAAAGGAGGACACAGGGATTAATTAAGTGGGGGAAAATAGATTATGAGAGTAAGCTTGCAGGGAACATAAAAAACTGACTAAAAGCTTCTATATGTGAAGAGAATAAGATTAGTGAAGTCAAACGTAGGTCCCTTACAGTCAGAATCAGGGGAATTTATAATGGGGAACAAAGAAAAGGCGGACCAAATAAATACATACTTTGGTTCTGTCTTCACAAAGGAGGACACAAATAACCTCCCAGAGATGTCGGGGGACATAGGTCTAATGAGAGGGAGGAATTGAATGAAATCAGTATTTGTAGGGAATTGGTGTTAGGGAAATTGATGGGGTTAAAGGCCGATAATTCCCCAGGGCCTGATAATCTACATCCTAGGGTAATTAAGGCCCTAGAAATAGTAGATGCATTGCTGGTCATCTTCCAAAATTCTATAGATGCTGGATTTGGAGGATAGCTAATGTAACCCCACTAATTAAAATGGGTGAAGAGAGAAAACGGGGAATTATAGACTGGTAAGCCTGACATCGGTAGTGGGGAAAATGCTAGAGTCCATTATAAAAGATGCAATAGCAGAGCACTTGGAAAACAGTGACAGGATCGGAGAAAGCCAACATGGATTTGCAAAAGGTAAATCATGCTTGACTAATCTACTAGAATATTTTGAGGATGTAACTGATAGAAAATATAAGGAAAAACCAGTGGATGTGGTCTATTTGGACTTTCAGAGCACATGGGATTGGGGGTAAGGCACTGTCTTGGATAGAGAACTGGTTGGCAGACAGGAAGCAAAGAGTTGGAATAAACGGGTCTTTTTTCGAGTGGCAGGCAATGACTAGTGGGGTACCGCAGGGATCAGTGCTAGGACCCCAGCTATTCACAATATATATTAATGATCTAGAAGAGTGAACTAGATCTAATATCTCCAAGTTTGCAGACGACACAAAGCTGGGTGGGCGTGTGTGCTGTGAAGAGGATGCAGAAAAAGTCCAGTACGATTTGGACAGGTTCGATGATTGGGCAGATTGATGACAAATGCAGTATAACGTGGAAAAATGGGAGGTTATCGACTTCTGTGGCAAAAACAGGAAGACAGATATTATCTGAATGGCAATAGATTGGGAAAAGGGGAAGTGCAACGAGACCTGGGTGTCCTGTTGCACCAGTCGCTGAAGGTAAGCATGCAGGTGCAACAGGCAGTTAAGAAGGCAAATGTTATGTTGGCCTTCATAGCGAGAGGATATGTGTACAGAAGCAAGGATGTCTTGCTTCAGTTGCACAGGGCCTTGGTGAGACCACACTTTGAGTATTGTGTGCAGTTTTGGTCACCTTATCTGAGGAAGGATGTTCTTGCCATGGATATAAGGCAGCGAAGATTCTCCAGATTGATACCTGGGATGGCAGGAATGACGTATGAGGAGAGATTGGGTCGATTAGGCTTATATTCGCTAGAGTTTGGAAGAATGAGAGGGGATCTCATTGAAACTTATACAATTCTAACAGGACTAGACAGACTAGATGCAGGAAGGATGTTCCCGATGGCGGGGGAGTCCAGATCCAGGGGTCACAGTTTAAGGATAAGTGTTAAGCCATTTAGGACTGAGATGAGGAGGAATTTTTCACCCAGAGAGTGGTGAACCTTTGGAATTCTCTGCCACACAGGGCAGTTGATGTCAATTCATTAAATGTATTCATGAAGGAGTTGGATATATTTCTTGAGGCTAAAGGGATCAATGGATATGGGGAGAAAGCAGGGACAGGGTACTGAATTTGGATGGTCAGCCATTATCTCATTAAATGGTGGAGCAGGCTCGAGGGGCCGAATGGCATGCTCCTGCTCCTATCTTCTATGTTTCTATGTTGAGACAGCTGCGCCATTCAATAAGATCATGGCTGATCTTCTACCTCATCTCCACTTTCCTGAACTATCACCATATCCCTTGATCCCTTAATATTCAACAATTTATCGATGTCTTTCTTGACTATACTCAACGACTGAGCCTCCACAGTCCTCTGGGGCAGAGAATTCCAAATATTCACCACCATTTGGGCAGCCCACTCAGCACAGGTGGAGTATGGAGTCTGGGATCGTCCTGTGATCTGTCTGTGTGAGGCTCAATACCACACTGGATGAGAGAGGACAGCTCACTCAGCACAGTCCGGGCATGGAGCCTGGGATCTTCCTGCTCTGTATGTGGGGCTCAGTATCAATCCGGATGAGAGAGGGCAGCTCACTGGGCACAGACCGGGTATGGAGTCTGCGATCTTCCTGCTCTGCATGTGGGGCTCAGTAGCACACCTGGTGAGAGAACATAAGAACATAACATAAGAAATAAGAGCAGTGGTAGGCCTTTGGCACTTCGAGACTGCTCCGCCATTCAATAAGTTGATGGCTGAGCATCTACCTCACCTCCACTTTCCTGAACTTTCCCCATATCCCTTGATCCCTTAATATTCACTAATTTATCGATCTCTGTCTTGAATATATTTAACAACTGAGCCTGCACAGTCCTCTAGGGTAGAGAATTCCAAATGGTCACCACCATCTGGGCTGCTCATTCAGCACAGGTTGAGCATGGAGCCTGGGATCTTCCTGCGCTCTGTGTATGGGGCTCAGTCCCACATAGGGTGAGAGAGGGCAGCTCACTCAGTATAGGCTGGGCAAGGAGCCTGGGATCTTCCTGGTCTGTGTACCATAAACAGTGAAAGATGGCAGCTCACTCAGAACAGGGAGAGATGGAGCCTGGGATCTTCCAGATTCATGTGTAGGGCTCAGCACCACACCAGGTCAGAGCAGGTCACTCAGCACAGACCGGCGTTGGAGCCTGGGAACTTCCTGCTCTGCATGTGATGCTCAGTACTTCACCGGGAGAGGGAGGGAAGATCAGTAAGCACAGGTGAGTGATGCAGACTGAGATCTTCCTGCTCTGTTTGTAGGGTTCAGCACCACACCGGGTGAGAGAGGCCAGCTCACTCATGACTGGTCGGGCATGGAGCCTGCGATCTTCCTGCTCTGTATGTGGGGCTCAGTACCCCACGGTGTGAGAGAGGGCAGCTCATGCAGCACAGGCTAGGATGGAGCTTGGGATCTTCCAGCTTTATGTGTGAGCTCAGTACCACACTCGGTGAGAGTGGGCAGCTCACTCAGCACAGTCCTGGCATGGAGCCTGGGATCTTCCAGCTCTGTATGTGGGGCTCAGTACCACACTCGGTGAGAGTGGGCAGCTCACTCAGCACAGTCCGGGCATGGAGCCTGGGATCTTCCAGCTCTGTATGTGGGGCTCAGTACCACACCGGATGAGAGTGGGCAGCTCACTCAGCACAGTCCGGGCATGGAGCCTGGGATCTTCCAGCTCTGTATGTGGGGCTCAGTACCACACCGGATGAGAGAGGGCAGCTCACTGAGAACAGGCCAAGATCAAGCCAGGGATCTTTCTGCACTCTGTGTGGGGCTCTGTACTACACCGGGTGAGAGAGAACATAAGACCATAATGTAAGAAATAGGAGCAGGAGTTGGCCTTTTGGCCCTTTGACATATATTGGGCTAACCAAATTAGTAACAATACTGTGGAGGAGGAATTCCTAGAGTGTATACGGGATGGTTTCCTGGACCAATATGTCAAGGAACCAACTAGAGATCAGGCCATCTTAGACTGGGTATTATGCAATGACAAATGATTAATTAGCAATCTTGTTGTGCAAGGCCCCTTGGGGAGGAGCGATCATAATATGTTAGAATTCTTTATTAAAATGGAGAGTGAAGTAGTTGACTCAGAGACTAGGGTCCTGAATTTAAATAAAGGAAACTACGACGGTATGAGGCACGAGTTGGCTAGGATGGATTGGGGAACATTACTTAAAGATCGCATGGATGAACTACAGAATTTGTTCATCCCTGTTTGGCATAAAAATAAAACAAATAAGGTGACTCAACCGTGGCTGACAAGGGAAATTAGGGATAGCATAAGATCCAAAGAGAGGACATATAATGTGGTGAGAAAACAAAGCAAACCTGAGGTTTGGGAACAGTTTAGGATTCAGCAAAGGAGGACACAGGGATTAATTAAGTGGGGGAAAATAGATTATGAGAGTAAGCTTGCAGGGAACATAAAAAACTGACTAAAAGCTTCTATATGTGAAGAGAATAAGATTAGTGAAGTCAAACGTAGGTCCCTTACAGTCAGAATCAGGGGAATTTATAATGGGGAACAAAGAAAAGGCGGACCAAATAAATACATACTTTGGTTCTGTCTTCACAAAGGAGGACACAAATAACCTCCCAGAGATGTCGGGGGACATAGGTCTAATGAGAGGGAGGAATTGAATGAAATCAGTATTTGTAGGGAATTGGTGTTAGGGAAATTGATGGGGTTAAAGGCCGATAATTCCCCAGGGCCTGATAATCTACATCCTAGGGTAATTAAGGCCCTAGAAATAGTAGATGCATTGCTGGTCATCTTCCAAAATTCTATAGATGCTGGATTTGGAGGATAGCTAATGTAACCCCACTAATTAAAATGGGTGAAGAGAGAAAACGGGGAATTATAGACTGGTAAGCCTGACATCGGTAGTGGGGAAAATGCTAGAGTCCATTATAAAAGATGCAATAGCAGAGCACTTGGAAAACAGTGACAGGATCGGAGAAAGCCAACATGGATTTGCAAAAGGTAAATCATGCTTGACTAATCTACTAGAATATTTTGAGGATGTAACTGATAGAAAATATAAGGAAAAACCAGTGGATGTGGTCTATTTGGACTTTCAGAGCACATGGGATTGGGGGTAAGGCACTGTCTTGGATAGAGAACTGGTTGGCAGACAGGAAGCAAAGAGTTGGAATAAACGGGTCTTTTTTCGAGTGGCAGGCAATGACTAGTGGGGTACCGCAGGGATCAGTGCTAGGACCCCAGCTATTCACAATATATATTAATGATCTAGAAGAGTGAACTAGATCTAATATCTCCAAGTTTGCAGACGACACAAAGCTGGGTGGGCGTGTGTGCTGTGAAGAGGATGCAGAAAAAGTCCAGTACGATTTGGACAGGTTCGATGATTGGGCAGATTGATGACAAATGCAGTATAACGTGGAAAAATGGGAGGTTATCGACTTCTGTGGCAAAAACAGGAAGACAGATATTATCTGAATGGCAATAGATTGGGAAAAGGGGAAGTGCAACGAGACCTGGGTGTCCTGTTGCACCAGTCGCTGAAGGTAAGCATGCAGGTGCAACAGGCAGTTAAGAAGGCAAATGTTATGTTGGCCTTCATAGCGAGAGGATATGTGTACAGAAGCAAGGATGTCTTGCTTCAGTTGCACAGGGCCTTGGTGAGACCACACTTTGAGTATTGTGTGCAGTTTTGGTCACCTTATCTGAGGAAGGATGTTCTTGCCATGGATATAAGGCAGCGAAGATTCTCCAGATTGATACCTGGGATGGCAGGAATGACGTATGAGGAGAGATTGGGTCGATTAGGCTTATATTCGCTAGAGTTTGGAAGAATGAGAGGGGATCTCATTGAAACTTATACAATTCTAACAGGACTAGACAGACTAGATGCAGGAAGGATGTTCCCGATGGCGGGGGAGTCCAGATCCAGGGGTCACAGTTTAAGGATAAGTGTTAAGCCATTTAGGACTGAGATGAGGAGGAATTTTTCACCCAGAGAGTGGTGAACCTTTGGAATTCTCTGCCACACAGGGCAGTTGATGTCAATTCATTAAATGTATTCATGAAGGAGTTGGATATATTTCTTGAGGCTAAAGGGATCAATGGATATGGGGAGAAAGCAGGGACAGGGTACTGAATTTGGATGGTCAGCCATTATCTCATTAAATGGTGGAGCAGGCTCGAGGGGCCGAATGGCATGCTCCTGCTCCTATCTTCTATGTTTCTATGTTGAGACAGCTGCGCCATTCAATAAGATCATGGCTGATCTTCTACCTCATCTCCACTTTCCTGAACTATCACCATATCCCTTGATCCCTTAATATTCAACAATTTATCGATGTCTTTCTTGACTATACTCAACGACTGAGCCTCCACAGTCCTCTGGGGCAGAGAATTCCAAATATTCACCACCATTTGGGCAGCCCACTCAGCACAGGTGGAGTATGGAGTCTGGGATCGTCCTGTGATCTGTCTGTGTGAGGCTCAATACCACACTGGATGAGAGAGGACAGCTCACTCAGCACAGTCCGGGCATGGAGCCTGGGATCTTCCTGCTCTGTATGTGGGGCTCAGTATCAATCCGGATGAGAGAGGGCAGCTCACTGGGCACAGACCGGGTATGGAGTCTGCGATCTTCCTGCTCTGCATGTGGGGCTCAGTAGCACACCTGGTGAGAGAACATAAGAACATAACATAAGAAATAAGAGCAGTGGTAGGCCTTTGGCACTTCGAGACTGCTCCGCCATTCAATAAGTTGATGGCTGAGCATCTACCTCACCTCCACTTTCCTGAACTTTCCCCATATCCCTTGATCCCTTAATATTCACTAATTTATCGATCTCTGTCTTGAATATATTTAACAACTGAGCCTGCACAGTCCTCTAGGGTAGAGAATTCCAAATGGTCACCACCATCTGGGCTGCTCATTCAGCACAGGTTGAGCATGGAGCCTGGGATCTTCCTGCGCTCTGTGTATGGGGCTCAGTCCCACATAGGGTGAGAGAGGGCAGCTCACTCAGTATAGGCTGGGCAAGGAGCCTGGGATCTTCCTGGTCTGTGTACCATAAACAGTGAAAGATGGCAGCTCACTCAGAACAGGGAGAGATGGAGCCTGGGATCTTCCAGATTCATGTGTAGGGCTCAGCACCACACCAGGTCAGAGCAGGTCACTCAGCACAGACCGGCGTTGGAGCCTGGGAACTTCCTGCTCTGCATGTGATGCTCAGTACTTCACCGGGAGAGGGAGGGAAGATCAGTAAGCACAGGTGAGTGATGCAGACTGAGATCTTCCTGCTCTGTTTGTAGGGTTCAGCACCACACCGGGTGAGAGAGGCCAGCTCACTCATGACTGGTCGGGCATGGAGCCTGCGATCTTCCTGCTCTGTATGTGGGGCTCAGTACCCCACGGTGTGAGAGAGGGCAGCTCATGCAGCACAGGCTAGGATGGAGCTTGGGATCTTCCAGCTTTATGTGTGAGCTCAGTACCACACTCGGTGAGAGTGGGCAGCTCACTCAGCACAGTCCTGGCATGGAGCCTGGGATCTTCCAGCTCTGTATGTGGGGCTCAGTACCACACTCGGTGAGAGTGGGCAGCTCACTCAGCACAGTCCGGGCATGGAGCCTGGGATCTTCCAGCTCTGTATGTGGGGCTCAGTACCACACCGGATGAGAGTGGGCAGCTCACTCAGCACAGTCCGGGCATGGAGCCTGGGATCTTCCAGCTCTGTATGTGGGGCTCAGTACCACACCGGATGAGAGAGGGCAGCTCACTGGGCACAGACCGGGTATGGAGTCTGCGATCTTCCTGCTCTGGATGTGGGGCTCAATAACACACCTGGTGAGAGAGAACATAAGAACATAACATAAGAAATAGGAGCAGGGGTAGGCATTTTGGCACTTCGAGACTGCTCCGCCATTCAATAAGATGATGGCTGAGCATCTACCTCACCTCCACTTTCCTGAACTTTCCCCATATCCCTTGATCCCTTAATATTCACTAATTCATCGATCTCTGTCTTGAATATACTTAACGACTGAGCCTCCACAGCCCTCTTGGGTAGAGAATTCCAAATATTCACCACCATCTGGGTTGCACACTCATGGAGCATGGGATCTTCCTGTGCTCTCTGCATGGGGCTCAGTCCCACATAGGGTGAGAGAGAGCAGCTCACTCAGTATAGGCTGGGCAAGGAGCCTGGGATCTTCCTGTGCTCTCTGTATGGGGCTCAGTCCCACATAGGGTGAGAGAGGGCAGCTCACTCAGTATAGGCTGGGCAAGGAGCCTGGGATCTTCCTGCGCTCTGTGTATGGGGCTCAGTCCCACATAGGGTGAGAGAGGGCAGCTCACTCAGTATAGGCTGGGCAAGGAGCCTGGGATCTTCCTGCGCTCTGTGTATGGGGCTCAGTCCCACATAGGGTGAGAGAGGGCAGCTTACTCAGTATAGGCTGGGCAAGGAGCCTGGGATCTTCCTGGTCTGTGTGTGGGGCTCAGCAGCACAGAATGTCAGGGAGGGAAGCTCACTAAGTGGTGGCAAGGGATGGAGCTTGGGTCCTTCCTGCTCTGTGTGTGGAGCTCAGTACTACACCGGGTGAGAGATGGCAGCTCACTAAGCACAGGCTAGGGATGGAGCCTGGGATCTTCCTGCTCTATGTGAGGGCTCAATCCCATATTGGCTGACAGTGGGCAGCTCACTCATCACAGGCCTGGAATGGAGACTGGGATCTTCCTGTTCTGTGCATGGGGCTCAGTACCACACCGGGTGAGAGAAAGCAGCTCACTCAGAACAGGCGGAGAAAGAGCCTGGAATCTTCCTGATCTGTGTGTGGGGCTCAGTACCACACTGGGAGAGAGAAGGCAGCTCATTCAGCACAGGCGGAGAAAGAGCCTGGGATCTTCCTGATCTGTGTGTGGGGCTCAGTACCACACTGGGAGAGAGAAGGCAGCTCACTCAGAACAGGCGGAGATGGAGCCCTGCGTCTTCCTGCTGTGTGTGTGGGGCTTAGTAGCACAGAGTGTGAGGGAGGGCAGTTTTCTGAGTACAGGCTAGGGATGGAGACTGGGATCTTCCTGCTTTGTGTGTTGGGCTCTGTACCACACCAGGTGAGAGAGGCCAGCTCACTAAGCACAGGCTAAGATGGAGCCTGGGATCTTCCGGCATGAGTGTGTGGGGTCAGCACTGCACTGGATGAGAGAGGGCAGCTCACTGAGAACAGGCCGAGATCAAGCCAGGGATCTTTCTGCACTCTGTGTGGGGCTCTGTACTACACCGGGTGAGAGAGAACATAAGACCATAATGTAAGAAATAGGAGCAGGAGTTGGCCTTTTGGCCCTTTGACATATATTGGGCTAACCAAATTAGTAACAATACTGTGGAGGAGGAATTCCTAGAGTGTATACGGGATGGTTTCCTGGACCAATATGTCAAGGAACCAACTAGAGATCAGGCCATCTTAGACTGGGTATTATGCAATGACAAATGATTAATTAGCAATCTTGTTGTGCAAGGCCCCTTGGGGAGGAGCGATCATAATATGTTAGAATTCTTTATTAAAATGGAGAGTGAAGTAGTTGACTCAGAGACTAGTGTCCTGAATTTAAATAAAGGAAACTACGACGGTATGAGGCACGAGTTGGCTAGGATGGATTGGGGAACATTACTTAAAGATCGCATGGATGAACTACAGAATTTGTTCCTCGCTGTTTGGCATAAAAATAAAACAAATAAGGTGACTCAACCGTGGCTGACAAGGGAAATTAGGGATAGCATAAGATCCAAGGAGAGGACATATAATGTGGTGAGAAAACAAAGCAAACCTGAGGTTTGGGAACAGTTTAGGATTCAGCAAAGGAGGACACAGGGATTAATTAAGTGGGGGAAAATAGATTATGAGAGTAAGCTTGCAGGGAACATAAAAAACTGACTAAAAGCTTCTATATGTGAAGAGAATAAGATTAGTGAAGTCAAACGTAGGTCCCTTACAGTCAGAATCAGGGGAATTTATAATGGGGAACAAAGAAAAGGCGGACCAAATAAATACATACTTTGGTTCTGTCTTCACAAAGGAGGACACAAATAACCTCCCAGAGATGTCGGGGGACATAGGTCTAATGAGAGGGAGGAATTGAATGAAATCAGTATTTGTAGGGAATTGGTGTTAGGGAAATTGATGGGGTTAAAGGCCGATAATTCCCCAGGGCCTGATAATCTACATCCTAGGGTAATTAAGGCCCTAGAAATAGTAGATGCATTGCTGGTCATCTTCCAAAATTCTATAGATGCTGGATTTGGAGGATAGCTAATGTAACCCCACTAATTAAAATGGGTGAAGAGAGAAAACGGGGAATTATAGACTGGTAAGCCTGACATCGGTAGTGGGGAAAATGCTAGAGTCCATTATAAAAGATGCAATAGCAGAGCACTTGGAAAACAGTGACAGGATCGGAGAAAGCCAACATGGATTTGCAAAAGGTAAATCATGCTTGACTAATCTACTAGAATATTTTGAGGATGTAACTGATAGAAAATATAAGGAAAAACCAGTGGATGTGGTCTATTTGGACTTTCAGAGGGCTTTCAATAAGGTCCCGCATAAGACATTAGCATGTAAAGTTAAAGCACATGGGATTGGGGGTAAGGCACTGTCTTGGATAGAGAACTGGTTGGCAGACAGGAAGCAAAGAGTTGGAATAAACGGGTCTTTTTTCGAGTGGCAGGCAATGACTAGTGGGGTACCGCAGGGATCAGTGCTAGGACCCCAACTATTCACAATATATATTAATGATCTAGAAGAGTGAACTAGATCTAATATCTCCAAGTTTGCAGACGACACAAAGCTGGGTGGGCGTGTGTGCTGTGAAGAGGATGCAGAAAAAGTCCAGTACGATTTGGACAGGTTCGATGATTGGGCAGATTGATGACAAATGCAGTATAACGTGGAAAAATGGGAGGTTATCGACTTCTGTGGCAAAAACAGGAAGACAGATATTATCTGAATGGCAATAGATTGGGAAAAGGGGAAGTGCAACGAGACCTGGGTGTCCTGTTGCACCAGTCGCTGAAGGTAAGCATGCAGGTGCAACAGGCAGTTAAGAAGGCAAATGTTATGTTGGCCTTCATAGCGAGAGGATATGTGTACAGAAGCAAGGATGTCTTGCTTCAGTTGCACAGGGCCTTGGTGAGACCACACTTTGAGTATTGTGTGCAGTTTTGGTCGCCTTATCTGAGGAAGGATGTTCTTGCCATGGATATAAGGCAGCGAAGATTCTCCAGATTGATACCTGGGATGGCAGGAATGACGTATGAGGAGAGATTGGGTCGATTAGGCTTATATTCGCTAGAGTTTGGAAGAATGAGAGGGGATCTCATTGAAACTTATACAATTCTAACAGGACTAGACAGACTAGATGCAGGAAGGATGTTCCCGATGGCGGGGGAGTCCAGATCCAGGGGTCACAGTTTAAGGATAAGTGTTAAGCCATTTAGGACTGAGATGAGGAGGAATTTTTCACCCAGAGAGTGGTGAACCTTTGGAATTCTCTGCCACGCAGGGCAGTTGATGTCAATTCATTAAATGTATTCATGAAGGAGTTGGATATATTTCTTGAGGCTAAAGGGATCAATGGATATGGGGAGAAAGCAGGGACAGGGTACTGAATTTGGATGGTCAGCCATTATCTCGTTAAATGGTGGAGCAGGCTCGAGGGGCCGAATGGCATGCTCCTGCTCCTATCTTCTATGTTTCTATGTTGAGACAGCTGCGCCATTCAATAAGATCATGGCTGATCTTCTACCTCATCTCCACTTTCCTGAACTATCACCATATCCCTTGAACCCTTAATATTCAACAATTTATCGATGTCTTTCTTGACTATACTCAACGACTGAGCCTCCACAGTCCTCTGGGGCAGAGAATTCCAAATATTCACCACCATTTGGGCAGCTCACTCAGCACAGGTGGAGTATGGAGTCTGGGATCGTCCTGTGATCTGTCTGTGTGAGGCTCAATACCACACTGGATGAGAGAGGACAGCTCACTCAGCACAGTCCGGGCATGGAGCCTGGGATCTTCCTGCTCTGTATGTGGGGCTGAGTACCAATCCGGATGAGAGAGGGCAGCTCACTGGGCACAGACCGGGTATGGAGTCTGCGATCTTCCTGCTCTGCATGTGGGGCTCAATAGCACACCTGGTGAGAGAACATAAGAACATAACATAAGAAATAGGAGCAGTGGTAGGCCTTTGGCACTTCGAGACTGCTCCGCCATTCAATAAGTTGATGGCTGAGCATCTACCTCACCTCCACTTTCTTGAACTTTCCCCATATCCCTTGATCCCTTAATATTCACTAATTTATCGATCTCTGTCTTGAATATATTTAACAACTGAGCCTGCACAGTCCTCTAGGGTAGAGAATTCCAAATGGTCACCACCATCTGGGCTGCTCATTCAGCACAGGTTGAGCATGGAGCCTGGGATCTTCCTGCGCTCTGTGTATGGGGCTCAGTCCCACATAGGGTGAGAGAGGGCAGCTCACTCAGTATAGGCTGGGCAAGGAGCCTGGGATCTTCCTGGTCTGTGTGTGGGGCTCAGCAGCACAGAATGTCAGGGAGGGAAGCTCACTAAGCGCTGGCAAGGGATGGAGCCTGGATCCTTCCTGCTCTGTGTGTGGAGCTCAGTACTACACCGGGTGAGAGACGGCAGCTCACTAAGCACAGGCTAGGGATGGAGCCTGGGATCTTCCTGCTCTATGTGAGGGCTCAATCCCATATTGGCTGACAGTGGGCAGCTCACTCAGCATAGGCCTGGAATGGAGACTGGGATCTTCCTGTTCTGTGCGTGGGGCTCAGTACCATACCGGGTGAGAGAAGGCAGCTCAATCAGAATAGGCAGAGGAAGAGCCTGGGATCTTCCTGATCTGTGTGTGGGGCTCAGTACCACACCGGGTGAGAGAAGGCAGCTCAATCAGCACAGGCCGGGAATGGGGACTGGCATCTTTTTGCTCTTTGAGTGGAGACAGGACCACACCGGATGTGATGGGGCAGCTCACTCAGAACAGACAGAGATGGCGACTGGGATCTTCCTGCTCTGTTTATGGGCTAAGTACCACATAGGGTGAGCGAGGCCAGCTCACTCATGACTGGTCGGGCATGGAGCCTGGGATCCTCCTGCTCTCTGTGTGGGGCTCTGTATCACAAAAGGTGAGAGAGGACAGCTCACTAAGCACAGGCTACAGTTGGAGCCTGGGATCTTCCTGATCTGTGTGTGGACCTCAGTACCATACCGGCTGAGAGTGTGCAGCTCACTCATTACAGGCGGAGAAGGAGCCTGGGAACTTCCTGTTCTGTGTGTGTGGCTCAGTACCACAAAGGGTGAGAGAGGGACGCTCACTCAGCACAGGACTGGGATGGAGACTGGGATCTTCCTGCTCTGTGTGTAACGCTCAGTATCTCTCCAGGTGAGAGAGGGCCGCTCACTCAACACAAACCGTGGATGGAGACTAGGATTATTCTGCTCTGTGTGTGTGGGTCTCAGTACCTCACCGGGTGAGTGAGAACATAAGAACATAACATAAGAAATAGGAGCAGGAGAAGGCCTTTCGGCCCTTCGAGACTGCTCCGCCATTCAATACGATCGTGGCTGATCTTAAACCTCATCTCCACTTTCCTGAACTATCCCAATATCCATTGATTCCCTTAATATTCAAAAATTTATCGATCTCTGTCATTAATATACTTAACGACTGAGCCTCCACAGCCCTCTGGGGTAGAGAATTCCAAATATTGACCACCATCTGGGCAGCTCACTCAGCACAGGTCGAGCAAGAATCCTGGGATCTTCCTGTGCTCTGTGTGTGCGTGGGCTCATTTCCACACTGGGTGAGAGAGGGCAGCACACTTAACAGATGTCGAACATGGAGCCTGGGATCTTCCTGCTCTGTGTGTGGGACTCATTAGCACACTGGGTGAGAGAAGGCAGCTCACTCAGCAAAAGCCAGGAATGGAGCCTGGGATCTTCCTGCTCTGTGTACCATAAACAGTGAAAGATGGCAGCTCACTCAGAACAGGGAGAGATGGAGCCTGGGAT
The DNA here is from genome assembly GCF_052327205.1 of Somniosus microcephalus. NCBI lineage: Eukaryota > Metazoa > Chordata > Chondrichthyes > Squaliformes > Somniosidae > Somniosus > Somniosus microcephalus. Next base: position 73,899,996 of record NW_028225179.1, read on the forward strand.
CTTCCAGATTCATGTGTAGGGCTCAGCACCACACCGGGTCAGAGCAGGTCACTCAGCACAGACCGGCGTTGGAGCCTGGGAACTTCCTGCTCTGCATGTGATGCTCAGTACTTCACCGGGAGAGGGAGGGAAGATCAGTAAGCACAGGTGAGTGATGCAGACTGAGATCTTCCTGCTCTGTTTGTAGGGTTCAGCACCACACCGGGTGAGAGAGGCCAGCTCACTCATGACTGGTCGGGCATGGAGCCTGCGATCTTCCTGCTCTGTATGTGGGGCTCAGTACCCCACGGTGTGAGAGAGGGCAGCTCATGCAGCACAGGCTAGGATGGAGCTTGGGATCTTCCAGCTTTATGTGTGGGCTCAGTACCACACTCGGTGAGAGTGGGCAGCTCACTCAGCACAGTCCGGGCATGGAGCCTGGGATCTTCCAGCTCTGTATGTGGGGCTCAGTACCACACTCGGTGAGAGTGGGCAGCTCACTCAGCACAGTCCGGGCATGGAGCCTGGGATCTTCCAGCTCTGTATGTGGGGCTCAGTACCACACCGGATGAGAGTGGGCAGCTCACTCAGCACAGTCCGGGCATGGAGCCTGGGATCTTCCAGCTCTGTATGTGGGGCTCAGTACCACACCGGATGAGAGAGGGCAGCTCACTGGGCACAGACCGGGTATGGAGTCTGCGATCTTCCTGCTCTGGATGTGGGGCTCAATAACACACCTGGTGAGAGAGAACAAAAGAACATAACATAAGAAATAGGAGCAGGGGTAGGCATTTTGGCACTTCGAGACTGCTCCGCCATTCAATAAGATGATGGCTGAGCATCTACCTCACCTCCACTTTCCTGAACTTTCCCCATATCCCTTGATCCCTTAATATTCACTAATTCATCGATCTCTGTCTTGAATATACTTAACGACTGAGCCTCCACAGCCCTCTTGGGTAGAGAATTCCAAATAGTCACCACCATCTGGGTTGCTCACTCATGGAGCATGGGATCTTCCTGTGCTCTCTGTATGGGGCTCAGTCCCACATAGGGTGAGAGAGAGCAGCTCACTCAGTATAGGCTTGGCAAGGAGCCTGGGATCTTCCTGTGCTCTCTGTATGGGGCTCAGTCCCACATAGGGTGAGAGAGGGCAGCTCACTCAGTATAGGCTGGGCAAGGAGCCTGGGATCTTCCTGCGCTCTGTGTATGGGGCTCAGTCCCACATAGGGTGAGAGAGGGCAGCTCACTCAGTATAGGCTGGGCAAGGAGCCTGGGATCTTCCTGCGCTCTGTGTATGGGGCTCAGTCCCACATAGGGTGAGAGAGGGCAGCTCACTCAGTATAGGCTGGGCAAGGAGCCTGGGATCTTCCTGGTCTGTGTGTGGGGCTCAGCAGCACAGAATGTCAGGGAGGGAAGCTCACTAAGTGGTGGCAAGGGCTGGAGCTTGGGTCCTTCCTGCTCTGTGTGTGGAGCTCAGTACTACACCGGGTGAGAGATGGCAGCTCACTAAGCACAGGCTAGGGATGGAGCCTGGGATCTTCCTGCTCTATATGAGGGCTCAATCCCATATTGGCTGACAGTGGGCAGCTCACTCAGCACAGGCCTGGAATGGAGACTGGGATCTTCCTGTTCTGTGCATGGGGCTCAGTACCACACCGGGTGAGAGAAAGCAGCTCACTCAGAACAGGCGGAGAAAGAGCCTGGAATCTTCCTGATCTGTGTGTGGAGCTCAGTACCACACTGGGAGAGAGAAGGCAGCTCACTCAGAACAGGCGGAGAAAGAGCCTGGGATCTTCCTGATGTGTGTGTGGGGCTCAGTACCACACTGGGAGAGAGAAGGCAGCTCACTCAGAACAGGCGGAGAAAGAGCCTGGGATCATCCTGATCTGTGTGTGGTGTTGAGTACCACACCGGGTGAGAGAAGGCAGCTCATTCAGCACAGGCCGGGAATGGGGACTGGCATCTTTCTGCTCTGTGTGTGGAGACAGGACAACACCGGATGAGACGGGGCAGCTGACTCGGAACAGACGGAGATGGCGACTGGGTTCTTCCTGCTCTGTGTATGGGCTAAGTACCACATAGGGTGAGAGAGGCTAGCTCACTCATGACCAGTCAGGCATGGCGCCTGGGATCCTCCTGCTCTGTGTGTGGGCCTCAGTATCACAAAAGGTGAGAGAGGAAAGCTCACTAAGCACAGGCTAGGGTTGGAGCCTGGGATTTTCCTGATCTGTGTGTGGAGCTCAGTTCCATACTGGCTGAGAGTGGGCGGCTCACTCTACAGGCGGAGAAGGAGCCTGGGAACTTCCTGTTCTGCGTGTGTAGCTCAGTACCACAAAGGGTGAGAGGGGGACGCTCACTCAGCACAGGCCTGTGATGGAGACTGGGATCTTGCTGCTCTGTGTGAGCTCAGTATCTCTCCGGGTGAGAGAGAGCCACTCACTCAGCAGAGACCATGGATGGAGACTGGGATCTTTCTGCTCTGTGTGTGGTGCTCAGTACCTCACTGTTTGGGAGAGAACATAAGAACATAACATAAGAAATAGGAGCAGGAGAAGGCCTTTTGTCCCTTTGAGGCTGCTCCGCCATTCAATAAGATCATGGCTGATCTTCTACCTCATCTCCACTTTCCTGAATTATCCCAATATCCATTGATACCTATAATATTCATTAATTTATCCATCTCTGTCTTGAATATACTCAACGACTGAGCCTCCACAGCCCTCTGGGGTAGAGAATTCCAAATATTGACCACAATCAGGGCTGCTCACTCAGCACCGGCCGGAGATGGAGCCTGGGATCTTCCTGTGCTCTGTTTGTGCATGGGCTCAATTCCACACCGGGTGAGAGAGGCCAGTTCACTGAGCACCGGACGGTGATGGAGCCCGGGATCTTCCTGTGCTCTCTGTGTGCGTGGGCTCAATTCCACACCGGGTGAGCAAGGGAAGCTCACTTAGCAGAGGTCGGGGAAGGAGCTTGGGATCTTCCTGCTCTGTGTGTGGGGCTCAGTACCACACCAACTGAGAGATGGCAGCTCACTCAGCACAGCCCGGGCATGGAGCTTGGGATCTTCCTTATCTGTGTGTGGGGCTCAGTACTTCTGCGTTGTGGCCGCAGCAACCTCGGTTCGATACCGAGTCACGGCACAGCTCGCTTTCTATCTGCTGTTCTCTGTGGCATCTGCTGAAAGAACGCAGCGAGAAATCAATCTTTACTACATGAAACAAATATGATATTTTCTGGTGAAAACCTAATTTGCTCCTTCAAAACCCCGCGCTCTCAAATGCCTGAGCTTAATGCTCCATAATTCCAACCTGCCTCTTCTCCCAGCTTTTTCTTCCTTCCACAATCAGTAGCCCACCTTTACTTTCATCCATCCATTTCATTGTCACATTCCTCCTGCTGTACCTTAATCTGGTTCACGTTCACCTACTTATACCGTTAAGTTTGCTCTGCTATCAATGCTGTTCCTGGGGACACATGTCCCATTCGCACCAATCTGAATTGGTGCCTTGAAACCAGTCGATACATTTAGACCCGCGAGACCACTCGACAGACAAGCATTGCGAAAGCAGGGCCGGCTTTCAGAGGCAAAATAGCCGGATTGCGCACGAAATTTCCTTGGGCTTATGGATGAGGCGTCTGATTTCGCTGCTAATCGTAATCGGGACTGTTGTCAGTTCCAGATCGTTCTGTGTCTCTTTAAAATGAGTGAGCACAAAATCCCGGATCACTCTGTCTGTTAGTCTTTTTAAACTGAGTGCGATTTCAGCTTTGATATTCGAGTTGTTAAGGTGCTTTGTTCGAAGTTGCATTGGGTTTCTCTGCACAGGTGTGAACCCAGCTCGCAGCACATCTGGAGCAGAGCTTTCCCTCCCTCTCTATCTTCTGCCTTCCTTCCTCTGAGATTGACACCGAATAATAAATTAGCGGGAAAAAATTAAAGCTTAGTGAGCAGAAACATAATATTATCCATTAGGAAGAAATTTAACATCAGAACGTTTTACCAAGATTAATGACAATGTAATCTGCTTAGTGTCGTTGATTGAGTGATAAATAATGGGAACTACATTAGGAAGAATATTCTTTTCAAAATAGTGCCAAGGGATCTGAGGCCTCGGTTTAACATCTTATCAGAAAGAAGGCACCACTGACAGTGCAGTACTCCCTCAGTACTGCACTGGAGCGTCAGCCTGGATTATGTGCTCAAGTCTCTGGAGTGGGGCTTGAGTTTGCTTCCGCTGACCCAGGACTGACACCTAAACTCAGTTCATTCCGCGAGAGTGAAATGATGAAGATAAAGACAAAGAGAAAGATCACAGTGGAGTAAATCTTCAACTTGGCACCCAAGAATAAACCGGAAATCGTTATCGACTGTCCATTATAGATACCGGCAATTTATGTTACCATCGATTTCATAAGCAATGAAAATCAGGCCGTTTCTATAACGAGCGCTGGATTGATAGAATCATAGAATCTTAGAAATGATGCCCTGTATACCCAAGTCCAGATCAATATTATGTGTCAAATAGAGCAGTGAACATGGCCTCAGAAAGTGCATTATAGCCCATCCCTGGGAAGCAATACACCACGGCCCGGCCAAACCTTCCCATACACCGATCACAAGCACAGGAAAAACAGGCACAGCAGCATTTGTCGAGGAACCGGCGTGAGTAACATTTTCTTTTACCTGTGATAGTTGTAAATATATTTTGTTGTCATTCTGTTAGTAACAAACGTAGTTGTGATTTGGTGTGTTATATAAAAATACATTTTTTTATCTCTGTTAATGTTTATGTATTTGAATGCAACAGTTTTATTAATAATTTTATTGAGGTTCTTCTGCGTTCACTATCAATGTATTTTTGTGTATATATAGTGTAGGATTCGCAAAAGTTCCACATTTCCCCAAGATTATCAATAAGAGGGATCCTATGGACAATTTAAAAAGGGTACCCAAAGATGGCGTCCACACCTCGTGACCAAAAGCCTGTAAGATTTTAAAAGCTTGTACTCTGCAGCTCAGAAAAAGCAGCATTGGGAAATCGAATCTTAAAATGCATTTCTGTGAGAAGGACTTTTGTGTTTGAAGGGCTAGACAGCTAAGCAAACATTGAATATGCATTTTTGTCAAATTGGAACAGATCAACCCAGTTAGGCCTAAGCATGAGGCCATTAGTTTGTCTGCATAAATAATCAGAAACAGCTTAAGGAAGCCAACAAAGCTGGACAGGCCGATTAAAATGCATTAATGACAATACAGCTCGGACATCAGGCCATTAGGTGCGATAAATGGCCATCTAAAACCAGTAATTTTAGATTGGAACAATATTTAACACAGCCCGCCAAAAGTGAAACAATGGACTGACCTGATTTGGCACGCAGATAAGGGCCATCGAAAGGAGTATAACTGTAGGCCCTTAGTAGCAACCGCTCTCTTGACTCTTGCTCTCTTCTCCTGACTCTGACCTCTTGTCGGGCCTTGGGCCGCTGCCGCACACACTCGTGCCCTGGCCTCATGGCGGGTTCTCTTCTCGCTCCCCACATTGGGTTTTTAACAGCCAAGGACATCCATACCAATTGCGGGTGGGGGACGAGACCTGAGTCCAAAGTCACCCAGGATGCCCTGGCCACGAGAAAGGGCAGAGGAAATGAGGTGAGACGAACCGAGACAAAGAGTAAGGTAGACCCGACAAAGAGCAGAGAAGAGCAGCAGAAGATGCATTAATTAAGACCGAGCACCGAGTTATAAGCTGACGCTCAGGAAAGAAAATATCTGAGGACAGTGAGACTAAGTTGGCTAGTTGAACACTGCGAATGAACTGGCATTAATCGCAGGTGTCCACACCATAACGAATATGCTGGCGTTCTAAGAATGGGTAGGAAAATCTACACAGTGAAAACTGCCAACCATTTCGTTGACGCAACGTTACCACCGATGACCACCCGAGGGAGAAGAAGAAGAGAACCCATCATGACGAGATGATGATGGTAGCTGAGGAGAAGAAAGGTGTGTCGCAGCAGCAGCTCCAGCACCGCACCCTGAGACCACGTGGTGAAGGAGTACCCCAAAGGACAGCAGCCCAGACCTCAAAACTCATGATTGCTAAAACAACAGGTTTTGCTTTGGATTGGTGGGCATGAATTCCTGGCCTCTCATATCTTAGGTATAGCAGTGGGATAAGGATAAGGGGATTGTTAAAGTAGTTGTTTTTCCCTCGGTGTGCTGTGTGTTCCCCATTCCCTGTATATAAATACTAGCAGGGGGTGCCTGGCATTGCCAGGGCAATTTTGGGGCACGCGGTCTCCCTGCTCCTGTCTGTCCGCTCAGTCTCTGCCTCTGATACTGGCCATGCAGGGCATAGCGCTTGAGGCCCAACCGGGCTGTGGGGCCGAGATGGACCGCAGCTGGACTCCCCCGCGGGTGGCATGGTTGATGGCCGGCCACTGCCAATGACCCGCCCACTGTGTGTAAACTCACCTGCCGCTCCCGGAGTCGCAATGTGGGGGTTTGTTTGGCTGGTGCTGTCCCTGTGGGGATGGAAAAATGGCGGCAAAGTTTAGGGAGATTGCAGGATTAGGTCCAGCCTGTGACGCACTGATTGGTCAACCGTCAGGTCACTGAACTGTAGGATTGGTCAAGCAGCACGTCAGTCAACGCTAATGAGAGGTAGGATTGGTCAACCGCTAATGAGTGGATTTTTGAGGATTTTTGAAAGTTTTCTGTATAGTGTCCGAACAATTTTTGTCTGAACAAAAAGTAAATATGCCTATGAGAGTCCCCTAATGATAAGCTTTCTTTTGATATAACATATGTGTAGATACGCTCTATAACTTTTGATTGTATAGCCTGACAGACAGAAAGATGGAAAGACAGAGGGAAAGACTATAATTATAGTGTTATATGCCTGCAACTGTTCTCTACCAGTAATTTTCTCATAAGACTGTGTTTTCGTTTCTGTTTTAATAAAAACTTGGTTTTCTTACACTGAACCACCTGTCTACTCGGGTTTTTCTGTATCACCGCCTGTACCTACATCCAGTGTCTAGAACCCAGGGTCGTGGGAGCGATTCGAACCGCTCACAGGCATTCAGGGGCATAACTGACTGGGCGCATGCACCACCCCCTACAGAGAATGGTGACCGTGGCATAACACTGGCAACAGGGTTGTGATACAGTAGACAATAGTTCGGATGAGCAAACCATGATGGAGGAAAGGATTTCTGATTATGTGTTTAGCAAGGTGAATATCACTAAGAAGTGGATCACCACTCTGTTAAGGGCTGGGCATCCGGTAGATGCAGCAGCTAAATGGACAGAGGGAAAGGAACACAAGAAGTCCTTAGAGAAGGCAGTTTGGCTGATGTGTTTCAAAAAGCAGGTCCAGCTTTTGGACGGGCTCGTTGCAGCACAGGCAGCCGAGTTAAAGGAGTCAGCCCTTGAGATCAAGGATAAGGCTCTAGCAGGGGAAAAGTTATTGGTAGCATTGCAGGCCTTGAATCAGGAGAGAGTGCATTTAATGGGAGAACACAAGGCCCAGTTGGAATACCTACGGTGCCAAGTCACAGAGGCCAAGGGAAATGAGTTAAGGTTGCGGGAGAAGAATGCCCGCTTGGCAAGGGAGATTAGGGAACAGGAACAGAAAGTACAGGAGGTAAAGGCAGCTTACAAGCTAGTGAGCGAACAGGAGTTTGAGGAGGCAGACCACGGCCCCTGTAAAGAGCAGATAGAAAATCTGAGCCAAGCCTTCTGGAAGGCAAAAGGCATGGTATGCCTCATAAGCCCAAAGGCAGGTCAGGCGCATTTTATGGGGAATGAGGGAGGACAGTTCCAACATCACCGGTAGTGCCCAGGGACGACCTGGTTGAGGGGCAGGAGATCTCACGACCACCACCCATTGTGCCAAGTTTCAGCGAGGTTTGGCAGCAAGGGGGGGTGGAGCCAAAGGTGGAAGTGGAGGTGAAGCAACCCCCGCCAGAGATGTTGGAGCCGGGACTGATGTGCCCAGCACGGCATCGGAGATTTGGCCCACCCATCAATGGCGAGGATGAGGGACCCCTCCAAAACCAGTTTGGATTACCTGTGGTGTATGTGCCTTTAAGAGCCCCTATTTACTGTAATGCCAGTAGTGGCCATTCAGGCTATATAAGCCTGTATAGTGTCTTGTATCTGTTAGTTCACCTCCAGACTTTGTTCAGTAAATACCTGTTAAACCAGCTCCTGCATTCCGTGTCTCCATTAAAACACGGATACAACAGTGGTGAGGAATTGGAAACGGATTTACCTGCAATTCGGCAGCACCTCAAGGAGATCGATTCCTCAGACGAAGGTCGAAGAAAAAAAAAGATAAAATTCTGGTTTCACCAGCTAGCTGGGCTGGTGGCAGGTACTGCAATAATCCTTCCTGGGCGGCAGGCTGGGGCTCGATCGGGTGGCTCTGCAGCAGGGCCGAGCAGCGAAGGCAGAGGCAAACAGAGACGGAGGGTGGAGCTCCAACTATTAAAAATATCTGTATAAATAAAAACCGCGGAGAACAGCGTTGTCAGCAGTGACAGCGGCGGGAAAGCGTGGGAGGCGCCATTTATTCTCAGCAGGGAAGAAAGGAAAGCGCGGGAGGTGCCATTTTTTTCCAGGATGCCTAAGACTGGCAATATTACTGCTTTTGATAGTGATGTAGCGGATTGGACCACATATGTGGAAAGAGTGGAGGTATATTGCACAGCGAATGAAATAGAGGATGATAAAACGGCTTTGGTACTTCTAAATCTAATGGGCGCAAGGACATACGGGTTGTTACGAAACTTAATCACTCCAGCCAAACCGATGGACAAGAATTTTAAAGAGATTGTTGATACCCTACAGGAGCACTTAAACCTCACCGAATTAAGAAAGCTGTCAAAGCACTGCCAATTCGGGGCAGGACTGGCAGATTCTCTTTGAGGCAAATTCGTCTGCAGTCTCCTAAGTGAAGGAACACAGAAAAGGCTACTTTCTGAGAAAGATTTAACACTGGACAAAGCTTTCAGTGTGGCTGTATCATACAAAGCAGCAGCAAGAGGAGCTGCAGAGATACAGCAAAAGCCACAGGACTTCGGCACCCATGAAATGACACAGGGTTTCGAGAGATGTTATCGCTGCGGCAGATCCACCCATGACCAGAGGGATGGCTGGTTCAAGGAAAAAGCATGCAGGCAATGCAGAAAGATGGGACACATTGCACGTATATGCCGATCTGGAAACAAAAAATCCACTAACAGAAGAAAAATCAATAAGGAAAAGTACAGAAAGGTACAAATGATGACGGGCAGTAGCTCCGAAGACCAGAAGAGCAATAGCGACTCCGGAAACAAGAGACTAAGCTGTGTCAAATTGCATAATGTAATTGCCAAAGAAGATTACCAGACCATTTGGGTTACCCTCACGATAGCGGGGTCCCCTGTTAAAATGGAGCTAGATACAGGATCAGCTCTGACCATCATAAGTCGATGGGATTACGAGCGGCTATTTCCGCATATACCTTTGAAAGACACATCCATTTATCTTGAAAACATATACGGGGCAGAAAGTATACCCCAGAGGGAAAATAAGGGTGCCTGTTGTATACAACGGCAAGGAAATACAGAAGTTGTATTTATACGTTCTGCAAGATGCTGGTCCACCACTGTTGGGACGTGAATGGATCAGGAAGATACGTTTAGACTGGCACTCCATTCAGGCACTGACGGTGACCAGTAAGAAAAAAAATGATGATGACGTCATACCTGAACGATTAAAAGACATCTTGGCCAACGCCAAAGAAGTATTTCAACAGGAACTAGGAACCTTGAAAGGCATCACCGCCTCAATAAAAGTGGAAGATGCGGCAATTCCCAAGTTTTTTAAGGCAAGGCCGGTGCCATACACAATTCGTCCAGCAGTTGAGGCAGAGCTGGAGAATTTGGAAAAGGCAGGCGTGTTATCCAAGATAGATTGGAGTGAGTGGACAACACCCATTGTCCCGGTCATGAAAAAAACGTTGAATAATGATAAAGCTGAAGAACAGAGAAAAATTCGCATCTGTGGGGACTTCAAGGTGACTGTAAACCCAGTCCTTCACACGGTACAGTATCCACTTCCGAGGATAGAAGATATTTTCGCCTCACTATCCGGAGGGAAACGTTTCACCAAAATTGACTTGGCCCAGGCATATCTACAGATGGAGGCTGAGGAGGCCTCTAAAAAGTATCTCACGATAAACACACACAAAGGCCTGTACCAGTACAATCGACTGGTTTTCGGAGTAGCATCAGCTCCAGCTATCTGGCAAAGAGCTATGGAGCAAGTCCTGCAAGGGATTCCGGGGACTCAATGCTACCTAGACGACATCCTTGTAACAGGAGAAAACGACAATGAGCACCTTGCCAATTTGGAGCAGGTTGAGAGAACGGGGCCTATGAGCAAATCGCCCCAAGTGCGAATTTTTCCAGAAACAAATATCATATTGTGGCCACATAATTAACGAAGAAGAGTTGCATAAGTCACCTGAAAAAATTGAAGCGGTCATAAAAGCCCCAGCACCTGAAAATGTCTCACAATTAAGGTCGTTCCTGGGATTGATAAATTACTATCGTAAATTTTTACCGAACTTGTCAACTGTTCTGCACCCTCTTAATGAACTGCTACAAATGGGAGTAAATTGGAAATGGAGTGAAGACTGTAAACGTGCCTTCCATAAATGCAAAGGCTTGATCACATCCAAGGAAGTTTTGGCTCATTACAACCCATCACTGCCAATCAGACTGGCGTGCGATGCATCCACTTATGGCATAGGAGCGGTATTATCACATAGATTCCCTGATGGCTCGGAGCGGCCGATAGCTTTTGCATCGCGCTCAGTGAACTCAGCTGAGCGTAACTATGCCCAGATCGACAGGGAACCACTCAGCCTGCTATGGGGAGTGAAGAAATTCAACCATTACCTACACGGACAAAAATTTACTGTGTTGACTGACCATCAACCCCTCGTCTCCATATTCAACCCTAAAAAGGGCGTTCCCATTATGACAGCGCAAAGGCTACAGAGGTGGTCCCTTTTCCTAGGGGCACACCAATATGACATAGAATACAAAGCATCAAAACAGCATGGAAATGCTGACGGTTTATCGCGTCTACCATTGCCAATGGTAGAAGAGGCACCTACAGTGGACCCAGTGGAGGTGTTCCACTCAACCATAGTAGAATGTCTACCAGTAACAAATTCTACCATTGAAAAGGAAACGAGAATGACCCGACTCTCTCACGAGTCTACGATTTAACGGTAAAGGGATGGCCAGCACATGGCGAATCACTGTTGCCAGCATTCTTGCAAAGAAGAGAACAGCTGTCAGTGCGCCGAGGAACCTTGATGTGTGGATCCAGAGTGGTGATTCCACCCAAACTCCAGGATAAAGTGCTAAAGGAGCTTCAAGAGGGGCATCTGGGTGGCGTGAAAATGAAGAAATTAGCCAGAGCATTTGCGTAGTGGCCAGGTATCGATGGAGACATCGAAGAAATGACCAAGGGCTGTCTAGGATGCCAGAAGGTCCAAAACGCCCCACCACAAGCCCCTCTACATCCATGGGAGTGACCCTCATCTCCATGGCAAAGGGTACACATCGACTTTGCTGGTCCATTTATGGACTCAATGTTCTTAATCATGGTTGATGCACACTCCAAGTTACCGGAGGTAATAAAGATGTCCTCCACCACCATGGAAAAAACCATCACAGTATTAAGGACCATATTTGCCAGGAATGGGCTGCCTGAACAGATCTGTTCTGATAATGGACCGCAATTTGTGTCTGAAGAATTCAGGAAGTTCTTAAAAAACAATGGGGTTAAGCACTACACGTCCGCCCCATACCATCCTGCCACCAATGGATTTGCTGAAAGGTTTGTCCAGACCTTCAAGAAGGCCATAAAGGCCATGGGTAATGAAGACATAAATCTACAGCATAAGGTAGATAACTTCTTGTTTACATACAGGAATGCAACACATGTGGTTACAAATCAAACTCCCGCCATGATGTTTTTCAATAGAAGACTAAGATGCCGGCTGGATTTGATCAAGCCAAACATCAGAAGGGTCGTAGAGAACCGGTAATTTCAAGGCATGAATGAAAGGCCAACTAGAACCTTCCAGATAGGTCAACAAGTTTTGGCCCGGGACTACCGTACCGAGAAATGGCAGCCTGGAACTATTTGCACACGACTAGGACCGCTGATGTATACTGTGGACATTGGAGAAAGCATAATAAGGCGCCATGCTGACCAGATCATAGAGTCATCCGAAAAGGGACAACCTACACCACAACTCTATATGCCTAATGAAGAAGCAGAGATACCCATAGTATCTACCTCCGATCCGGTGATACTGGAACCAGATGAACCTGACACTGGTATTCATGCCGAACCGACCTTGCCAAAAGAACCTACTACACCACCGAAAACTACTACACCACCGAGGTGTTATCCGGACCGAGTCAGAAAGCCTCCAGAGAGACAGACTTATAATTGATTAACTGCAGCAAATGTGTAGATTATTGTTCTTGTAAACATGTTAAATAATGATTACTTAAATATTATGTACTGGTTGCCTAAAAGGGGAGGAATTGTGGTGTATGTGCCTTTAAGAGCCCCTGTTTACTGTAATGCCGGTAGTGGCCACTCGGGCTATATAAGCCTGTATAGTGTCTTGTATCTGTTAGTTCACCTCCAGACTTTGTTCAGTAAACACCTGTTAAACCAGCTCCTGCATTCCGTGTCTCCATTAAAACACGGATACAACATTACCCTCTTTCAGCCAACAGCTTAGGGCTAAGATAAACCATAGCCCAAAGCTGTCCAAAAAGAGAAACCCCTCGATCCACTTCAGGGACATAGAGCAGGCAGCCAGCATCAACGACTGCGCTGGCGCTGAGCAGGCCAAGATGCTGCTATTCTCCCTGGAGAGTAGTCTCCTCCAAACCCTCTCTGACGAGTGTAAGAGGGGGCAGAGCGTGTATGAGGAGCTCAGGGATGCAGTTCTGGAGGCCATGGGGATGAATGAGGGAAGTCCTTTCTCCCGTGTGGAGAAGACGGTCCAGCTCGCAGGGGAAACCCCGCAGGCTTTCGCGGACCGGTTATGGCCGGTGTACTGGAGGGCCTGTCCGGGGGCGCCGAACTGGGTGTTCCTGAACGGGGATCCCCTGGCCCATTGGCTCCGTTGCCTGGTGGCGAACAGCTTGCCACAGGTCCGGGCCAATTCAAAAGTCTGGTTTGATCCCAACAACCCCCAGACCACCGAACTTATGGTGATCAGGCAGCTAACTCTAGCCTATAAAAACGGTAGGGGAACCGATGCACACCCACCCAAGGTGAAGGTGCATGCGGTAAAACCCGGACCGGGTAGGAAAGAGTGGCACCAGGAAGGGAATAATCCCCCCAACACAAAGACGAATTGTTATGGTTGCGGGAAGGATGGTCACTGGTGGAAGGAGTGCAAAACCCCTTGGAAAGATAACAAGGGAAAGCATTCCACAGCCCCAGCCCAAAAGGTGGGGGCAGGAATCACTCCCGCAGTGGTCGAGTCACTTTTGAACACAATGAGGTCCTTATTGACTGGTCAGGGGAGAGTAGCAGCCGCTACCGGTGCTCTGACCCTGTCAGCCCCATCCAACCCACAGCCATGATTAGAGCCAGCGCAGCCTGTTTACCTGTATTCTCTCCGGTATGATGAATGGAAAAGAACCCTCTTGGAGATGGAGGTAGTAAAGGTGACGGGGACCTATCTGTTGGACACGGGGGCATCATGCACCGTGGTCTACTCAGCTAACCCCACCACCTCGCCTCTATCTAATGGGGTCCCATACAGTCTGTCAGGTTTCACAGGCAAAGAACAGGCTGGCTCATTTTCCATCCCGCTGTTAGGACCGCTCTGCTCCAAGTGGACCTGTGTCCTGATGAAATGGGAAGTGGAGGGTGGAAGAGGGGTCCTGGGAGCCGACTTTATTGTAGGCCACGGGATCCTAGTAGATTTGAGAAATGATTGCCTGTGGGGGCAGATAAAGTAAAGAATGGTGAGATAGTAGTGATCCCAGGAAAGGAAGGGAAGGGGACACTATGCACCATGAAGCCCAAAGAGGATTATAACCTCGAGCTTATGGTCAGTAACACCCCGAAGGAGTTCCAGGCATTTGTGCAGGCCCACCTGGCCACATTTTCCATGCAGAAACACGACTGCAGGAGAGTCAACGGGTTTGAGGTCAGCATAGACGGGGACCCCATGGCCCAACCACAGAAACCGTATAACTTCCCCAGGGAAGTGGAGCCAGACATGGAGGCAGCCATGTCCTCGTTAGTACAGCAGGGAGTCCTGAGGCCAATAACCACCCACGTAAACTCTACATTGTGGCCAGTTAGAAAGCCGGACAATTCCTGGAGGGCCACGGTGGACTATCGGGTGCTCAATAGTAACATCCCAGCCTGTGCACCCACAGTAGCAGCAGTTGCCGACCTGATAGGAAGTATCCCAGCATCTGCGACCACTTTCACGGTGCTGGACAATTCCAACGGGTTTTCGTCCATCCCTTTAAGGAGGGAGGATCAGTACAAGTTTGTCTTTACATTTAAAGGGCAACAGTACACGTGGAACTGCTTGCCTCAGGGCTTCCACAATAGCCCCAGCATTTTCCATCAGTGCATGGCAAACAGTTTAAAGGATTTTAGCCAGCCCAGACAGTTGGTCCAATATGTGGATGACCTGCTCCTGTTCACTGATTCGAAAGAGGAGCATGGCCCATGGTTGGCCGAACTGCTGGAGCTGCTAGGGCACAAGGGCTTTAAGGTAAACCCCGAGAAAGCACAGATCGGCCAGCGGGAGGTAAAATTCCTATGCCTGACCGTGCACGCTGGAGAAAGGGCCATAGATAAGGCTAGGAGGGAGGCGGTACAAGAGTTACCAGACCCCAACACAGTAACGGGTGTGAGGTCGTTCCTAGGGCTAACCGGGTACTGCAGAGACTTTATTGAGGACTATGCAGCCACCGCAGCCCCTCTGCTCCGACTCCTACACAAGGGAGTGGAGTGGCTTTGGGATGAGGGTTGCCAGGCAGCATTCGTCAGGTTCAACAGGGACTTGCAGACCTCACCAGCTCTAGGGGCCATAGATGGGGGAAAGAGTTTTTCCTGGAGGTAGCAGCCAGCGGGGACAGCCTGAGTGCTTTGCGGCTCCAAGAGCGGCACGGCCGGCTGAGGCCGGTGGTCTGCTCCTCCCAGATACTCACGGATGTGGAGAGGAGCTACTCCAACTGTGAGAGGCACCTCTTGGCCACACATTGGGCTGCGAAGTGATCACTGATCTTCACAGGCACCTCTCCCATTACCCTCCTCACCCATCACACACCCACCCAGATGCTTCTGGATGGGAGGATCAAGGATGGAACAGTGAGCAGTGCCCACATTGCCCGCTGGACCTTGCTCCTCTCACAGATGGATCTTAGAGTGAAGGGTCTCTGCGAGCCAAAGCTCGCAGCCAACCTGGTATATCCTGGAGCAGCCCACCGGTGTTCCATTGAAGGGGTTTGGGAAGTGAACATAGGTTTATGGGCCGGGATACATCCCATGGGCCGTGAGATCTATGTCGATGGTTCCAGCACAGTGTCTGCTGGTGAGCATCTCACGGGGTGCGGTGTTTATGACCCAGCGGCAAACATTGCCCTGGCGATTAGGCTCCCCAGCACCATGAGTGCCCAGCAGGCTGAACTGTCTGCGGTGGTGTACGTTGTTACACACCCCGAAATCTTCCCCAACCCCTACACAATTTGCTCGGGCAGCATGTTCACGTACAATTCATGTACGGAGTACCTGGCCATCTGGTCCCGCCACGGATACACCTCCGCCGATGGGAGACCCCTCACAGTAAAACCCCTGCTGGAAAAGATCCTGGCCGCAGTGGGGGAGGAAGGGGAGGTTTTCCTCCACAAGGTGAAGGCCCATTCCTCCACAGAACCCCGCAGCCAAGGCAATCAGCAGGCTGACTTGCTCGCCAAGGAGGGTGCCCGCACAGACACTTTCTGGGACACATTTGGGCCCAGACCCATGGCGGCAGTCAGAGGTAAGGATGGGACCCAGGGAGTGCAGGGATAGCTTTAGCCCTGGACCTTAAGATGGTCCAAGCCAAAGACCCCGTCCTCAAGGCAGTCCTCAGTGCAGTGACTGCGGGAAAAAGGGTAGAGGGTCCGTACGGCATAGCAACCCTCTCCATAAAAGAGGGCATGCTGTTCCAGGGGGAACAGTGGGTTGTGCCACAGAAGCACCACAGGGAATTCCTTCAACTGGCCCACGAGGGTCCAGGAGCAGGACACCCCGAGCCTGAGACCACCTGTCAGCGGGTGGAACAGGCGGGATGGTGGCTGGGACTCAGGAAGGATGTCCACGAGTTCTGTGCAGGCTGTCTTGTGTATGCTGCGAATAACCCCGACCCCCACGAAAGGAAGGTACCTATGGGACATGTCAGGAGGGTAGATGGACAATAGCAGTTGATACAGGTCGTCTATATTGGGCCCCTTCCCACCGCCCAGGGAGGCTATAATACTGCCTAAATCTGGAGGACGTGTTCACCAAATGTGTAGAGGCCTTCCCCTGCAGAACAGCCACAGCTCTGGGTACTGCCAGGATCCTGGTCCAGGAAGTGTTCTCGCAGTGGGGACTACCACAGTATGTGGAGTCCGACCAAGGGAGTCACTTCACCGGACAGGTGATGCAGAATACCCTTATGCTGCTAGGTATCAAGGGGAAGTGGCACGTGGCCCACAATCCAAAGTCATCAGCAATTGTGGAAAGAATGAATAGGACCCTAAAAGAAAGATTGAGGATGAGACAGTGGACTCGCCCAGTAAATGGGCCGAGGTACTACCGCTGGTTCTGATGGGGATCCGGGCCAGCCAGTCAAAGAGCACGGGGTACTCCCCATACGAGCTGATGACTGGCAGGGTTATGTGGACCCCCACCCATGTACTTGCCCCGGTACTCACGGAGGGTCAGCTCAGGGAGGTAAACCAGGACAGGTTCACCTGAAACCTCTTTGAGCACCTTAAACAGGTCCAAGGGCAGGCAGCTGGGAACATGGGAAGGCAACATCGGAGTAACCGATTGCTGCTCGAACCACGAAATCACCACGAGTAGGAGGTAGGAGATCAGGTCATGGTGAGGAACTATACCCAAGTAGGAAGTTTGGAGCCATTGTACATGGGGCCCTACAGCATTGTAGATAAAGCCAGCCCCATGGTATACGCCGCTAAGATGCACCGGCATACCAAATGGTTTCATATCAACCAGTGCAAGCTGTTTCAACCTGAAAGGGGAAAACAGCCAGTTGGGGTAAGGTCTGTGGCTTGCATAAAGGGAGGGGCCATCCCGCCCATCGATTAGGACACTCCCCCACTCATCTGGGATCCAGACGAGGAGGGACCCGAGGGTGATGACCCCGCCCCGGACCCAGTTTTGGGACATGGGGGCGGAGACTCTCAGCCTACAGCAACAGGCTGCGAAGAGTTACCTGCCCCTAGCCCAGGTTCAGGAGAGGTCAAGCCTAAGGAGGAAGATCCCCGGCCAGCAGCAGTCGTAAGCCCACAGGCCGCACTGGAGGGGACAGCGGTCCGGGTTAAAGGCCCATCGGCCAAGAAAGGCCCAGCCTCCAAAGTCCCTAGAAGGTCCCCACGGACGCCCCAGCCGAGAAAGCCATGGTCACCAGCTCCCTAGTTTAAAGGGACAGCCTCCCGAGTCAGGGGGAAGCCAAAGGACAGAGGTCCTCAGCTAGCCACTGCGGGTGGTGAGGGACCAACAGTGTAGGATGGTGCGGCTATGCCGGGGGAAGCGGTGTGCCACAGTCCAACCAGGAATTAGCCTGGCCACCCGGAGACGGGCGGCGGATGTATATAGTTTAGGTAATGTAAGTTTATAATGTTAAGTTTAGGTATTTAGCTTAAGTTTGGGTGTTTTAGCTTAAATTAAATAAGGTGATGGGTAGTTTTAGTTAAGTAAGTCATCTGCTAAGAGTATGTATTTGGGTCGAGGTCGCGAGACCCGACCATGCTTCACCCAAGCCAGAGACTCTCTTGAGGACCTGGCTGTATGTTTTTGTATCTGTTACAGAAAGACTGTCGGGGTCAAGGGGATCGTAATCCTACTTGCCCTGATGGGACTGAGCCTGGGAATGTGTGGCAATGTGGAAGACTCCCACATCTACAGGTACTCGGGAGACAGGGCACCTGTGGGGACCGATGGAAGCATTGAACGGGAGATGGAGGTGACCACCGTCTACGTCCACGAGGGAAGGTGGCCAGGATGGCTGGGGTCCAATTCATCTCAGTACTCCAGCCAAACCGGCTTCACGTACAGGGAGGCCTCCCTCCTGTGCTCCAAGTACGGGTCTTTACCACAAGGGTCAGTGTCACCGTAGGAAAACGTATTTGTCTAACGTGTAAGGGACACATTCCTCTGGATAGGTAGCGGTGGCTCAGGAAGCTGAGCAAAGATATGAGAGACCCCGCAGTCGAGTGGGAACGGTTGGGGAACAACACCCACCGGACGATTACAGGGACTCATGGAGGATTTAGTGTGTGTTGGGACAAGTGGTGGGAACCGGACCAAAGGATTTACATCTGTATGTGGGGGTCAGCGAGAGAGTCTGCCCTGCAGGCATATCCATTGTTTTCCACCGGCAGTGGCAAGATGCCGGGGAGGGGATGAAGTGGGACACCAGCCTGAAGGTGTGTGCAGTTACATACACCCCAATCCTAGTCAATGCCACTGAGCTTGGGCCCTGCCCACGGTGCCATCAGCGAGGATACCCAGGGAAGGGTGCCCCACCACCACAAAGGGACCAGGGAATGGGTTGGTACTAGTGCCTACAGATGAGGTGCTGTACCAGGGGGTACACTATGCGGTGGCCTCCATGATTTTAAATCTCACCGAGGTACATTTAGCGGAGTGGTGTCCCAAAGAAACAGAGCAGCTATACCAGGCCCTATTGAAGGACATGTTCAGGAAGTTTTATGAGTTTGATTTCGCCAATGTCGACAAAAGCGAACTGTACACCACACACCGTGAGTTTTTGAGTAATGCAGGGAGACAAAGAAGTGGAGTATGGAATGATGTTTTTACTGCATTTAATACTGGGTCCTCTGCCATGAACAGTTTAGATGACATAGAGCTGCAGACCCAGATAAACGGATTAAAAACACAGTTAAGGAAGATATTAATGGATGAGAACAAAGTATTGGGCTCGGAGTTGCATGAGGACCAGGCTATGATGGTCCATTTAAAGGAGATTATAGCGGAGTTGGAGAAGCACGCAAAGACGGTAAATGCCCTCATAAGGGAGGACAGAAATGCTTCTGATGAGGCTGTGCAGAATGAGGTGTGCATGATCTATGGACGTGGTTGCTGGGTGAGGGCCGCAGTACTCTGGAGGATTTAAAACAGGGTTTAGTCCCCTCCTGGATCAGCAACAAACACCTCGCAGCCCTCCATCCATTTGAGAATGCATTAAGCCTGTGCTAGCTTCTGAAGCCTACCCAGTCACAGTGGATTGTGGACGGTCCAACCACACCATCATGGTATTAGTAGTTAGGGTGCTGGTCATGGGTAGGGCAGCCCAACCCGCACCAGTATACAGGGTAGAGAACATTGGAGTCATTCAAGGGGGTGCACACATTCGTTTCACAGCGGTCCCACCTTATGTCATAAAGTGGGAACACGCTATGACTGATACTGACCTCTCAGGGTGCTGGAGCTGGGGAGCACAATAATCCTGTGTCCCCAGCACCTTAACGCCTATTTGAAACTGCAGTGCGGGTTCAGAGCTGCTGGTGTGAAACCTATAAATTGTACCATGGAGGCAATGGCACAAGACCATGTTCCCCCGCAGGTAGCATATATAGGAGGTGGGACCTATTGTGTCATGACAGGAGCGTCCCACTACCAGCATGGACAGCATAGCTGGTGTCCGGTTAGTGACAGCAGTTTCTGCTTTAAACCCGAGGCAGAAGTTCAAGTGGCCCAGGAGCTAATTGTTCACATTCCTGAACCCTCCACTGTTCACCTCACTGTGAAGGAGAATTTTACCAATTTGCAGAAGTATGTAGTGCATTTTGGCTACGAAATTCCCCCTCTCCCTGAACACCTTACCAAAATTTCAAAGCCGTTATAGTTTCGCTAAAACATTTTTACACTCTCGAGCAGAAAACAGTAGAGATAGGGGCTAAGATTTTGGATATTGTGATTCCACCCTGGTGGGACATTTTCAATAATATAGAGGTCCCTTCGTGGATTGGACTGGCTTCCCACATTCTCATGGATTGCCAGTTAGGTATCCCGTGTTGTATCTAGTCTGCATCCAGTGCAAGGGAAAAGGTCAGTTGTTAGAATTCCGAAACCAGAGGATCTGGAAGGAACATTACGTGAAGGTGGAGGGAGATATGCCTGTTTGAGTTTTCCTTGTATTTTTTTGATTAAAGATTGTTGTATTTTTGTGTTTGTTGTTTTTAATAAATATTTTGCCACGCGTTGTTAATAAAGATGTATGTGTACCTAGTGGTGCAGGGGAGTAGGACCCCCTCCATGCTTGGATGTGTGTAAAAGACTGTAATTATTCTATGTATCCTTATGCACACTACATTTTCGAGGAATTGGAAGTGCATGTGTCGTGGGTATGTTAGATAGGTAATTACAGGGGAAGGTTGACTATGGAGGGTCAGAAAATTTTGCTCACCTTGTAAGGATGATACTTCAAGCAAGTTATAGTATCACAGGGGGGAGTTTAGGATTCGCAAAATTTCCACATTTCCCCAAGGTTATTAATAAAATGGACCCTATGAACAATTTAAAATGGGTACCCAAAGATGGCGTCTGCACCTCGCGACCAAAAGCCTGTAAGATTTTAAAAGCTTGGACTCTGCAGCTCAGAACAAGCAGCTTTGGGAAATCGAAACTTAAATGCATTTCTGTGAAATGGACTTTTGTGTTAGAAGGGCTAGACAGCTAAGCAAATATTGAATATGCATTTTCATCAAATTGGAACAGATCAACCCAGTTAGGCCTAAGCATGAGGCCATTAGTTTGTCCGCATAAATAATTGGAAACAGCTTAAGGAAGCCATCAAGGCTGGACAGGCCGATTAAAATACATTAATGACAATACAGCTCGGACATCAGGCCATTAGGTGCGATAAACAGCCATCTAAAACCAGTTATGTCAAATTGGTACAATCATTTGTCACATGTGGCGGAGCCACTAAGGGACTCCGATCAACTGTATATAATTCCCTTTAACAATATGTTAGCTACAGCATGAGTCTGTATCTTTGTATATACTGTTTGCATGTACAGAGCGCGGTCCATTTAAGAGCGCGGGCAAACGCGATGACATCACGCCGTTCATCACGTGATCCCCCAACGGCGGGGAAAACGTGATGATGTCATGACGCCAGCCACGGGACCGCCCAAGCAGTCCTTGTGGAGCTTCCGAACTGACTAGACCTTTATTCGTAGTCCTCGTGCAATTGTTTGTTAAGCTCAGTTAGTTTTACATTAAACATCGTTTGTTTGATCACCTGAGTCGACCTCAGTCTCTTGATAGGAATTAGACATTCATACATTGGTGACCCCGACTTTTGCGAACCGTTTTCGCAGAAGGAACGAAGCATGGAAACAAACACCATTGCATTGCAGCTACTGCAATTCTGGGAGCAACAAGCGACCTCGTGGTTCATCCAGGTCGAAGCCCAGTTTGCACTAAGGGACATCGTTGCGGATCAGACCCGTTACTTTTACGTGGTCTCCGCACTCGACAGCTCCACTGCCTCACGGATTGTCAGCCTGCTTGAGAACCCCCTGGACGACTGCAAGTATGAATCAATCAAGGCGCGGTTGTTACATGTCTTTGGGCTCTTGAAGTCGGAGCGCGCCCGCTGACTGCTCGCTATGCCCGGCCTCGGGGACTCCAAGCCGTCTGAGCTCATGAGCCAAATGCTCACGCTCCTTGGCTCTGAACCAAAATGCTTCCTCTTTAGGGAGCTCTTGCTCAGTCAGTTACCGGAGCAAGTACAAGCTGCCCTGGCCAGGTCCGAAGTCACAGACTGCGCAGCGCTTGCTGACGAAGTGGACAAGATTTTCGCGGTGATGCAGCAGTACTGCACTGCCATGAGGAGCCCATCCCCCACAGACGCTGCCCCAACACCTCAACCTTCGGGGCTGTGCTTCTACCACATGTGGTTTGGCGCAAAAGCCAGATGTTGCCGCCCTCACTGCAGCTTCTCTCCCCCCAAAAAAACTGCAACCCCAGCAAAAGAAGAATGGGTCTGACGGGTGCCCCACGGCTGCGATGGCAATTGGAAATGCTGGCAAGCTACTGTTCACCACTGATTCCATCTCTGGTCGGTGATTCCTATGCGAAACCAGCACACAGTGCAGCATTCTACCTGCGTCCGTTATTGATGTACATGCTGGGAGGCCCGGACTCTCCCTCGAAGCGGCTAATGGTGGAGCTATCCGGACCTTCGGCAAACGGCGGGTCCAGGTGTGCTTCGGCGTCCTGCGATTTGTTTGGGAATTTGTTATGGCCAGGGTTTCACAAGCCATCCTCGGCATGGATTTCCTGTGCACAAACGGCCTCCTGGTAGATGCGCGGAACCGGCGGCTGATCAATGCAGCCACCTTTCACTATATTCCTTGCCACCATTGTAACACCATGTCGCACACTGTCTCCTGCGCTTTCCCAACTCCAGATGAGTTCGCTCGCCGGCTCAGTGAATTTCCAGACCTGACCAGACCTACGTTCTCCCCTACAATCACGAAGCATGGTGTGGAACACCACATCACCACCACCGGACCCCGGTCCACGCGCGGGCCCGGCACCTCGAACCCGGCAAGCTGGCGGTCGTGAAGGTGGAGTTCACTATGATGGAACACCTGGGGATTATTCGCCGGTCCAATAGTCCCTGGTCTTCATCTCGCCACATAGTACCGAAACCTGGCGGCGGATGGTGGCCATGCGGTGACTATCAGTGACTTAACGATGCTACCACTCCTGATCGATACCCGACCCCCCACATTCAGGATTTCTCTGCCCATTTGGCTGGGAACACTGTGTTTTCTAAGGTGGACCTGATCCGAGGCTACCACCAGGTCCCGGTACACCCGAAGGACATGCAGAAGACCGCGGTCATCACCCCATTCGGCCTTTTTGAATTTTTGAGGATGCCTTTTGGGTCAAAGAATGCCGCCCAGGCCTTCCAGCACCTCATGGACTCCGTGCTGCGGGACCTCAAGTTCCTTTTTGTCTACTTGGACGACATCCTCGTGGCTAGCGCGCACCTATGCACACTCTTTCGATGCCTCAGCCAACACGGCTTGATTCACAACCTGGCCAAGTGTCAGTTTGGTCTGCGCCACATTGATTTCCTGGGACATCGCCTTTGCAAGCGAAGGTAGTGACAGTGACATCCTTTCCGCACCTGCAGACCACAAAGGCCCTGCAGGAGTTCCTCGGGATGGTAAATTTTTAGCAACGTTTTGTGCCTAAGGCAGCTCTGCTAATGTAACCCCTGTACAAGGCCCTCAAGGGCAAGTCTGCCAAGGATCCGGTAAGTTGGATGGTCGACATGGACCGGGCATTCGTTGACAGAAAAAGCACTCTAGCCAACGTGACCATGCTGGCGCACCCGCTGCCAGGTGCCACCATCGCCCTCACCACTGATGCGTCAGACTATGCCATCGGCGCAGTGCAGGAACAGTGGGTAAATGGAACGTGGCAACCACTGGCATTCTTCAGCCGTCAACTACGGTGAAACAATCGGACGTAAAGTACCTTCGACCGGGAGTTGATGGCTCTTTTTCTGGCCATCCGCCATTTCTGGTTCTTGCTGGAAGGACGTCCCTTTACTGCTTTTGTGGACCGTAAGCCACTAACGTTCGCTATTTCCAAGACTGCTGAACCGTGTTCAGCCCAACAACAATGTCAGCTAACGTTTATCTCCGAATTCACTACTGAGATTCAGCACAAGGCCGGTAAAGACAAACTGGTGGCAGATTGCCTCTCCCACATGACGTTTCAGGCAGTCCAGCTCGGCATCGACTATGCCCTCATGGCTGTGGATCAAGCCTCGTATCCAGAGGTGCAAGCTTTCCGAACCAGCCCCTTTAGCCTCCAAGCGGCCACCGTCAAATTCCATGCCGCAGGCACCACGCTACTTTGTGACATCTCCATAGGAGATCCTCACCCTATCGTGCTGGTCGCCTGGCGCCGCAAAGTTTTTGACGCCACACACGGGTTGTCACACCCTGGCATGAAGGCCTCACAAAGGCTGATGTTGTCCAAGTTAGTTTGGCGGGGCATGCATATGGATGTCCGCGACTGGGCCAACACCTGTGTGGTCTGCCAAAAGGCCAAGGTGTAGCATCACGTCAAAGCTCCATTGGCCACCTTCGCTGTTCTGGAGCAACAATTCGATCACGTGAATGTGGACCTGGTGGGGCCACTTCCACCTTCTCATGGGTTTACACATATCCTTACGATGGTAGACAGCACCACTAGATGGCCAGAGGCAGTTTCCTTGTCATCCACCACTTCAACAGACGTGGCCAGGGCATTCATCTCCTCTTGCATCGCTCGTTTCGGGGTACCGGCGGACATCTCTTCTGATCATGGACCACAGTTTTCCTCTGAGCTCTGGAACGCAGTAGCTCAGGGGCTCAGCATCAAGCTACGTCACAGTACAGCCTACCATCCACAGGCGAATGGCCTGTGTGAACGATTTCACAGGTCGCTCAAAGCCGCACTGAGGGCCAGCCTCCAAGGTGCTGGATGGGTTGACAGGCTACCATGGGTCCTGTTGGGTCTTCGCACAGCACCAAAGGAGGATCATCGCTCATCCTCGGCAGAGCTCGTCTATGGCCAGCTGCTACGCGTACCAGGGGATTTCCTTCCGACTCCAACAGAGCCATGGTCCGCATCCAATCAACTCATCAGCCACCCAGGAGGCAGCCAAGTGTTTCGCACCAGTACCAACGTCGCATTACGGCTTTCAGAGCTCCCACGGCCCAGCAGAGCTGAAGAACGCCGAATATGTGTTCATCCACCACAACGCTCATCGGGATCCGCTCAAAGTCCCTTACACTGGTCCTTTTCGCGTGCTAGTGCTGGGAGACAAAACTTTCTCGGTGGATATCGGAGGTAAACCGGACCACATTTCGGTTGACCGGTTGCAGCCGGCACACTTGGACCTTGACCGCCCGGTCGAGACTGCACAGCTGCCAAAATGTGGTCGACCGCCCACAGTCGCCATGCCAGATCAAGCGCAACCACCCACCATCCAGCAGCTTCCACTTCAAGTGTACAGAAGTCGCTCTGACAGGCTTGTCAGGCCTCCTCGCCGTTTCACCACATTTCAAGACAATTCTGGGGGGTGTGCATGTGGCGGAGCCACTAAGGGACTCCAATCAACTGTATATAATTCCCTTTAACAATATGTTAGCTACAGCCTGAGTGTTTATCTTTGTATATACTGTTTGCATGTACAGAGCGCGGTCCCTTTAAGAACGCAGGCGAACGCGATGACGTCACGCCTTTCATCACGTGATCCCCCACTGGCAGGAAATAACGTGATGGCGTCATGACGCCAGCCACGGGACCACCCAAGCAGTCCTCGTGGAGCCTCCAAACTGACTAGACATGTATTTGTAGTTCTCGTGCATTTGTTTGTTAAACTCAGTTAGTTTTACATTAAACATCGTTTGTTTGATTGCCTGATTCGACCTCAGTCTCTTGATAAGAATTAGACATTCCTACAGCCCACCAAAAGTGAAACAATGGACTGACTTGATTTGACGCACAGACAAGTTGATGCGCTATCAATTACTCATAAAAGACTGAGAGTTAGAAGAGTAACTAAAGGCTTTTATTAACAACAGAATGGAGGTCTGCCTCGAGTGGTCGACCGGTCCAGGATACCAAGGGCTGGGGAGCAGTCACCTTTATACTAGGACCTGTGGGAGGAGTCAGCCGAGGCATGTCCAGGCATGTACACAGTGGAATACAAACAGGACAAACAGGAATACAAACAGTGGTTTACCACATTCACCCCTTGTTTAAAATTGAGTCCGGCGGGGTGAAGTGTATTAAAAGTTAGTGTATTGGAGTCTCTCCGGAGGTCTTGTCTGCCGCTGTGATCGGCGTGGCGACGGCAGGGGTAGTGAAGCTTCCGGCGTCGAGTCCAGCGTAGGCTGTGGCACAGGCGTGTCGTCCTCGTAGATGTCGAGCGGGTCACGGGGCCCAGGCCTGCCGTCTGCTGGGGCTGGATATCGGATCGTGGGGGGGGGTGGTAGTGGGTAGTGGGTTACTGCGGCCCCCGAGGGTGCAAGGTCTCTTATGGAGACTGTGTCCTCCCGCCCGTCCGGGTATGCGATGTAAGCATACTGGGGGTTGGCGTGGAGGAGGTCGACCCTCTCGACCAGGGGGTCCGTTTTATGGGTCCTCACGTGTCTTCTCAGTAGGACCGGCCCTGGGGACGTCAGCCATGGCGGTAGCGATGTCCCCGATGTGGACTTCCTTGGGAAGACAAACATTTTCTCATGAGGGGTGGCGTTAGTGGCAGTGCAGAGCAGTGACCAAATAGAGTGGAGCGCATCGGGGAGTACATCCTGCCAGCGGGAGGTTGGAAGGCCCCTAGACTTTAAGGCTAGCAGGACGGCCTTCCAAACTGTCGCATTTTCTCTTTCCACCTGTCCGTTCCCCCGGGGGTTGTAACTGGTGGTCCTGCTTGTGGCAATGCCCCTAGTTAGCAGGTACTGACGGAGTTCGTTGCTCATAAACGATGAGCCCCGGTCGCTATGGATATAGCTGGGGAAGCCGAACAGGGTGAAGAGGTTGTTCAGACATTTAATGACCGTGGCACTGGTCATGTCCGGGCAGGGGAAGGCGAACGGGAAACGGGAGTACTCATCAATAATATTGAGGAAGTACACATTGCGGTTGGAGGAGGGGAGAGGCCCTTTAAAATCAACGCTCAGGCGCTCGAAGGGGCGAGTGGCTTTTATCAGGTGGGCCCTGTCTGGTCTATAAAAGTGCGGTTTGCACTCAGCGCAGACTTGGCAGTTCCTGGTCATGATCCTGACCTCCTCAATAGAGTAAGGCAGGTTGCGGGCCTTGATGAGGTGGAAGAACCTGGTGACCCCCGGGTGGCAGAGGTCATTGTGGAGGGCCCGTAGTCTATCGATCTGCGCGCTGGCGCAGGTGCCACGCGATAGCGCATCCGGGGGTTCATTTAGCTTCCCGGGCCGGTACAAGATCTCGTAGTTGTAGGTGGAAAGTTCGATTCTCCACCTCAAGATCTTGTCATTTTTGATTTTGCCCCTCTGCTTGTTGTTGAACATAAAAGCAACTGAACGCTGGTCAGCGAGCAGGGTAAATCGTTTTCCGGCCAGGTAGTGCCTCCAATGACGCACAGCCTCCACAATCGCCTGGGCCTCCTTCTCAACAGCGGAGTGTCTGGTCTCCGGGCCTTGGAGGGTTCGTGAAAAGAAGGCCACGGGTCTCCCCGCCTGATTGAGGGTAGCGGCCAGGGCAAAGTCGAACGCGTCGCTTTCCACCTGGAAGGGGATGGATTCGTCCACTGCGTGCATGGTGGCTTTGGCAATGTCCTCCTTGATACGGTGGAAGGCTAAGCGGGCCTCTGACGTCAAGGGAAAAGAGGTGGACTTGATCAGCGGACGGGCCTTGTCCGCATAGTAGGGGACCCACTGGGCGTAATAGGAGAAAAACCCTAGGCACCTCTTCAGGGCCTTGAGGCAGTGGGGCAGTGGAAGTTCCATAAGGGGACGCATCCGGTCGGGGTCGGGGCCGATGACTCCGTGTTCCACAACACAGCCAAGGATGGCGAGGCGGTTTGTGCGGAATATGCACTTCTCCTTGTTATATGTCAGGTTTAGGAGTTGGGCGGTGCGGAGGAATTTTTCGAGGTTTGCGTCATGGTCCTGCAAGTCATGGCCGCAGATGGTCACATTGTCCAGATATGGGAAAGTGGCCTGCAACGCATTTTGATCTACCATCCGGTCCATCTCCCTTTGGAAGACGGAGACCCCGTTGGTGACGCCAAAGGGAACCCTAAGGAAGTGATAGAGGCGGCCGTTTGCCTCAAAGGCAGTGTACTGGCGGTCCTCAGGGCAGATGGGGAGCTGGTGGTACGCTGATTTCAAGTCAATGGTCGAGAAGACGCGGTACTGCACGATCTGGTTGACCATATCAGCTATACGGGGGAGTGGGTAGGCGTCCAGCAGGGTGTAGCGATTTATTGTCTGGCTGTAGTCGATGACCAGGCACTGCTTCTCGCCAGTCTTAACGACCACAACCTGGGCTCGCCAGGGGCTGGTGCTGCCCTCAATAATCCCTTCTTTCAGGAGCCGCTCCACTTCGGTTTTAATGAAAACCCTGTCCCCGGCACTGTATCGCCTGCTCTTTGTGGCGATGGGCTTACAGTCGGGGGTGAGGTTAGCAAACAGTGGTGGGGGGGCGACTCTGAGTGTGGAGAGGTTGCACCTGGTGCGCGGCGGGCAATTTGGAAGCTGCTGGCTGCGGACTGTGAGTGGGGGTAGGGGTCCACCGTACGCCATCGTAACACTTTTAAGGTGGCACTGAAAATCTAACCCCAGCAGGACGGCAGCGCAGAGGTCAGGCAGGACCAGAAGTTTAAAATGATCGTACACGGTCCCGTCTACTACGAGTGTCACCATGCAGTAGCCGCCGATGTCCGCCGACTGGGACTCGGAGGCCATAGAAATCCGCTGTTGCGCAGGCAGGACTGGGAGAGAGCAACGCCGCACCGTGTCGGGGTGGATGAAGCTCTCCGTGCTCCCAGAGTCAAAAAGGCAGATTGTATCGTGACCATTTACCTTAATGTCCATTGTGGAACTGGCCAGTTGGTGCGGTCTCGCTTGGTCCAGTGTAACGGATGCCAGCGTAGGGGTCGGTGTGTCGCTGCGGGTATCAGATGAGGCGGTGTCGGGGGCCTGCTGCGTCCCGGCTGTCATCCAAGGTGGCGGCGTCCATGATCCCCATGTGGCTGGAGGCGTCCAAAATGGCTGCTGTACCGGTGATTCGCACATGGCCGGGGAGGTCCAAGATGGCGGCCCGCATGGCCCACATGCGGTGCTGCTGGGGTTCGGGGTGGCTTTGGCCCTGCAGACGCTAGCGTAGTGTCCCTTCTTCCCGCAGCCCGAGCAGATCGCGTTTTTCGCCGGGCAGCGCGCTCTGGGGTGTTTTGCCTGGCCACAGAAGTAGCATTTCTGGCCTTGGGGCACTGCTGTCTGGCCTTGGGACACTGCTGCGGTAGTTGGGCCGTTGTTGGGGTGTGGCTGGGGTGGCACGGCGCTATGAGGCGGTCCTACCGTGTCCCAGGCTGTCATTCCCCGCGGCGTCCACGGTGCAGAGGAGTAGGCATCCATGCCCTGGTAGGCTGCATCCAACGATAGTGCGAGTTCAGAGGCCTTGTTGAGGTCGAGGTTACTCTGCTCCAACAGTCGCTGTCGGGTGTAATTGGATCTGTGGCCCGATACAAAAGCGTCCCGGATAAGTTCCTCTGTGTACACGGCGGCCTTTACATCCTTACAACCACAGGCCCGGCCAAGCACAGACAGTGCCTGAAGGTATTCCATGGTCGATTCCCCAGGTTGTTGTTTACGACTCCCCAGAAGGTGCCTGGCGTACACTTCGTTCACTGGGCGCGTGTACTGGTCCTTGAGTAGCTTGATAGCGTCCGCGTACGAGGTCGCGTCTTGGATGACCGAGTACACTCGGTGGTTCACTTTGGAGGTCAGGACATCCAGCTTGTCCTCGTCCGATTTGATTGCTTCGGAGGCGGTCAGGAATTTTTCGAAACACTTAAGCCAGTGAGTAAACTTGGTGGATGAGTCCGCCTCCCGATGATCTAAGTCCAGGCATGCTGGTGTGAGGATCTTCTCCATTATAAAAAATGTTGTTAATAAAATTGATGCGCTATCAATTACTCATAAAAGACTGAGAGTTAGAAGAGTAACTAAAGGCTTTTATTAACAACAGAATGGAGGTCTGCCTCGAGTGGTCGACCGGTCCAGGATACCAAGGGCTGGGGAGCAGTCACCTTTATACTAGGACCTGTGGGAGGAGTCAGCCGAGGCATGTCCAGGCATGTACACAGTGGAATACAAACAGGACAAACAGGAATACAAACAGTGGTTTACCACACAAGTGCCATCGAAAGGAGTATAATTGTAGGACTTTAGTAGCAACCACTCTCTTGACTCTCGCTCTCTTCCCCTGACTCTGACACCTGTCGGGCCTTGGGCTGCTGCCACCCTCACTCATGTCCTGGCCTCGTGGTGGGTTCTCTTCTCGCTCCCCGCATTGGGTTTTTAACAGCGAAGGGCATCCATACCAATTGTGGGTGGGGGACGAGTCCCGAGTCCAAAGTCACCCAGGACACCCAGGCCACGAGAGAGGGCAGAGCAAATGAAGTGAGATGAACTGAGATGAAGAGTAAGGTAGACCCAACAAAGAGCAGAGAAGGGCAGCAGAAGACACATTAGTTAAGGCCGAGCGCCAAGTTATAAGCTGACGCTAGGGAAGATAATATCTGAGGACAGTGAGACTATGTTGGCTAGTTGAACACTGCGGATGAACTGGCATTAAACGCAGGTGTCCACGCCATAATGAATATGCTGGCGTTCTAAGATTGGGTAGGAAAATCTAAGCAGTGAAGACTGCCAACCATCTCGTTGATGCAACGTTACCGCCAATGACCACCCGAGGGAGAAGAAGAAGAGAACCCATCGCGATGAGACGATGATGGTAGCTGAGGAGAAGAAAGGTGTGTCGCAGCAGCAGCTCCAGCACTGCAACCTGAGACCACGTGGCGATGGAGCACCCCAAAGGACAGCAGCCCGGACTTCAAAACTCGTGATTGCTAAAACAACATGTTTTGCTTTGGATTGGTAAGCATGAATTCCTGTCCCCTCATAGCTTAATCTACTTCGGTATAGGGGTGGGATAAGGATAACAGGATTGTTAAAGTAGTTGATTTTCCCTCGATGTGCAATGTGTTCCCCATTCCATGTACAAGTTTAATTATAATGTTATATGCCTGTAACTGTTCTCTACCAGTAATTTCTCATAAGAATGTGTTTTCTTTTCTGTTTTAATAAAATCTTGGTTTTCATACACCGAACCACCTGTCTACTCAAGTTTTTCTGTATCGCTGCCTGTACCTAAGTCCAGTGTCTAGAACCCAGGGTGCGGGAGTGATTCGAGCCGCTCACAAGCAGTCAGGGGCATAGTTGACTGGGTGCATGCGCCACCCGCCACCTCCTACAATGTTACTTGTAAATAACTCATAAATAAACGCAAATACAATTATAACACAAAAGTACACAGATATATATTGATAAATATAACAGAGATACAAAGAAACACATTTATAATAACACAGAGGGGAATACAAATAATTTGATATCTAAGTCAGCTACACACAATTTAATTTACAACACACAGAAAGAAACACACATGTATTTATAAATATGACACATTTATATCCGAAATCATTCAAACTAATAAACAGATACGCACAAATATAAAACAGGGCTATTGGGAACATCAGTGGAGTCTGAATAATTGACAGTTTCCTGCAGAGAGCCGGCACAGACAGGATGGGATGAATGGCTTCCTTCTGTGCCTAATAATTCGAAGATTCGATGTCTTCTCGCTTATAAGACAGGTGGAAAAGGCAGCTTTTTGATGGGAGCACAGCGACCTCACTGCGACTGCGTGTGGCTCTAGTGTCGCAATTGGTTAAGGCGCGGTCCTTATATTACAGTCCAGGCTAGAAAAATGCACGAGGTTGTGAGTTCGAGCCTCACCTTGAGCAGTTGGTGCTTTTGCTTGTGGCATTTCTACAGGATTCGAAGGTACAATTGGTGTGTCCCCGAAATGTATGTACTTATAAGCTGTTCCATGTGAGCACTGAGGTTCCTCTGGCCCACAATGTTGCAATAGGAGATGAGAGTTGTACTTATTTAGAGGAGGGAGTGGAGGCGTTTTCACTCTTAAACCAGTAACTCTGATTTCAAGCATACTGTGCTGGAAACAGACTCGATTGCAATGCAGTGACGAGACATTTGTCACAAACGGGAAGTTGTGTAAACTCACGGGTTATCTGCACATGTGTCCTACAGCATGTTCAACAGAGTGACATTCCCCAATCAATCCTACCCAACTCGCACCTCATACCATCGCAGTTTCCTTTATTTAAATTCAAGACCCTAGTCTCCTTATATACCTGTCCTGCTGCCTTCAGGGATCTATGGGCATGCACACCAAGGTCTCGCTGATCCTCTGTCCTTCCAAGGGTCCTACCATTCATTGTTTATTTCCTTGCCTTGTTAGTCCTCCCAAAATGCATCACCTCACACTTTTCAGGGTTAAATTCCATTTGCCACTGTTCTGCCCATCTGAAGAACCTGTCTATATCGTCCTGTAGCCTGAGGCTTCCCTACTCGCTATTTACCACCCCACCAATTTTCGTGTCATCTGCAAACTTACTGATCATACCTCCTATATTCATTTCTAAATCATTAATGTACACTACAAACAGCAAAAGACCCAGAATCAATCCCAGCGGTATAGCATTGGACACAAACTTCCAGTCACAAAAAGAACCTTCGACAATCTCCCTCAGCCTCCTGCCACTAAGCCAATTTTGGATCCAATGTGCCAAGTTGCCCTGGATCGCATGGGCTCTTACCTTCTTGATCAGTCTCCTATGCGGGACTTTGTCAAAAGCCTTACTGAAGTCCCTGTAGACCACATCAACTGTAATACCCTTACCCACAAACCTAGTCAACCCCTCAAAAAAGTCAATAAAATTGATCAGATATGATCTCCCGCTGACAAAGCCATGCTGAATATCCTTGATTAATCCTTGCCTCACCAAGTGGAGACGAATTCTGTACATCAGAATTTTTTCCAATAATTTCCCTACCACTGATGTTAGGCTCACTGGCCTGTAATTCCCTGGTTTATCTCTACTACCTTTCTTTAATGATGGTACTACGTTAGCTGTTCTCCAGTCCTCTGGCACCTCCACTGTGGCCAGAGAGGTTCTGAAAATGTGTGTCAGAGCCCCTGCAATCTCCTCCCTTGCCCCAGAAAGCAGCCTGGGATATATCTCGTCTGTGCCTGTGGATTTATCCAATTTTAAGCCCGCCGAAACTGTAAGTACCTCCTCCCTCTCAATACTAATTTGTTCAAGTATATCACAATGCCCCTGCCTGATTTCTATGCCTACATCGTCCTTCTCCACAGTGAACACAGATGCAAACTATTCATTTAAAACCCCACCTACATCTTCTGGCTCTGTACACAGATTGCCACTTTGGTCCCTAATGGGCCCTACTCTTTCCCTGGATATCCTCTTGCCCTTAATATAATGATTAAACACCTTGGGATTTTCCATTATTTTGCCCACCAGTGGTATTTCATGCCCCCCTTCGATCCCTATTTTCTTTTTTAATACCCCCTGCACTTTCTATACTCCTCTAGGGCTTCCACTGTTTTTAGTCCATTGTATCTGTCAAAAGTTTCCTTTTTCCCCCCTAATCCATTCTCGTATATCCCTTGACATCCAGGGTTCCCTGGGCTTGTTGGTATCACCCTTGACCTTTATGGGAACATATTGCCGTTGTACTCTCTCTCTGTTGCCTTTCTGAAAGACTCCCACTGCTCTGTTGTGGAGTATCCGACACGTAGCTGATCCCAGTCCACCTTGGCCAGATCGTGCCTTATCATGTTAAGATCGGCCTTCCCCCAATTCTTTTTTCCGGTCCATCTTTGTCCTTTCCCATGACTACCTTAAATCTCACCGAATTTTGGTCACTGTCACCAAAATGCTCTCCTACTGACTCTTCTACCACTTGCCCAGCTACATGCCCTAGAATTTTGTCCAGTACCGCCCCCTCTCTTGTAGAACTTTCTACATGCTGGCTCAAAAAGCTCTCCTGGATGCACTTTAAGAATTCCACACCTTCTAAGCCTTTCACACTCTGACTGTCCCAGTTAATATTGGGGAAGTTGAAATCCCCTACTATTATTAACCTATTATTTCTACACTTCTCTGAGATTTGCCTACATGTCTGTTCCTCTGTCTCCCCCTGAATGTTTGGGGGCCTATAGTACACTCCCAGCAAACTGCTTGCCCTGTTTTTGTTTTAAAGTTCTACCCATATGGCCTCATTAGAGGAACTTGCTAAGATAACATCCCCCCTTACAGCAGTAATTGACTCCTTGATTAATATAGCAACACCCCCTCGTCTTTTATACCCCCTCTCTCTCGCCTGAAGATTCTATACCCCGGAATATTGAGCTGCCAATTCTGCCACTCCCTCAACCATGTCTCTGTGATAGCAACAATATAATACTCCCATGTGTTCATCAACACCTTCAATTCATCTGCTTTACTTGCAAGGCACCTTGCATTAAAATAAATGCCATCCAGCCTTGCCGTACTCCTTTTTGCCATTACATATTTGTTCTGCCTTCCAAGGCTGATTTGTTTTTTCTGCTTATTTGGCTGTGCATCATCCCCTACTATAGTTCCACTCCGTATACCATCCCCCTGCCATGTTAGTTTAACTCCCCCCCCCCCCACAGTACTAGCAAACTTCCCCGCAAGGATGTTGGTCCCGTTCCGGTTCAGGTGCATGCTGTCCAACTTGTACAGTTCCCACCATACCCAGAAGCAGACCCAGTGATCCAGGAAACTAAAGGCCTCCCTTCTGCAGCAACTCTTTAGAAATGCATTCATCAATTCCTATAATCAGTAGCACGAGTCACTGTGCATAATCAAGAGATTACAACATTTGAGATCCCACTTTATAATCTGCAACCTAGCTCCCTAAGTGCTTGTTGCAGGGCCTCATCCCTCTTTCTACCCATGTCGTTGGTACCAATGTGAACCACGACTTCTGACTTTTCGCCCTCCCCCTTCAGAATGCCCTGCATCCTTGACCCTGGCACCAGGGAAGCAACATACTATCCTAGAGTCACGTCTGCGGCCAGAGAAACGTCTATCTGTTCCCCTTACAATAGAATCCCCTATCGCTATTGGTCTCCCAAGCTTCTCCTCCCCTCTTGTGCAGCTGAGCCACTCGTAGTGCCATGGACTTCGTTCTTGCTGTATTCCCCTGAGAAGGCATCTTCCCCATTAGTATCCAAAACGGCAAATCTTTCAGAGAGGGAGATGGACACAGGGGACTTCTGCACTACCTTACTAGTTTTTTTACACACTCTGGCGGTCACCCATTCCCTGTCTGCTGTGCACTCTTTACCTGCGGCGTGACCACATTTTTAAACTTGATATCAATGAATATCTCAGCTTCGAGGATGCTCCACAGTGACTCCAGCCGGAGCTCAAGCTCTGAAACGCGGATTTCGAGTAGCTGCAGCTGGAGACACTTCCTGCACATGTGATCGCCCTGGATACCTAAAGTGCCCCTGACATCCAACATTGCACAGGAGGAGCACTCCACGCTGCCGAGCTGCCCTGCCATGCCCTACCCTTAATTTACTCCCTTTAAATTAAAGAATATTAAATACACTAGGGATCTTACTTCCCTTTAAACACTACTTACTCTAAACTAGAGACCTTACTTTTACTTTAATGACTGGAATGTAGAAATACTGTAGAAATACTCACCGCTGGTTCTCTGTCCCCTCTTGTGCTGCATTTTAGCTCCTGCTCTCCTGGTAGCTGACAAAGATGGAAAAAGAAAGGAACACCTCCCTCCCCACACTCCCTCACTCACCAAACTCGCAGCTTAACACTATGTTTTGATCTGCACTCCGTGACGAACTGCACTCTAGGCTCCCTTATTTTTACTGCTGAGGTTTAAATAAGTGAGCTCTCTGGCAGTTACAGAACCAGATTAGACCACTTAATTAATTAATTACTCTCACCTGATCTTCAGCACAGAGCTTGCTTAGCCCTGCCCTTCCTGGGAGAAACCTAAAACTTGAAACATTATATTTAAATGATAATTGCAAGCGCAAAAGACTAGAATTTGTAAAAATAAGAGATTAACGTTTAAGATTTACTTCCTCACTCACCAACTCGCAGCTTAACAGTCTTTTCTGATCTGCACTCGGTGACAAACTGCACTGTTGAACATTGTATAAGAAAGCGGAATTGGATGGACAGAAGCGGTCTGAAAGGATGGCTGATCGGCTGTGGGCGGCAACAAAATACACGGCTTCGTTTCCAGGTGCTCGTTGTTCTCGACGTTTGATTCTCGCTCGGGGAGTTTCATTGATTGACATGGGAGAGGTTCCCAGGTTCAAATGATGTATTTTTTGCGTTCCAGAAGATCGGAATGTCTTTTCTGCAGAGAATGTTTGAGCTCCCGAGGATAGAGTGCACATGGTTTGTCGACGCAACACACGTGGAGTAAAGGAAATATTTCCAGGAGGTGCGCAGATTGAAGCTGACATGTTAATTATTCACAATTCAAGCGGCTTCATTGGTGATTCCCAGTCCTTGAGGGGGATCAATTAACGAGTTGTGGTTTTGCTGCAGAACTTCTTCACCAAAAACCGACTGAACAGCGACTCTGTTGTGAGTTGAGCCCACAATCTTTGAATAATCTTTCCATCATTCACTAAAAGTCCAATGTGCTACCCAGTGCGCCACGGAACCGATCTCACCACTTTGTTCTGAATCTGTGAGTTTGTGCCTCTATGTGCATGAGCGGGAGACTTGAAGATATGATTTGAATATTTCCCTGTAAACCATTTCCACCTCCGTCTTTTCCTGTATATTGTACAAACGCATAAACGAGAGGATCACACATCGATCTGAGAAACACCTCCGCTAAACAGTGAAAGTTGACAGTGTTTATTGTGAGGGGTTTGCTTTTATTCAGACACACATCTGATATAAAAGTAGCTGCGACCCGGGTGTGATTCGAATCGGCAGTCTTATGAGCTGGAGTCAGCTGGAAACATAGGTTTCATTTGATTTATATTTAACAGCAAAAATATCCGTGCCATGCAGAACTATGCTGTGGTCAGGGAACAACACTCAAAGCTGCTTTGTGGTTTTACTGTGGCTCTCTTGCCTCTACTCTCCCCTTCCTCCCACACGCTGCCGGTTTTTAAACATTGTTTTAAATCTGCTGCTCTGGGCCAGTGCATTCCACAGTCTCACAACCCTTTCTACAAATACCGTTTCGCTGCTTCACTTCTCTGTTTATTAGTTATGAATTAACTTGAGGTGCAATGGTGGCGTTTGTGATGTCAGATTAAAAGGTGGCCTATTGGAAACATGATGGGGTCACAGTTTCTCTTTGCACAGAATTGAACATAAATCATTCAAGATGGAATATTGTATTTGTTTCATCACAATAAACAATACCTTGTTATTGTAGGAATGGTCAAATTCGTATCGAGAGATTGAGTTCGACGCAGGCAATCAATCACAAAGGTTTTTAATGTCAAACTAACGAGTTTAAACAGATTGATGCAAGAGAACTATGAATGCAGGTCTTAACAGGTCGGAGGCTCCACGAGGACTGCCTGGGCGGTCCACAGGATGGCGTCATGACGTCATCACGTTTCCCCCGCGTTTGGGTGATCATGTGATTAGCGACATGACGTCATCGCGTTTGCCCATGCTCTTAAAGGGACCGCGCACTGTACATGCAAACAGTATATACCATGGTACAGATTTAGTCTGTAGCTAACACATCGTTAAAGGGAATTATGTACAGTTGTTCAGAGTCCCTCAGTGGCTCTGCCACATGCACCCCCCCAGAATTGTCTTTAACAGAAAGAGTCAAACGGAGAGGGGGTCTGACAAGCCTGTCAGAACGACTCCTGTATTCCCGAAGTGGAAGCTGTTGGACGATGGGCGGTCTGGTGGGTGGTTGCACTTGTTCTGCCGTGACGACGGTGGGTGGCCGACCTCGTCTCGGTGGCTGTGCGGTCTTGACGGGACGGTCAAGTTCCAGGTGTGCTGGCTTCAAATGTGGTCCTGTTTACCACCGACATCCACCTGGAAGGTTTTGTCTCCTGCCTCTAACACGCGGAAAGAACCAGTGTATGGGGTCTTCAGCAGATCCCGGTGAGCATCGTGGCAGATGAACATGTAGTCGGCTTCTTTCAGCTCCGCTGGAACATGAGAGCCCTGAAACCCATGATGCGATGTGGGAACCGGCGCAAAACATCTGGCTGCTTCCTGATGACTGATAAGCTGGCGTGAGGTGGATCATGGCTCCATTGTTGTAGGCAGGAAATCCCCTGGCACTCGCAGCGGCTGACCATAAACAAGCTCTGCCGCTGAAGAGTGAAGATCTTCCTTGGGGGCCGTGCAAAGTCCCAACCTGACCCACGCCAGAATGTCTGCCCATCCAGCATCTTGGAGGCTGGCCCTCAGTGCGGCCTTAAGCAATCTGTGAAAACATTCGCACAGACCATTCGCTTGTGGGTGGTAGGCTGTGGTGCAGTGTAACTTGACACTGAGTCGTTGAGCCACCGCATTCCAGAGTTCGGAGGAAAACTGCGGTCCCCGGTCTGAAGAGATGTCAGCAGGCACTCCAAAACGGGCGACCCATGAAGAGATGAATGCCCTGGCCACGTCCGCCGAAGCAGGGGAACTGCCTCCAGCCATCTGGTGGTGCAATCTACAATGGTCAGGATGTGCATAAAACCATGGGAAGGTGGAAGTGGTCCTACCAGGTCCACATTAACGTGGTCAAACCGTCACTCAGGAACTGCAAAGGTGGCCAAAGGAGCCTTGATGTGGCGCTGTACCTTGGCCTTTTGCCAGACCACGCAGGTGTTGGCCCAGTCACGGACATCTTTATGCATGCCCCACCAAACGAACTTAGATGACATTAGCTTCTGAGAAGCCTTCATTCCTGGGTGTGACAACCCATGTATGGCGTCAAACACCTTGCGGCACCAGGCGACTGGCACAATAGGGCAAGGGTCCTGAAAGGAGATGTCACACAGCAACGTGGTACCAGCCGAATGGAACCTGACTTCGGCCAACTGGAGGCGAGTGGTGTTGGTGCGGTAAGCCTGCACTTCTGGGTCTGAGACTTGGTTTGCTGCCATGAGGGCATAGTCGATGCCTAGCTGGACCACATGCACGGTTGCGCGGGAGAGGCAATCTGCCACCAGGTTGTCTTTACCAGCCACGTGCTGAATATCTGTGGTAAATTCGGAGATGTATGTCAGCTGATGTTGTTGTCGACATGACCATGGGTCGGCGGTCTTGGCCATGGCAAAACTCAGTGGCTTATGGTCAACGAAAGTGGTGAAAGGACGTCCTTCCAAAAAGAACCGGAAATGGTGGATGGCCAGAAAAAGGGCTAGTAACTCCCTGTCGAAAGTACTGTACGCCCGCTTGTTACGCTGCAGTTGATGGCTGAAGAATGCCAATGGTTGCCATGTCCCATTCACCCACTGCTCCTGAACGATGCCGATTGCGTAATCTGACGCGTCGGTGGTGAGGGCGATGGTGGCTCCTGGTAGCAGGTGCGCCAACATGGTCGCATTCGCTAAGGCGCTCTTGGTGTCGGTGAATGCCCGGTCCATGACAACTGTCCAGCCTACCGGATCCTTGCCAGGCTTGCCCTTGAGGACCTCATACAGGTGCTGCATGAGCAGTGCTATCGTAGGCACGAAACGGTGGTAAAAGTTTACCATGCCGAGGAACTCCTGCAGGGCCTTTATGTTCTGCGGGCGTGGAAAGGATGTCACTGCCTCTACCTTCACTTGCAAAGGAACCGCGCCCTCTGAGGTAATGCAATGTCCCAGGAAATCAATTTGCTGCAGACCAAACTGACACTTGGCTGGGTTGATAATCAGGCCGTTTTGGCTGAGGCGTCGAAAGAGGGTGCATAGCTGAGAGATGTGTTCCTCCTTATTAGGACTGGCAATGAGGATATCATCTAAGTAGATGATAAGGAACTTGAGGTCCCACAGCATGGAGTCCATGAGGCGCTGGAAAGCCTGGGCAGTGTTCTTCAACCCAAACGGCATCTTTAATAATTTGAAGAGACCGAAAGGGGTGATGACTGCGGTCTTTTGGACATCTTGGGGGTGCACCGGGACCGGGTGGTAGCCTTGGACAAGGTCAACCTTGGAAAAAACGGTGTTTCCTGCCAAATGGGCAGAGAAATCCTGGATGTGGGGGATCGGGTATCGATCAGAAGTGGTGGCGTCGCTTAGGCACTGATAGTCGCCGCAGGGCTGCCATCCGCCGCCAGGTTTCGGAACGATGTGAAGAGGCGAAGACTAAGGACTATTCAACCTGTGAATAATCCATAAGCATTCCAATGTTGCGAACTCCGCCTTCATGACCGCTAGCTTGCCAGGTTCAAGGTGCCGGGCCTGCACATGGACCGGGGGCCGGTGTTGGTGATGTGGTGTTCCACACCATGTTTCCTGGCCGTGGAGGAGAACATGGGCCTGGTCAGGTCTGGAAATTTGCCTAGCAGGCGAGCAAACTCCTTCGGAGTCAGGGAAGCGCAGCAGACGGTGCTTGACATGGTGTTACTACAGTGGCAAGGGATAGAGTGAAATGTGGCTGCGTTGATCAGCCACCGGTTCCTTACATCGACCAGGAGGCCATTGGCGCACAGGAAATCTGCACCGAGAATGGCTTGCGAAACATTGGCCGTAACGAATTCCCAGAAAAACCGCTGGCCACCGAAGCACACCTGGAGAGTGCTGTGAGTTTGGGTAAGTGTGAGAGTTCTTTAATTGTTATTTCTCTTTAAATCATTCTTGATAAGATTACTTAAGCAGTTTAAGTAAAGGGGAAAAGTTAAATATTTGGGTTCTGTTGGTTTAAGAAGAGTAAAACAAGGTTACACTGCAGTAGGAGTAAATTGGCACAGCAGGCAGTGGAAACCAGTTTTCTAACCAATCAGCAGGGGTGACTCATTTGGCTGTAAACAACCAAACAGTATAAAAACACCAGTGCTAGTGCGAGCAAGCACTGAGTGCGTGTCAGCAGAGAGTGCTGTGAGTTTGGGTAAGTGTGGGAGTTCTTTAATTGTTATTTCTCTTTAAATCATTCGTGATTAGATTACTTAAGCAGTTTAAGTAAAGGGGAAAAGTTAAATATTTGGGATTCTGTTGGTTTAAGATGAGTAAAACAAGGTTACGCTGCAGTAGGAGTAAATTGGCACAGCAGGCAGTGGAAACCAGTTTTCTAACCAATCAGCAGGGGTGACTCATTCAGCTGTAAACAAACAAACAGTATAAAAAGACCAGTGCTAGTGCGAGCAAGCACTGAGTGAGAGTCAGCAGAGAGTGCTGTGAGTTTGGGTAAGTGTGAGAGTTCTTTATTTGTTATTTCTCTTTAAATCATTCTTGATAAGATTACTTAAGCAGTTTAAGTAAAGGGGAAAAGTTAAATATTTGTCATGTATTACAGCATAAGATACTGTGGAAGAGGAGTTCATAGAGTGTATACGGGATGGTTCCCTGGACCAATATTTCGAGGAACCAGCTAGAGATCAGGCCATCTTAGACTGGGTATTATGTAATGATAAAGGATTATTTAGCAATCTTGTTGTGCGAGGCCCCTTGGGGAGGAGCGGTCATAATACGATAGAATTCTTCAATAAGATGGAGAGTGCAGTATTTGATTCAGAGACTTGGATACTGAATTTAAATTAAGGAAACTATGATGGTATGAGGCGTGAGTTAGCTAGGATGGATTGGGGAATGTTACTTAA
Organism: Somniosus microcephalus; assembly: GCF_052327205.1. NCBI lineage: Eukaryota > Metazoa > Chordata > Chondrichthyes > Squaliformes > Somniosidae > Somniosus > Somniosus microcephalus. Next base: position 73,941,801 of record NW_028225179.1, read on the forward strand.
AGCGTTGACGGTGAATAGGCAATGGCAAACATTTAAAGATCGAATGGATGAACTACAGAATTTGTTCATCCCTGTTTGGCATAAAGATAAATCAAAAAATGGGACTCAACATTGGCTAACAAGGAAAATTAGGGATAGCATAAGATCCAAGGAGAGGACATATAAATTGGCCAGAAAAAGCAGCAAACCTGTGGATTGGGAGCAGTTTAGGATTCAGCAAAGGAGGAAAAATGGATTAATTAAGAGGGGGGAAATAGATTACGAGAGTAAGCTCGCAGTGAACATAAAAACTGACTGTAAAAGCATCTATAGATATGTGAAGAGAAAAAGATTGGTAAAGTCAAGCGTAGGACTCTTGCAGTCAGAATCAGGGGAATTTATAATGGGGAACAAAGACATGGATTATCAATTAAATACATACTTTGGTTCTGTCTTCACAAAGGAGGACACAAATAAACTCCCAGAGATGTCGGGACACATAGGGTCTAATGAGAGGGAGGAACTGAATGAAATCAGTATTTTGTAGGGAAATGGTGTTAGGGAAATTTATGGGATTGAAGGCTGATAAATACCCAGGGCCTGATAATCTATATCCTAGGCAACTTACGGAAGTGGCCCTAGAAATAGTAGATACATTGCTGGTCATCTTCCAAAATTATATAGACTTTGGAAGAGTTCCCATGGATTGGAGGGTAGCTAATGTAACCCCACTATTTAAAAATGTGGTTCAGCAAAAATGGGGAATTGTACACTGGTAAGCCTGACATCAGTAGTGGGGAAAATGCTAGAGTCCATTATAAAAGATGTAATAGCAGAGACCTTGGAAAACAGTGACATGATCGGACAAAGTGAACATGGATTTACAAAAGGTAAGTCATGCTTGACAAATCTACTGGAATTTTTTGAGGATGTAACTGGTATAATAGATAAGGGAGAACCAGTGGATGTGTTGTATTTGGACTTTCAGAAGGCTTTCGATAAGGTCCCGCATAAGAGACTAGCGTGCAAAGTTAAAGCACATGGGATTGGGGGAAAGGTACTAAATTGGATAGAAAACTGGTCGGCAGACAGGAAGCAAAGTGTTGGAATAAACGGGTCTTCTTCCGAGTGGAAGGCAGTGACAAGTGGGGCATTGCAGTGATGTGTGCAAGGACCCCAGTTATTCACAATATATATTAATGTTCTAGACAAGGGAAGTTTGCAGACGACACAAAGCAGGGTGGGCGTGTGTGCCGTGAGGAGGATGCAGAGAAAAGTCCAGTACGATTTGGACAGGTTGGGTGATTGGGCAGATTCATGGCAGATGCAGTATAATGTGGATAAATGCGAGCTTATCCACTTTGGTGGCAAAAACAGGAAGGCAGATTATTATCTGAATGGCAAATGACTGGGAAAAGGGGAAGTGCAGTGAGACCTGGGTGTCCTTGTGCACCAGTCGCTGAAGGTAAGCATGCAGGTGCAGCAGGTGGTTAAGAAGGCAAATGGTGTGCTGGCCTTCATAGCGAGAGGATTCAAGTACAGGAGCAAGGCCGTCTTGCTGCAGTTTTACAGGGCCTTGGTGAGACCACACCTTGAGTATTGTGTGCAGTTTTGGTCGCCTTATCTTAGGAAGGATTTTTTTGCCATAGAGGAAGTGCAGCGATGATGCACCAGTCTGATACCTGGGAGGGCACGCATGGTGTATGAAGAGAGATTGGGTCGATTAGGCTTATATTCGCTAGAGTTTAAACTAATGAGAGGGGATCTCATTGAAACTTATTAAATTCTAACAGGACTAGTCAGACTAGATGCAGGAAGGCTGTTCCCTATGGCGGGGGAGTACAGAACCAAGGGTGATACTCGAAGGATAAGGGGAAAGCCATTTAGGACTGAGATAAGTAGGAATTTCTTCACCCAGAGTGTGGTGAACCTGTGGAATTCTCTACAACAGAAAACAGTTGAGGCCAATTCATTAAATATCTTCAAGGTGTTAGATGTATTTCTTAAGGCTAAGGGAATCAAGGGATATGGGGAGAAAGCAGGGACAGGGCACTGAATTTGGATGCTCAGCCATGATCACATCGAATTGCGGAGCAGGCTCGAGGGGCTGAATGGCCTATTCCTGCTCCTATCTTCAATGTTTCTCTGATCCTAAAACCGGCACTGAAATATATAACAGCAACAAAGGGGAGCGGATGCTGGGATTCGTATCACTCTTCTTCAGCCGGCACGGACACGATGGTATCGTTCTGTGATTCTGAAGAAACAAACTATATGAAGCAATGCATGCAAATCCGCTGTGAGCAGGGATAGAATCTACGTTGAACTTGAATTCCAGCTCCTTACCCACTCGGACATCACAGCTGCTTATAAGTATTCTCCAACACGTTATATTCTCAAATTATGAACGCTGAACTGTGTGTTTAAACTTGGCAATTATAATCGCGCTGGTTTGTGTCCTGAATTAAACAAGTGGTTTGCAGCTGTCAATCATAACAGGGTTTGGGGGAACTTCCTGCATTAGTTAAACCACCAACAGCCTCCATCTGTCAATCGACTCCCCCCATCAGAGAGAGAGAGAGATAGACTGTCAGAGAGCTTCCTGCATCCTGCCCTGAGCGTGTAACACTCGCCAGCTCCGTGATTTATTGGTCAAAGCTCCGTGGCTTAGCTGGTCGAAACGTCTCTTTACGATCGTGGGTTTGACGCCCAGCGGAGCCCTTTGTTTGTCTTTATGCCGGAGGTGAGTTTCTTCTCGTGGGAAAAGACTACAATCCTTTTAAAACTGCGGCTGCACCAGTTCCCATTCTGGATTAAGGCTCCAGTTGTTGCGGGGCGTGGGGCGAATGTACCACTTCCAGGACTTCTGGAGGTGCTTATTTTTGCCTCTCCACCAAAAATGTATCTTTTCCAAACAGTGCCGTGTGTGATATTTCTGTGATCAGTGTAACGCAAAAGTAACTGATGTGCGGCGTAGTGATCGTATAGTATTTAGTGCTTTGCGTTGTGGCCGCAGCAATCTCAGTTCTAAATCCGAATCACGGCACAGATCGCTTTATATCTTCTGTTCTCTGCGGCACCTGCTGATAAAACGCAGCGAGAAATCGATCTTTACTACACGACACAAGTACTTTTGTTGGCTGAGAAAACCTGTTCACTCCTTCAAAACCCCGCTCTCACATGCCTGAGCTTAATGCTCCATAATTCATACCCGCCTACATGCATTTCATTGTCACTTTCCTGCGGCATTACCTTAATCTAACATTCATTCACTTTCACTTACTTACGCCGTTAAGTTTGCTCTGCCACCACCGCTGTTCCTGGGGGCACATGTCCCATTCGGACCAATCTGAATTGGTGCTTTGAAACAGTCGATGAACTTAGACCCGCCGGACTGCTCGACAGACAAGCATTGCGAAAGTAGGGCCGAGCCTCGAAAACAAAGTAGCCGGACTGCAAATGAAATGTCCTTGGCCTAATGGACTTCGCTGCTAATCGTAATCGGGATTGCTGTCAGTTCCAGATCATTCAGTCTCTTTAAAACGGTTGTGTTCATCGTCCCGGATCATTCTCGGTGTTAGTCTTTTTAAAAGGAGTGCGATTTCAGCTGTGATGACCGTGTTGTTCAGGTGTTGTTTTCGAAGTTACATTGGGTTTCTCTCCCAGGGGCGAACCCAGCTCACAGCGCATCTGTTCATTAATTCGAAAAATGTTAATCTTTTCTAAAATCCTGAATTTGCTCACAGTGCTCAAGTTTTGCGGTGTTGGCTGTGGACATGTGGCCTAATGGGTCAGCATTCTGAATTATGTGTTTATCGTGATGTTGTAAGAAAATTGCAGGTTCCAGTCTTACCGCGGCCATTTAACTCACTGGGCAAACTTTTTCTTCTCTGTTCTGATTCTGTCTTAAGACAAATCATTTCGACAATCCCTCACCTGAAGTAACGAAATGCCTTTTGCTTACAGAAGCTGATTGTACATTTTCAACATTGCCGATCTGGGTGCACGGGCAGGACGAGCAGTGAAGGGGGCTTTCTTGCAACGTATTTCTGTATGGGTGCAAAAAGCAGAAAAAGGAATGGCTAATCCTACTGTAGCTGTAGGATGAGATGGCCGAGAGGATAAGCTGATGGGTTGCTAATTGGTTGTGCACTGCACGCATGAGTACGAATCAAATCATCATGACGTCTATTTAAACTTTTGATGCCGATAATCATGTCTCTTACATAAAATAGGATTTGGTTCCTAAATTTGTCAGTGGGGATCCTGTTCTGAATACCTGCATTTTTATAGCTTATTATAATTAAGACTCAACATTCGAATTCATCACACAATGGTAATTGAACGAAGGTGGAAGAGTGATCAGGAATGGGAGATAGATCTTTCCCTCCCTCGTTCTTCCTTCTTCTTTCCTTCCTCTGAGATTGACATCGAATGAAAGACTTGCAGGAAAAACAAATGATTAGGGAGCTGACACAATGGTTTATCCATTGGGAATAAATTTAACTTCAAAACATTTTACCAATCTTAATGGCCAGATAATCTGTTTAGTGTCGTTGGATGAGTGATAAATAATGGGCACTACATTAGGAAGAATTCTTTCCGAAATAGTGCCATGGGATCTGAGGCCTCGTTTTAACGACTTATCAGAAAGACGGCACAGCTGACAGTGCAGCACTCCCTCAGTACTGCACTGGAGTGTCTGCCTGGATTATGTGCTCAGGTCTCTGGAGTGAGGTCTCAGGTCTCTTGGAAAGCAGTGACAGGATCGGACATAGTCAACATGGAATTACAAAAGGTAAATCGTGCTTGACTAATCTACTGGAATTTTTTGAGGATGTAACTGGTAAAATAGATAAGGGAGAACCAGTGGATGGATGTGGTGTATTTGGACTTTCAGAAGGCTTTTGATAAGGCCCCGCATAAGAGATTAGCGTGCAAAATTAAGGCACATGGGATTGGGGGCAAGGTATTGACTTGGATAGAGAACTGGTTGGCAGAGGGAAGGTAAAGATTTGGAATAAATGGGTCGTTTTCCGAGTGGGAGGATATGACTAGTGGGGTACGGCAATGATCGGTCCTAGGACCCCAGCTGTTCACAATATATATTAATGATCTGGACGAGGGAATTGGATGTAATATCTCCAAATTTGCAGACGACACAAAGCTTGGTGGCAGGGTATGCTGTGAGGAGGATGTCGTGAAACCCCAGTACGATTTCAACAGGTTGGGTGATGGGGCAGAAACATGGCAAATGCAGTATAATGTGGATAAATGTGAGGTTATCCACTTTGGTGGCAAAAACAGGAAAGCAGATAATTATTTGAATGGCAATAGATTGGGAGAAGGGGAAGTGCAAAGAGACCTGGGTGTTCTTGTGCACCAGTCGCTGAAGGTAAGCATGCAGGTGCAGCAGTTGGTTAAGAAGGCAAATAGTATTTTGGCCTTCATAGCAAGAGGGTTCGAGTACAGGAACAAGGATGTCTTGCTGCAGTTGTACAGGGCCTTGGTGAGACCGCACCTTGAGTATTGTGTGCAGCTTTGGTCACCTTATCTGAGGAAGGATGTTCTTGCCATGGAAGGAGTGCAGCGAAGATTCACCAGGCTGATACCTGGGATGGCAGGAATGATGTATGACGAGAGATTGTGTCGATTTGGCTTATACTCACTGAAGTTTAGAAGATTGAGAGGGGATCCCATCGAAACCTATAAAATTCTGTCAGACCTGGACAAACCAGATGCAGGAAGGATGTTCCCGATGGCCGTGGAGTCCAGCACCAGGGTTCATAGTCTAATGATAAGGGGTAAGCCATTTAGGACTGAAATGAGGAGGAATTTCTTCACCCAGAGAGTGGTGAACCTGTAGGATTATCTGCCACAGAGGGCGGTGGAGGCCAGTTCATTAAATATATTCAAGAAGGGGTTGGATATATTTCTTAAGGCTAAAGGGATCAAGGGATATGGGGAGAAGGCAGGGACAGGGTACGGAATTTGGATGATCAGCCATGATCTCATTGAACGGCGGAGCAGGCTCGAGGGGCCGAATGGCCTACTCCTGCTCCTATCTTCTATGTGTCTATGTTTCTATGTGGGGCTTGAGTTTGCTACCGCTGAGACCCGGCTGACACCTAAACTCAGTTCATTCTGCTGGAGCGAAATGACGGAGATAAAGAGAAGGATGACAGTGGAGTAATATTTCAACTTGCCGCCCAAGAATAAACAGGAAATCGTTATCGACTGTCCGTTATAGAAACAACCCGATTAATGTTGCCATCGATTTCATAGGCAATTAAAATCATGCAGTGTCTATAATGAGCGCTGGATCGATAGAATCATATATTCTTAGAAATTATGCCCTGTCTACCTAAGTCCAGGTCATTATTATTATTTATATAATAGAGCAGTGAATGTAACCTCAGACAGCACATTACAGCCCATCCCTGGGAAACGATATACCACGGCCCGGCCAAACCTTCCCATACACTGAGCACAAGCACAGCAAGAACAGGCACAGCAGCATTTGCCGAGGAACCAGAGTGAGTAACATTTTCTTTTATCTGTGATAGTTGTCAATATAATTTGGTGTCACTGTGTTTGCAACAAATGCAGTTGTGAGTTACTCTGTTGTATATAAATACATTTTGTTTATGTGTGTTAGTGTTTATGTATTTGAATGCAATAGTTGTATTTATAATTGTACTGCGGTTCATCTGCGTTCGTTATAAATGTATTTTCTGTGTATATTTTTGCATCTATATTACTTGTAAATAACTCGCAAATAAATGCAAATAAAATTATAACACAGCGATACACAGAGATATTTTCATAAATAAAACAGAGTTACAAACAAACATATTTATAATAACACAGAGATGAACACAAGTGATTTGATGACTGAGGCAGTGACACACAATTTCATTTACAACTCACAGAATGATACACAAAGATATGTATAAATCTCACGCATGTATAATGTAAATTCATTAGATCAAATAAACAGATACACACAAAAATAAAGCAGGGCTGTAGAGAAAAATCAGTGGAGTCTGAATAATTGATCATTTCTTGCCGAGAGCCGGCACAGACAGGATGGGATGAATGGTCTCTTTCTGTGCTGAATGATTTGATGATTCGATGACTTCTCGCTTATAAGAAAGGTGGAAAAGGCAGCTGTGTGATGGGCACACTGAGACTTCACAACGCCTGCACGCTGCTCTCGTGGCGTAATCGGTGAGCTCGCCGTCCAGGCTCGGGATATACCGAGGTTGTGAGTTCCAGCCTTACCTAGAGCATTTGCTTGTGACATTTCTACAGGATTCGCAGGTGCAATTGTTGTGTCCTCAGGCTGCATCTACTTATTAGCTGTTCCATGTGAGCACTGAGGTTCCTCTGGCCCACAATGTTGCAATAGCAGATGGGAGCTTTACTGATTTATCGGAGGGAGTGGAGGCGTTTTCACACTTAAATCAGTAATTCTGATGTAAAGAATAACGTGTCAAAAACAGACTCGATTCCAACGCAGAAACAAGACATTTGTCACAAACGGGAGAATGTGTAAACTCACGGGTTATCTGCACATGTTTCCTGCAGCATGTTCAACAGCAACAAGGATTCTCCAGAACAAGGTGCTGAGAATGTTGCGCTCAGTGATGTAATTACTCACGCAGTTGACTTCTCGCTGATTCTATTCTATAGAATCATTCAAAGGTTGTCGATTCGAGTCCCACCAAAGGCCAATTTTAGGACTGGGTTCATTAGTTCCGGCGCTGGAAAGTGACATTTTGCAGCAAAACCACAACTGTCTGCTCTCTGGCCGTGCAGCACCTGCCGCTTGCAGCTGCGATGGCCGGAAGAGTTAATGCGTTGGGCTTGAAATCCACTCGGGTTTTCCTGCTCGTTGCAATAATGTTTAAAGCTCCGTTCAATGCTCGAATAAATAAGAGCTGCAGCTGCCGGGCTGCATTTACCCCTCCCAGAGCCTGCGAGATCCGCCAGCGAGGAAGGCACCTTTAAATTGTCGCCCAATGCTCTTTTATAATATTTCAAAAGACGGGAAGGATTGCCCCTCAAGCTGCAATATTCTTTATTTGTTATTTTCTTCGCCTACATCTCTGTATCTCTCCCTGTCTCTTCCTCTTGTCTTTCTCTGTTTTTCGCTGATTGACTACTCAGGCTTCCATGGATCGCCAGGGCTGATCTAACCCGCAGTAGGGGCAGAAAAGCGTAAAGACTGAAAGAACATGCAGTCTGGCAGAGCTGGACGTCCAGCAGATTGACTTTTCTGCTGAGCAGGCAATGAGCCACCTTCTTGAAAATGGTTCGCCAGTCCAGCTCAGAGAGGATTTAGCCTCATGAAAGTAGGATGGAACTGGGGCCACTTCTATAACAGTAAGTGTAGGGGGCATTTTCCTTTCCTTGAATAACATAAATGATTCAGTCGCAGTTTTGCTGCAGAATTTGGATGAGCCGAGCCAATCACATGGAGTTGAAGCAATTTATCCAGTCAGTTAAATGAGTGGCATTTCAAGAACAAGAAGAAATCAACATGACTTAGTCAGTGACTGCGTCACAAGATGCATAAGGTGTTTACCTTCGGTGTGTTTCATAATGTTATCAGAAAATTGCAGTTTCGAGTCGTGTGGCGGTCGGTTTGCACACTGGCTTCCAACCTGGGTCGGAACTGTTTCACAGCTGCCCACTTCTAACAAGCACTGACCTCATGCAACGAAAATACCTACATTTCTTTTGCTCACAGGCGCTGGCTCTACATTTTCAACATTGCGAGTCTGGGTGCACGGGCAGGACTTGCGGGAAAGGGTAAACTTTTCCTCTTATATTAAGGGAGCGGAGGAGCAGATGCGAGATGCTGTTCAGCCAAGAGGTGTGGAAGGGGAAAGGGGCGGAGAGACGGTGGGAGTGAAAGGGGCAGCGAGTCGGCCACGGTCGATAGAGCAGAAGGATTGAGGGTCAGAAGAGCAGAACAGGCTGGAAACAAAGAGCAAGTGAGGATCAGCCAGTGTGGAGACAAGCGAACGAAGGACGCGTTAGTTTGGTTGGTTGGAGTGCGGTGCTTATAATGCTCAGGGTTCCATCCCCCTTTGAGTCAGAGGGAGTTGTGCTAAGATTATGTTCACAGAAGGAGAAGTCACAGAAGGAGGCCATTTGGCCCATGGCACCTGTGCTTCCTCTTTGGTAGAGCTTTTCAATTAGTTCAAATACCCTGATTTTTTTCTATTGCCATGTAAAGATTTCGCTTCCAGTGTTGATCCAATTCCCTTTTGAAAGTTATGATTGAATCTGCTTCCAACATCGTTTCAGGCAGTGCATTCCAGATCACAACAACTCACCGTATAAAACAATGGTCCCTTATGTTGCCTCTGGTTCGTTTACCAATCAGCTTCAATCTGTCTGCTCTGCTTACCAACCCTTCTGCCACTGGAAACAGTTTCTCGTTATTTACGATCACAAAACCGTTCATGATTTTGAGCACTCCGGTCAAATCTCCTCTTAACCTTCCTTGCTCTAAACTAACCCAGCTTCTCCAGTCTCTCCACATAACTGAAGTCCCTCATCCCTGGTGTTTCTAGTAAATATCATCAGTTCATTTCTTCACTCGCATAATTAATTTAAGTGAAATGTTTATATGGAAAAGCACGAACAGAATAGAAAAAGGAGAGAGAAATAAATAGGGAGCAAAATGGAAGTGAATGTTTGGAGGTTAAAAGAACAGAAGATCTGAGTTTTATTCTCGATCAGTGAGAGGAATCCTTCGCTCTCTCGGAATTGTGTGGGTCAATTTACTGATAAGTTATTTCTCTCCTTAAATGCCGTCTGAGCGGCTGAGTTTTCAGCAATTTCTGTTTCTGCTTTTTATTATTTCTCGGCATCACCTGTTCTTTACTCGACCCACCACCCGGCATCTGGTGGTTCGGATTCGTCGGCGAAGTTTCGATGTCCCGACGGGGAAATAAAGTAAATTGAACCTTATTAAATTATATGAAATTCTGTGAAAGATGAATAATTGTTGTAATCGCCATTGACAACTGCTAACTTTCTGTTTCATACTGATGGAAATACATGGCAACCGTGTGACAGTGAAATCTTAATCATTTTTTATGCTTTGCTTGTGATGAACTTTCATTCGTTCTCATTTCACAGACTGGATTTTCAGACTCTGGTTAATAAATGTTCGGTGCAGCCGTTATTAAAAGTAACAGGAGCGGCCGATTGTCGCCCCCTTTTCACAAGAGATAATTCAACCTTGGAGGTTCATCTGGAGCAAGTTCTAAATAATGTTTCAAGCCCAGGAGCGAACCGGGGACATTTTGCGTGTGAAGCAAATGTGATAACCACTACACTACGGAAACCTCTGCTCGGGTAACAGACCGCAAGTCAGAGGACGTGTTCAAGGAAAAGGTGAATCGCTGAGTCACCTCTCTCTGCACTGACAGAGATTGTGTTACTTCTCCATTAAACACCATCACTCCTGTCCCACACTGAAAATCTCAATCCTTCTCCTCCCTTCTCTTTCACAAACATTTCACTGATCAAAGCTACACAAGCCACACAGGGAAAATATCTTAATTTCACAATCATTAAAATCCCGAGGGAGTTGTGAGGACAGACTGACGAAACCTGCGTCTGGTCCTCAAAGGCGGTGTGTGGAGGCTGTGGGTGTATTGACATCCTGAGAGACAGCGACAGCCCCGTGACACAGAGCGATGGCAGCAACTCAGAAATGTGGCCATTCAGGCCCATAAATAGGCAGACCCTGAGTCACAGTAGTTAGTCAGTCAGGCGGGTCGGGAGGTGTGCACTCAGCAAACGAAGAGCTGGAGAATAAGACAGACGTTCAATCAGACGGATAGAGCGGGAGACAAAGATACAGACAGGCAGAGAAGCTGGCTGTGAGTCAGCCCGCAGAGAAGCTGACTGTGTCCTTTCCCTTTTACCCTGATTTGTCAGTAATAAGTTAAAACAACGTCTGGTTCAGTCCTTTCCTTTAACCCTGTACAGCAGCAGTAACAATAACTTTGTGGATTTTTGGGTTGTGCCGAATCCAAGTCCGTTCCCCAGGCTCCAGGAGAAATTCCCAAATTGCCGGGTACTTTGTATCAAGCAGCAGTTAGCAGCAAAAAGTCTAGTAATGGGAGTAGTGGGACTGAGAAATACTAAAACAGCCGACACCCTGTAAAACAGAGCTCCACGTATCAGGTTAAATAAATTACTGAACTGCCAGAGTGGAGGTCAGATGAGGGTTGAATTGTATTCCAATTCACTTAATCTAAACAACTTTTAAAGAAGTGAAGGGATTGGATTCCTGAGCCTGTGTGGGAGCTGCACCCGAATCGGAGCCGTTCAGTAAAGAGAGACCGGCAGACGGTTCCCAGACACGGCTCAGGCCGGGGCCGGCAACGGTTGGATTAGAGAGCGGGGATCCTGCACTGTTGTTGAGGCGGTCTGGCTGTTGCTGCTTTCGCGACTCGCACTCCGAGAGCCCGGGCGGCTCTCCGCATCGATCTCCCGCACAAAGATCCGGCTTAAGTGCCTGACGGTGGACCTCGTGGCGACTCCAGGTCACGGAGGTTTCACAGCATCAGGTTCCTGGGTTTATATCAGCGCAGTGTTAGAAGGATGGGCTGTTCAAAGTTGGTGGAACACATATTTTTTCAGAATTAAGGGCTGGTTCTGCTCAATGATGACGCTCAGGATCCTGATGGTCTCCGTAATGGCGATTAGATCAAATCCATTTATTTCTATCTGTGCTCTTAGTTCATCTATTTTGATACAAATGCTTTGTGCATTCAGTTATAGTGCCGTTATCTTTAACTTGTTTTCTGTTTTTCCCCTGATACCACCTTAGACTCTAATGCCCTATTACCGTTATTAAATCTCTGTCCCTTCCTGACCCACTCTGCTTATTATTTTTACCCAAATCGCTATTCTGCTCTGCAGTCTTGGTATTGCGCTTACCCTTTTGAATTATTTACTCTTATTGAATCCTCCCGCCCCCTTCATTAGTTTAAACCCTGTCTACCGCCTCAGTTATATGGTTCGCCAGGACACTGCTCCCTGCCCTGTTTATGTGGAGCCCGTCCCAACGGAATAGCTCCCTCTTTTCCCCAGGACTGCGGTCAGTGCCCCATGAAGTGAAACTGTTGCGCCCCACACTATTTTTCTGCCACGCTTTTAACCTCTAATCTGTTTGTCCCTACACCAATTTGCACGTGGTTCAGATAATAATTGAGAGATTATTAACGTTGATGATCTGCTTTTTAATTTGAATCCTAGCTATTAAAACTCCCTCAGCAGAACCTCATTCCTCGTTCTACATGTATCGTTGGTTCCTACGTGGAACACGACAACTGGATCCTCCCGCTCTCACTCCAAGTTCCTCTCCAGCCGCGCGCTGATGTCTTTAACCCTGACACCGGACAGGCAACACACCATCTAATCTCCCGCTGCGACGGCAAGGAACAGAATCTATCCCCTGACTATAGTGTCCCCAACACCTGCAACATTTTTTTTCACTCCACCATTGAAATGGCCTCCTGTACCAAGGTGCCATGTTTAGTTTGCTCATCCAAACTGCAGAATTTACATACGGGAAGCAAGAACCTCGTACCTGTTGGATAAAGGAAAAGGCTGAGGCTCCTCCAGCACTGCACCTGGGGTCCCCTTACCTGCCTGGGTCGCAGTCACACACTCCCATCCATGACCACTAACCAGACCTATACCACTACCTAACCTAACGGGCGTGACTGCCTCCGGGGTCAAAGTTTCGAAGCAACTCTCTCCATCCCTGATGCCCCGCAATGTCTGCCCCTCGGACTCCAGCTCAACAAATCTGAGCTGAAGTTGCTCGAGTTTCAGACACTTACTGAAGATGTGGTTGTCCGGGATCACGAAGATCTCCACCATCTCCCACGTGCTGCAGTTGTGTCCAACTCCTGTACTGCCATCGCTATATAACCTTGTAATTATTTCCTTAGTTAATTAAAATTAAGTTAACATTTGCGGTTCCTTTTTAAACTGCTCCAATTCCCGCTCTTTTACTCTGCTCTGTTCCTTGTTTATTTGTTTATTACCTGATTAATATAATTATTTACTTAACACATATTTAATAGAGAGATATTAATTTAATGAAAGTTCGGAATCTTTTAATGTTAGTATCCTCCATTTAGTTAATTTAAATTTCATTGCCTTAGGTCCGATTAATGAATTACAAAATAATCTTGTGATGGAATAATCTCCACTTGCCTGGATGAGTGCAGCTCCAACAACAATCTCGAAACCATCCAAGAAAAAGCAGCCCGTTTGATTGGCACCCTCTCCACCACCTTAAACATTCACTCCCTCCACCACTGGCGGACCGTGTCTGCAGTGTATACCATCTACAAGATGCACTGCAGCATCTTGCCAAGGCTTCTTCGGCAGCACCTCCCAAACCCGCGGCCTCTTCCATCTAGAAGAAAAAGGGCAGCAGGCACATGGATCACATTCAAGTTCTACTCCAATTCACTAACCATCCTGAGTGGAAAATATAAAGCCCTTACTTCAGCATCGCTGGGTCAGAATCCTGGAACTCCTTCCTTAATGTAAGAAGTCACACAACACCAGGTTATAGTCCAACAGCTTTATTTGAAATCACAAGCTTTTGGAGTGCTGCTCCTTCGTCAGGTGAAGTGGAGAAATGCATAAAGACACAGCTTATATAGTCAGAGAATCATGTCAGATGTTTACAGGTAATGTTTCCAACTGCCATTTATCACACCTCGGCAGAGAGATAATCACAGCAGTCAAAGGCCCCATTGCCACTGGACATGCCGACCCTGTTCTGGGCACCAATGGTAAGGACCTGACCTTTTGGACCTCTCTCGTTCCACTTGCGCATCAGATCAACATCCTTTGCCACTGTCCGACCAATGCGGTGAATGGCACCACTCATGCCTCCCTCGCTGATGCCCTGTCCTCACTCTAAAGCTACTCTTGTGCCTTCCTGCTTTCAGCTGGTGAGGCACCAGGTGAGGAGGATGTCCCCGAAGCTGCCAGTGTCAGCCCCTCGTTGTCGTCATCGTCGGAGGAGGAGGAGGAAGAGGAAGGCGGCCCATCAGTGGCACCCTCAGCCATGCCAACCCATGGCGATGTAGGGGACACGTCTTCCCTGGAGGGGAGCCTGGGGGAAGGGTCGGAGGGGAGTGCAGTTCCTGGGCCCAGCGGCCTGCAGCAACACGGGAGGGGTGGAGAAGCTCGGCGGCCTTCTCCCCAGAGGGTGAGTGCGGCCTCCAGTCCGGTGACGGTCAGCGCAGAGGAGGTGCGCCTCCTCGAGGAAATGGCCGTCGACTCAGAGCGCAGGCACACGGAGCTCATGGGGGTAGTGGCACGGATGCCTGACGTCATAGAGTTATTGGCGAAGATTGTCAAGGAATTCGGGGCATCACAGGCCAGAAGTCTGGAGCAGTTCGGCACAGCTCATGACAGGAGTCTGCAGCAATTCGGGGCAGCTCAGGACAGGAGTCTGCAGCTATTCGGGGCAGCTCAGGCCAGGAGTCTGGAGGAAGTTGCTGCAGCTCAGGCCAGGAGTCTGCAGGAAGTGGGGGCAGCTCAGGCAGCTAGTAGCCAAATGATCAGTGGTGCTGTCCAGTCACTGGCTGCTCTGATGCGGTCACAGATCAGGGCAACACGGGCACTAACTGCTGCCACACTCGCTGCGTCAGCCAGGCATCGCCAGGGCACCCGCCGCACTGCAGCAGCACAGCGGTCTGTCCTTCAGCAGATTGCTGCGCATGCTGCAGTGCTGGCCCGGGCGAGTGCCAGTGTCTCAGGCGACCAGCGAGCACCTGCCATCAGCCAGCTTGCCCCCATTCCTGCAGCCGCCACTGCCACTCCCCCAGTGGAGCTGCCACGAGCTGCTGGACAGACTGATGCTGCCCAGCCACAGCTGCAGCAGTCACCAGCCGGCCCCTCGAGGGCCAGAGCTCATCTAGGCCGACCCCCAAGGGCATCTGCCGTCACGCCATGTGCCCCTCAGGAGCCTTCCCCCAGCCTTGCTGTAGCCATTGGGCTCACTTTGAGGAGGAGCAGCAGGGCGGGCAGGGGCCACACAAAGATGGCCAAGGCATCGCCCTCGTGGGCCAAAGAGTAGAATGTGTGGGCAGATGTGTTTGTTTTTGGAGGCCGAGAGTTTGATGTTAGTTTTTTGAAGGCCGAGGATGTGATGTTTGTTTTTTACGAAGGCCGAGGATGACAGCCATTTTTGTTTCACACTCTTGTTAATCCTCTCCAGGTTGTGTTAGCGAGTAATGTGTCTGACTGTTTTTTAGGGGTTTCTTCTGTTTTTGTTTTTCATGTGGGAAGGGCTCTGAGTTTGTGCAATAAACAATTTTCTTTATTCATATTGTCCATGTTTGAACGTTGAAGTTTTGGTTGCCTTAACCAGCTGAGGGCTTGCGGAGCGGCTGCATTCATGTTCTTTCATTGGCACAAGCCATTCCCTGACAGGGGGCTGAGAACCTACGTTCAATAAGCCGCCAGCGGGTGGCCCTTGCACCTTGTGCGTCCCTCCTGTGCTGGTCCTCCTCCTCCTCCTCCTACTGCTCCTCCTGCTCCTCCTCCTGAGGTGGTGCTCCAACCTGAGGTGGCAGTGCCTGAGTCCTGCGGATAGCCAGGTTGTGCAGCATGCAGCAAACGACCACGAAATGGGAGACTCGCTCTGGTGAATACTGCAGGGCTCCGCAGGCAGCGGAACCGTTGCTTCAGGACACCAATTGTTTGTTCAATGATGTTCCTGGTCGCTTGATGGCTCACGTTGTATGCCTCTTCAGCAGGGTTCCTGGGCGCGCGGAGCGTGGTCATGAGCCAGGTACACAAAGGATAGCCTTTGTCCCCGATAAGCCATCCTCTTGGGTGAGGCTGTGCCTGGAACATGTCAGCCACAGTTGTCTGTCGCAGGATAAAGGCATCGTGGCTGCTGCCTGGAAAGCAGGCATTGACAGCTAGGATGCGCTGCCTGTGGTCACACACCAGCTGTACATTGAGGGAATGGTAGCCCTTCCGGTTGCGGTAATCCTCGGCATTCTCCAGAGGTGCCCGCAAAGCCACATGCGTGCAGTCAATGGCGCCCTGCACCATGGGGAAGTCCGCTATTCTTGAAAATCCCATTGCCCGCTGCTGCTGCTTCTCCAGGGTCATGGGGAAGGCGATGAATTGACGTCTCCTTCGGAAAAGGGCATTGGTCACCTGGTGGATGCAGCAATGCACGGCAAACTGGGAGATGTTAGCAATGTCCCCAGCAGCGGATTGGAAGGAGCCGGTGGCATAGAAGTTCAGAGACACCGTCACCTTCACTGCCACCGACAGAGACGTCCTGCACCTCAGCTGTGGCCACAGATCTCTGTGAAGCAGCTGGCAGATCTCTGTGACCACCTCCCTTCTGAATCGCAGCCTCCTAACACACTGCTTGTCAGACATGTTGACATAGGAGAACTGCTGGCGGTATACCCTGAGTGGGTAAGGCCTCCCTTGCCGACGCCTGTTGCCCCCTCTGCACCTAGCCAGGGCTGCCACTCTCTCACGGTGTCTGTGAGCCCTTTGGACGTAATGCTGAAAGCCAGCGTTGACAGCCCCCATAATATGCTGGCAAACAATGAATTATCAATGAAGGCAAAGAGAATTGCAAAGCTGTGGCCTGAAGCCAAAAATACCTGTCCTAGAAGAAGGGTCCAACCCGAAAAGTCAACTCAAATTTCTCTCCATGGATGTTGCCTGACCTGCTGAGATTTTCCAGCATTTTCTGTTGTTATTTCGGATTTCCAACATCTGCAGTATTTTGCTATCAAAGCTGTCCTAGTGTTGGGCCAAAGCAGTAAGCTCTCTACCTTGGTCTCTATCCAGAAATCCGTCTCAAAAGAGTGAGTGCTGCAAAATGGCTGGCCTTTCTAGTGCAGGGGAAGTGCCCTTTAATTTGCACTCCCCGCGGCCCACATTGGCTGTGCACCGTTCCACTCCACAGTCCTTAGGGCCGCCAGGCGCACAATGGGGCGGCGCGACTGAAGTTCCGGGTTGGGGTGCACAAAGGGCGTTGCACAAGGAAATGACGTCATGATCTGCGCGCGCAGCTGAGCGCATGCAAGGACTTTGCGCCAGCGCTAAATGTTTTCTGAAGTTGGGGGGAGGCGCAGATCGCGCTGCGCCCGGGCGCTAAGCGCCTAGCGCTGGAGATCTACTCCTCCTAAGGCGCTAACGGCTGGTGCACGCAACTGAATTTCTAGGCCTATGTGTTTTAAAAGCAACGTTTTTTTGAAAGACGCAGAAAGCGGGAAAAAGAAAGGAAAAGTTTGGAATCAAGATGGCGGCGACTCACCTCGGTTCAGAACGATAAGGCCCACCCACACATGCACCGATTGGTCGACCGTCAGGTCACCAAAGCGTAGGATTGGTCAATCGTCCCGTCACTCGGCCGTTGGAGGGCACGGCCGCACGTGCCAGGAACCCGGCGTACCATTGGTCGACCTCGAGGTCACTCTGTCGCTAATGAGTGGATAATGAGATGCTAATGAGCGGAATTTTGAACGTTTTTCGGATACCGCGGGCGCGATTTTCGTCCGGCCGAAACGTAAATACGCTTACCACCGTTTTGGAAAGGTAAGCTTTCTTTCGACGTAACGCACGTGTAGGTACGCTCTATAACGTTCGAGCGCATAGCCGGACAGACGCACACGTGAGGATAGACAGAAGGACAGACAGACAGAACGATCCGTTTATATATATAGATTTGTTTCAATCGCACATTTCTACAGAGCTGTTAAGATTACGGCAGAACACTTCTGATCCAAATGCACCGCATCAGTGGGCCATTATATCACACTTAAACCCTCATTGGCAGCTGTGTAGCGCTGCCCGTCGCTCACGCACCTCCACTCATTGGAGAGAAGCGTCAACCAGCACGAAAACAAAACCCAGTTCTTCAGTTACCAGGCCCTCTATCAAAAAATTCTCCAAGCACATTTCATGAACAATCGGACCGCCATCCTTTCGAAGGCTGGCCCTGCTTTCACAGCGCTTGACTGTCGAGCGGTCTCACAGCTCTAAATGTATCGACTGGTTTCAAGGCACTCATGTACATTGGTGTGAATGGGACATGTGTCCCCAGGAACAGCGGTGGTAGCAGAGAGAACAAAACAGCGTAAGTACAATAGAGTGAATGTTAGATTCAGGCAATGCTGCAGTAAAGTGACAATGAAATAAAAGGAGTAAAGTGATGGATGGCTATTGATTGTAGAAGGAAGAAAAATCTGGGAGAAGAGGCGGGTTTGAATTATGGATCATCAAGCTCAGGCATGTGAGAGCACGGGGTTTGAAGGAGTAAATACGTTTTCACCAGCAACAAAACATTTTTTTTCATGTCTTAAAGATTGATTTTTCAGTCTGTTCCATTAGCAGGTGCCGCAGAGAACAGAAGATATAAAGTGAGCTGTGACGTGATTCAAGTTTGAACCGAGGTTACTGCGGCCACAATGGCGCCACACGTCAGCTTCACGTATTTTTTCTGACCACAGCATAGTTGCGCATGGCACGGATATCTTTGCTGTTAGATATTAATGAAATGCGACGTATGTTTGCAGCTGTTGATGTTTATGTCCTGCAACATCATAGGAACATAGAAGCATGCAGTGACCATTCAGCCCTCGAACCTGCTTCGCCATTCAATTAGATCATGGCTGATCTGTGTCTTAACTCCATTTACCTGCGATGATTCCATAAACCTTCGCATTCTCGCCGAACACACATCTATCGATCTCAATTTTGAAATTGTCAATTGACCCAAGCCTCAACAGCTGTTTTGGGACCAGGGGTCCAGAATTCCACTAGCCTCTGTTTGAAGAAACGCTTCCTTACATCATCCCTGAACGGGGTAGCTCTAACTTTAAGGTTATGTCCCATTGTGCTGGACCCTCCCACCACAGGAAATCGTTTATCTCTCTCTTACACCTATCTGTTTGCAACTGTGACTGAAGTCCACACCCCAGAACATTAACTGTCCCTCTGATCCTGTCCCTCTAATTTGTATTTTGAGCCCATGCCTCTTTCCCTGATGATTCTTTGCGGCCTGTCTCTACAATTGGATTTGTTGTAGATCACTGGCAGCAGGAGGCAGAAGCGAGCGGGATTTGGGCGCTGACAGGGACTGCTGCTTCTCATGCCTGTCTCACCCCCCGCGAGAGCTGGCGGTGTTTGAAAGCCTTCATGTGTTACAAAGTCAAGATTTAAGAAGTGGCGTCTCAAAGTACCACCATATGAAGGAAGAGCCTTTAAATGGGGGTATTTGAGACACAACAGCATTTCGGGAACCCGTCTGAATCCAGATTATGAGACTACTTGTTCGAATCACGCCCATGTCGTGGCTACTTTTACACCAGATGTGTGTGTGAATAAATCGAAACCCCTCACAATAAACACTGTCACCTTTCACTGTTTAGTGGGCGCGTTTCTCGGAGCGATGTGTCTGATTCTCTCATTTATGCGTTTGTAAAATTTCTGGAAAAGACGGAGGTGGAAATGATTTACAGGGAATTCTTCTTAACATATCTTCAAGCCTCGCTTTCACCCACAAAGTAGCACAAATTCACAGATTCAGAATGCTACAATGTAATCGGCATTGAGGTGCAATGGATAGTGCATTGGACTTCTAGTTAATGGTGCAAAGGTTGTGGATTCGAATCCCACCGGAGTCGCTGTTCAGCCAGGTTTTGGTGATTAACTTTGGCAGCAAAACCACAACGCGTTCACTGATGTCCCTCCAGGACTGGGAATCGCTAATGAGGCCGCTTGAATTGTGATTAATTAACATTTCAGCTTCAATCTGCCCACCTCCTGGAAATATTTTCTTTAATGCACGTGTGCTGTGTCGACAAACCCTGTGCGTTCTGTCCTCTGGAGCGCAAACATTGTCTGGAGAAAAGACAATCCGAACATCTGGAACGGGAAACAGACATCATTTGAACCTTGGTACCTCTCCCATATCAATCAATGGAACCCGGCCAGCGAGAATCAAACCCCGAGACCAACGAGCCGCTGGAAACGAAGCCGTAAGATTTCGGTGCCCCCCAGAGCCAACCAGCCATCCTTTCAGACCGCTTCTGTCCATCCAATCTCGCTTCCTTATCAAGTGGTTAAGGAAATATTTCAAGTCAACAATATTAGCCTCACTTCACCAGATTCGGTTTGAAAGTGCTAATTTTACTTTTCTCAATTACTTTCCCTGCCGTCTAAGTCATTATTTCTTTATTTACCCTTTACTGCTGGTGTTGCAGGTTCGGGGCAATTCCATCCGGGGTTTTATTTTCTTCCAAATGAATGAAACAACGCGCACGGTCCCCCAAACAGCAATATCATAATGATCAGATCATCTGTTTTTGTTAGGATGGCTGAGAGACGTCAAGATTGGGAGATATTTATATGCTCTGTATTTAGCTTTTATTTCTCCATCTCCTTCATCACTTTTCTCCATTTTTTGTCTCTGTCGGTGCCAGGTGAACATTTGATTTGATGCATTTGTCCTAAACTGATGCCATTTGCACATCTCGGGGCGGTCATACACGCTCTGTCTGTCTGTTACTGCTTATGACCATTACCGGGAACAGGCCGCCAGTTAAACATTTACCAGCAAACCACAGAACGACAAATAAACAAAAATATGTGTTATGCCGCCCCAGAGCAAACGTGCAATGGATGTTATTCAAAATAAAGTTCCCGCTGATATGGTGTGCGTCTATTTGTGAGTCGATATTTGCACCAAATCTAACCAACTGAGCCCTTCCGTTTTAAACAGTCACAGAGTGATCCGGGACTGTCAGCACTCCCGATTTAAACAGACATTGAGTGATCCGGGACATTGTACTGCCCATTATTTGTCTCTCAATCAATGGCACTAAAACAGAAATTCTCGTCTTTAAGGTTGATAAATATTTTTGAAATTACATTGCCTCCTAAACGAGAAATGAATGTTTCTGCTCCCTAATCATTTGCCTATGTTCCCGCCAGTCTTTCATTCGGTGCCAATCTCAGAAGAAGGGGATATAAATCACCGATTTGCGATCTCTGCTCCACCTTCTTTCAGGAAGTTGAAGAATTCTAGTGGTCTGTTTTAATTTTAAGAACATATGAGCAATGCAGGGGCAGAGACCAGAATCACCATGATGGTTTTGACAACATTGCATTTCAAAGCCGATTTTACATATGATTTACTGAAATGCTTGGAAAGCTTATCAGCATCAAACGTGCAACGCAGTAACGACCAGAATTGGATTTGAACCCATGCCTGCAGCGTACAATAGATTAACATTTAATTGGCCTTATCCTCTCGACCACCTCGTCCCACCAAAGTAGCACTCTCAGCCATTCCATTTCCTGCTCTGTGCATCTACGCAGAAATACTCTGAAAGAAAGTCCACTTCATCGCTTATCCTGCCCGTGCACACAGAGCTACAATGTTGAAAATGTACAATCAGCTTAATGTAAGCAAAAGGCCTTCCGATGCTTCAGGTGAGCGACTGTCAAAAATGGTCTGTTTGAAGCCAGATTCAGAACCGAAAAAAGTGTCGCCCAGTTAATTAAATGACCGCGGCCGGACATGGACCTGCAATCATCCGATAAATGAAGGATTTGCAGTGAAGGCAGACGCATTATCCATTAGGCCATGCACCCGCTGAACCTCTTTTTATGGGGAGAATTGTGAGCAGATTGAAGGTAACTGCTCAAAAAAAGAAGTGGATTTAGCAAAAGATAAACATATTACAAATTAATGAACAATTCCTCTGCGAGCTGGGTTCGCACCAGCGCAGGGAAACCGAATGCAAATGAGAACACAACCTCGGTGGCTCGCTGTTCTAGGGGTATGATTTTCGCTTAGGGTATTTCAATGCTCAAAATGCGAGAGGTCCTGGGTTCAAATGACGGACGAGCCCCACCACATTTAGTTAAAGCTTAACAACTCGGTCATCAAAACTGAAATGGCTTTCGTTTTAAAAAGACAAACACACTGAATGATCCGGGACTGTGAGCTCTGCCGTTTTAAACAGACACAGAATGATCCGTGACTGTGAGCACCCCGGTTTAAACAGACACAGAGTGCTTTGCAACTGATGATGAAGCCGCCCATTGGATACATGGCCTGATATTCAATGCTTATGAATTCGATGGCAACATAAATCGGGCTGTTTTTATGACGGGTGGCCGATCACGATGCCCGATTTATTCTTGGCCGCTAAGTTGAAAGTTTACTCCATTATCATTTTCCCTTTATTTCCGTCATTTCACTCCAACCGAATAAATTGAGTTTAGTTGTCAGCCGTGGTTCAGCGGCAGCAAACTCAAGCCCCACTCCAGAGACTTGAACACATAATCCTGGCTGACACTCAAGTGCAGTACTGAGGTAGTGTTGCACTGTTGGCGGTGCCGTCTAAGACGTTAAAGCGAGGCCTCAGATCCCATGAGAATATGACGAAAAGAACGATGATTTCTCGCCCATTATTTATCTCTCAACCAAAGACACTAAAACAGAAAATATCGTCATTAAGGTTGCTAAATATTTTTGAAATTACATTGCCTCCTAAACAAGAAATTTATGTTTCTGCTCCCGAATCATTTGCCTATGTTCCCGCCAGTCTTTCATTCGATGCCAATCTCACAGGAAGGAAGAGCTCTGAATCTTCGCTTCGCGACCTCTGCTCCACCTTCTTTCAAGAAGTTGAAGGATTCCATGTTTTAATTTTAACAAAATATGAGCAATGCAGGGGCACAGGTCAAAACCACCAGGGAGGTTTTGACGAAATTGCATTTCAAAGCCGATTTTATATCAGATTCCGAGAAATGCTCGGAAGGTTTATCAGCATCAAACGTGGAACGCAATAACGAGGAGGATGGGATTGGAACCCACGCATTCTGCGCACAATGTATAACAGTCCAGCGCCTTAACTTCTCGGCCACCTCGTCGCACCGATGCAACGCTCTCAGCCACCCCATTTCAGGCTATTTGCATCTAAGCAGAAATACTCTGAAAGAAAGTCCACCTCACCGTTTATCCTGCCCGGGCACATAGATCTACAATGTTGAAAATGTACAATCAGCTTAATGTAAGTAAAAGGCCTTCCGTTGCTTCAGGCGAGGGGCTGTCAAAAATGGTCGGTTTGGAGCCAGATTCAGAACAGAAAAAGTGTCGCCCAGGTAATTAAACAACGCCGGCAGGACACGGACCTGCAATCTTCGGATAATTGAAGGATTTGCAGCAAAGGCAGGCACCTTATCCATTAGGCAACGCACACGCTGATGCTCTAAGCCTCTTTTTACAGGGAGAATTGTGAGCAGATTGAAGGTAACTGCTCAAAAAAAGGAGTGGATTTAGCAAAAGATAGACATATTTCAAATAAATGAACAATTCCTCTGCGAGCTGGGTTCGCACCAGCGCAGGGTAACGAAATGCAAATTGCAACACAACATCGGCGGCTCGTTGGTCTAGGTCTATGATTCTCGCTTTGGGAATTTCACTGCTGAAAATGTGAGAGGTCCCGGTTGAAATCCCGGATGAGCCCCGCTACATTTAGGTAAAGCTTAACAACTCGGTCATCAAAGCTGAAATCGCTCTAGTTTTAAAAAGACTAACACACTGAATGATCCGGGACTCTGAGCTCTGCCGTTTTATACAGACACAGAATGATCCGGGACTGTGAGCACCCCGGTTTAAACAGACACAGAGAGATTCGCAAATGACCATGAACCGGCCCATTAGACACAGGCCTGATTTTCAATGCTTATGAAATCGATGGCAACATAAATTGGGCTGTTTCTATAACGGGCGGCCGATTACGAGGCCCGGTTTATTCCTGGCCGCCAAGTTGAAGGTTTACTCTCTCCGTCATTTCACTCCAGCTGAATGAACTCCGTTTAGGTGTCAGTTGTGGCGCAGCAATAGCAAACTCAAGCCCCACTCCAGAGACTTGAGCACATAATCCTGGCTGACACTCCAGTGCAGTACTGAGGTAGTGATGCACTGTCGGCGGTGCCGTCTTTCTAGTAAGGCGTTAAAACGAGGCCTCAGATCCCATCAGAGTATGTCGAAAAGAACGAAGATTTCTCCCCCATTATTTATCTCTCAACCAAAGACACTAAAACAGAAAATGTCGTCATTAAGGTTGATAAATATTTTTGAAATTACATTGCCTCCTAAACGAGAAATCTATGTTTCTGCTCCCGAATCATTTGCCTGTGTATCCGCCAGTCTTTCATTTGGTGCCAATCTCACAGGAAGGAAGAGTTCTCAATCACTGATTTGCGATCTCTGCTCCACCTTCTTTCAAAGGTCTGTTTTAATTTTAACAAGATATGAGCAATGCAGGGGCACAGGCCAAAATCACCAGGGAGGTTTTGACGAAATTGCATTTCAAAGCCGATTTTACGTATGGTTCCGTGAAATGCTTTGAAAGTTTATCAGCATGAAACTTGTAATGCAATAATGTCGAGAATGGCATTCCAACCCACGCCTGGAGCGCACAATGGATTAGCAACCCATCGCCTTAACCTCTCAGCCACCTTGGCGCACCAATATAGCGCTCTCAGCAACTCCATTTCTGGCTCTTAGCATCTAAGCAGAAAGACCCTGAAATAAATTCCACTTCACCGCTTATCCTGCCCATGGACACAGATCTACAATGTTGAAAATGTACGATCACCTTAATGTAAGTAAAAGGCCTTCAATTGGTTCAGGTGAGGGACTCTCAAAAATGGTAGGTTTGAAGCCAGATTCAGAACAGAAAAAGTGTCGCCCAGTTAATTAAAAGACCGCGGCAGGACACGGACCTGCAATCTTCCAATAACTGAAGGATTTGCAGTGAAGGCAGACGCTTTATCCATTAGGCCTCGTGCCCGCTGATGCAGCTGGTCCTCTTTTTATGGGGAGAATTGTGAGCAGATTGAAGGTAACTGCTCAAGAAAAGAAGTTGATTTAGCAAAAGATAAACATATTTCAAATTAATGAACAATTCCTCTGCGAGCTGAGTTCGCACCAGCGCAGGGAAATCGAATGCAAGTTAGAACACAACATCGGCGGCTCGTTTGTCTAGGGGTATGATTCTCGCTTAGGGAATTTCACTGCTGAAAATGCGAGAGGTCCCGGCTTGAAATCCCGGACGAGCCCCGCCACATTTAGTTAAAGCTTAACAACTCAGTCTTCAAAGCTGAAATCGCTCTCCTTTTAAAATGACTAACACACTGAATGATCCAGGACTGTGAGCTCTGCCATTTTAAACAGACACAGAAGTCCCGATAATCTGCCGTGTACGTAGTCAAGCCCTAGTCGAGTTAGACCGATCAACGTACAAGAGCTCCCTACTCCAATATGTCGATGATATAGTGATTGCATCAGAGGACGCCAAACGACACATAGGAGCATTTCTAGACACTCTCCTGATACTTAAGAAAGCTGGCTTCAAATGTAACCCCAAAAAGGCACAGGTTGGACTGTCCAAAGTAAAATATCTAGGACACGATATTATCCAGGGGTATAAGGTACTCCCACAGGAAGGAAATGCAGCCATAAAAGACAGTCCAAAGCCAGTGACCGTCCGTGGAGTAAGGAACGTGTTGGGACTATTTAACGACTGCAAGAATTTGCAGGGAAAGCAGAGCCAATTCAACGTTAGTTAAAGGGGGGAGACCCGCCACTGATAAGATAGAATGGGAATCGGAGCAGGACGAGGCTTATGCCAAATTAAAAGCAGCCCTGACGTCCGTACCCGCACGTGGATTGCCAAATCTAGTCAAAACATTCCATATGTACTATAGTATAGACGGGAACTTCTATAACGCCGTAGTCACCTAAGAGTACGGGGGAGATATGAGGCCAATTGCCTATTACTCCACCCAATAAACTCCCGTGGCTAAAGGAATGGCGAGATGCGTGGCGGGCCTCGACTGTGCCGCATGGGTGGTGCGGATATGCGAGCTCATCACTATGTCAGGGCAGCTGATATTACACACGCAACACACAATGGTGGACCTGCTCAGCACAGGCAAAATGAAGACTGTATCAGAGAGAGGGAGGGCGGCTTTGGAAGCAATATTGATACACGAGGACAGATCAGTCTAGATTATAAGGGAAAATAGAGTCAACCCCGCAGAGGGAATGCTATCAGAGGGTGAGGCTCACGAGTGTCAGTTAGTAATCGAAGAAGAGGTCAGGGGAGCCGTATCGAAAATCCCGAAAACACCTTTTATGTAGACGGATCTCGTCGATATATAAATGGGGAGCCACACATCGGTTGGACAGTAGTATTCCAGAACGGAGAAACAGTCGCAAAGGGCGGGCTTGAAGGAGGAACCTCAGTGCAGGTAGCAGAACTAGTGGCTCTCACGGAAGCATTGAAATTTGCAAAAGGGAAATGAGTAAATATATACAAAGACAGTAGATATGCGTTTGGGGTAGTGCATGATTATATGATAGCGTGGAATAGGAGAGGATATGTAACCTCCGGAGGAGGACAAATACAGCACGAAGAGGTTGTGAAAGACCAAGTAGAAGTGGTAAAAGGAGCAGAAAAGGTAGCAGTGATTAACATAAAGATAGACCGCACGATAGTGAGCGAGCAACAAAAAGTAAATATATTAGCTGACCAGGCAATAAGAGCAGCGGCGGCACAGAGAGGCCTATCCCCATAGCAGTAGGTAGAATAGGAGCAAAGGAAGTGAACATTAAAATAGTTCAAGAGGAGAACGAAATGGAGGAGCAGGAGCAGTGCACACAGAAAGGCGCAGCCAAAGGTAGAGATGGAATATGGAAAAAGGATCACAGGGTGTTATCCCCTCACTCTATTTAGGAGAATTTGTTGAAAATATAACATGACCCAGACCATGGGGGGTGGAATGTCATGATAGGTAGGCTAAGTATGGATTGGTGGTGGAGTGGAATGGGCCAAGGTGTGGCAAGGCACTGCAGACGCTGCATCACCAGTGGACAGCACAACCCAGGTAGGCCCATAAAGGTTAAAATGGCCCACCAGCCACGACCCCAAGGCCCCTGGGAAAACCTCCAGATAGACTTTACTGGACCCCTACCTAACAGCAGAGGGAAGAAATACTGCTAAGTGATCATAGGCCAGTTTACAATGTGGGTGGAAACATTCCCCACCAGAGACTGCAGTGCTCAGACTGTGGCCCGAATATTTGCATACGACGTGATACCGAGATGGGGGTTCCCGTTGCAAATTGATTCAGATCAAGGCACCTACATTACTGGAAAAGTAATGAAGGAAGCTTGTAAGCAACTGGGAGTAAGACAGAAATTCCACATCCACTATCATCCGCAAAGCTCAGGCATGGTAGAGCGAATGAACAGAAGCCTGAAAACAGCCTTAAGCAAGGCCATAGCCGAAACCGGACAGGGATGGGTGGATGTCCTCCCGTGTATCCTAATGGGGCTGAGAGCCACCTCATACAGGGTGACCAGACTGACACCATGTGAACACATGACTGGACGAGCCATGCATCTGCCGGAAGGAGTCGCATCTGGTAGCGAGTGACTAGGACCCATAAACGATAAAATTAGGAAATACGTACAAAGATTGGATAATCAACTGAAGGAGCTCAAACAAGAAGTGCAAGAACAACAAGACATTAGGGATAAAAGTACGCAGTGTCTAGGGTCATCAGAGCCCCTACACAATCGGATCAAATCAAAGATCTGCAGTCCTGCCACATCCAGTCGTGAGTGGTGGTGGGCAATTAAACAGTTAACAGGAGGAGGAGGCTATAAAAATATCCCCATCCTCAATGATGGTGGAGCCCAGGACGTGAGTGCAAAAGACAAGGCTGAAGCATTTGCAACTATCTTCAGCCAGAAGTGCAGAGTGGATGATCCATCTCGGCCTCTTCCTGAGGTCCCCAGCATCACAGATACCAGTCTTCAGCCCATTCAATTCACTCCACGTGATGTCAAGAAACGGCTAAAGACAATGGATACTACAAAGGCTATGGGCTCTGACAACATTCCGGCAATAGTACTGAAGACTGGTGCTCCAGAACTGGCTGCGCCCCTAGCCAAGCTGTTCCAGTACAGCTACAACACTGGCATCTATCCGGCAATGTGGAAAATTACCCAAGTATGTCCTGTCTACAAAAAGCAGGACAAATCCGACCCGGCCAATTACTGTCCCATCAGTCTACTCTCAATCATCAGCAAAGTGATAGAAGGTGTCATCGACAGTGCTATCAAGTGGTACTTACTCAACAATAACCTGCTAACTGACGCCCAGTTGGGGTTCCGCCAGGGCCACTCAGCTCCTGACCTCATTACAGCCTTGGTCCAAACATGGACAAAAGAGCTGAACTCAAGAGGTGAGGTGAGAGTGACTGCCCTTGACATCAAGGCAGCATTTGATCGAGTGTGGCATCAAGGAGCCCTAGCAAAACTGAAGTCAATGGTAATCAAGGGGAAAACTCTCTATTGGTTGGAATCATACCTAGCACAAAGGAAGTTGGCCGTGGTTGTTGGAGGTCATTCATCTCAATCACATGACATCACTCCAGGAGTTCCTCAGGGCAGTGTCCTAGGCCCAAACATCTTCAGCTGTTTCATCAATGACCTTCCCTCCATCATAAGGTCAGATGTGGGGATGTTTGCTGATGATTGCACGCTGTTCAGCACCATTCGAGACTCGTCAGATACTGACGCAGTCCATGTCCATATGCAGCAAGACCTGGATAACATTCAGACGTGGGCCGACAAGTGGCAAGTAACATTCGCACCACACAAGTGCCAGGCAATGACCATCTCCAACAAGCGAGACTCTAACCATCTCCCCTTGACATTCAATGGCATTACCATCGCTGAATCCCCCACTATCAACATCCTGGGGGTTACCATTGATCAGAAACTGAACTGGACCAGCCAAAAAATACTGTGGCTACAAGAACAGGCCAGAGGCTGGGAATTCTGCGGCGTGTGTCTCACTTCCTGACTCCCCAAAGCCTTTCCACCATCTACCAGGCAGAAGTCAGGAGTGTGATGGAATACTCTCCACTTGCCTGGATGAGTGCAGCTCCAACAACACTCAAGAAGCTCGACACCATTCAGGATAAAGCAGCCCGCTTGATTGGCACTCCATCCACCACCTTCAACATTCACTCCCTCCACCACCGGCGCACTGTGGCTGCTGTGTGTACCATCTACACGATGCACTGCAGCAACTCGCCAAGGCCCCTTCAACAGCACCTTCCAAGCCTGCGACCTCTACCACTTAGAAGGACAAGGGCAGCAGACGCATGGGAACATCACCACCTACAAGTTCCCCTCCAAGCCACACACCATCCTGACTTGGACCTGTATCGCCGTTCCTTCACTGTCGCTGGGCCAAAATCCTGGAACTCCCTTCCTAACAGCATTGTGGGTGCACCTACACCATATGGACTACAGCGGTTCAAGAAGGCGGCTCACCACCATCTTCTCAAGGGAAATTAGGGATGGGCACTCAATGCAGGCCTAGCCAGCGACGCCCACATCCCATCAATGAATAAAAAAAAACACAAGGTGGGCGAGCAGGTATTTGTTAAAATAACACCAGAGAGATCAGGATTCTGACCTAGATGGACCGGAGCACTTGAGGTTATCATGACCAGTGATACATGTGCATGCATAGATATGAGGGGGAAAGGGTAGGTGGAAACATTGGACCCAACTAAAACGGTATAACAATAACCCATCTAACCTTAAATCCCACAGGATCAATAGAATAATCAAATGAGATAAAGTAACATCTGCTGACGACCAGCTTTCTGCTTACTTTACAGGGATACTTCACCATGAAGGTGGGAATCGTATGCATCAAGAAATAAGCGAAGGGATATCCCACATTACACGACAAGTACATGATGAAGAAGCACCATGTTTTAATGGAACAATCATATTCGGAGCCTCATCCACGGCTCCCAATGCACAGACCGAAGAGACAAGGGAACCAAGGATGCCACAATGTCCAGATATGAAACCTGGATCTATGAATGGACTAGTATTATTTACTGAGGGAGAACAATTGTATATCATTAGACACGAAATTGTACCGGTGCTAAGGAAATTAACCATGTTACAATGGCTAGGATATTGTGAGAGGTTTAACAAAACTAGAGAATTGTATGCATATATGATAAGGAATGTAACTGGCCAAGCTGCTGATGTGACAGGGACCACTAGTTGCAGGGGACATGCTGCATTCCTCTAAAGGATTAAGAGGAGCTTAGGAACCGACATACTCACGGGAAAAAACACAGGGACATCATTCATTAATGCCCTAGATATACAAGGAGCCCAGAATAGCGTGGAAAGTCTACAAAGGGTAATACAACAGACCTTAGACAAGGATCAGAGTTAGGAGGACACACAATAAGGAAATTACTCGAGGGAATCATGGTTATAGAGGATCATGCTTGCATTATCAACAAACTTAACCATAGAGATGAGGAAAAGGAAAAGACGGGGTAGGGCGAGGCTTGTGTCATGCTTCTGGCCTATGGCATGCCTATGGCAAATAATCTGGCACAGATACAGTGAGGCAAGGTACCAGACTGGATTAACAGCACGGAGCTCCTTGGCCTGAGCCAGATTCCCGGCCCACTGAGTGCATGCAACCTCAAAGAGATGACCAGATTATATCCAGTAATACAAAAATGTAAAGCAGAACTGATGTCGCTGATAGGCATGGTACTCCTGATAACGGTGGTGGGACTAGACGCTGCTCCATACCCACAGTACCAGGTAACAAACATAGGCATAGTGAGGGGGGAGACATACCTCCAATATTATCTGATTGATACCTATGCCATCAGGAAAAATGGTACTATGAGAGGAGTCTCCCTAAACGGATGCTATGGGAAAGGCACGCTGACGATATGCCCACATCCGGTAGGAGAAGGCACTAAAGGATGAGTACGGCTATAATAAGACAGCGGTGTTGGAATTATCACATTTTGACCGCCATCACATCCGCTCGGGATATAGGGGAGAAGGGGAGTATTTTATAGCCACCACTGAGACAGAGCAGCAATATAATAAACTTTTGTGTGCAATCACAATGCCCAACTTCTACTTTATGCCAAAGCTCCCTGTGACAATTGGACACACCAGATTGGTGTATGTACATTCAAGAGAGGAGATAAAACTAAATGTGACAGATAATCTAAGGGAAGAGTTGGTCAATTATGAAGAACCGGTAGGGGCCCCAATACCCCGCCTGCAATAGGATCTTCAAGAAATTAAAGAGGACTTGAGCAAGATGGTGGGGATGGCATTAAAAGGGAAATTAGAGAAGCGTGCAATAACGGCACAGCAGTCATCATGGGTGACTTTAATCTACATATAGATTGGGCTAATCAAATTAGTAACAATACTGTGGAGGAGGAATTCCTGGAGTGTTTACGGGATGGTTTCATGGACCAATATGTTGAGGAACCAACCAGAGATCAGGCCATCTTAGACTGGGTATTATGTAATGAGAAAGAATTAATTAGTAATCTTGTTGTACGAGGCCCCTTGGGTCGGAGCGATCATAATATGATAGAATTCTTCATTAAGATGGAGAATGAAGTAGTTCACTCAGAGACTAGTGTCCTGAATTTAAATAAAGGAAACTATGATGGTCTGAGGCACGAGTTGGGTAAGATTGATTGGGGAATGTCACTCAAAGGGTTGACGGTGGATAGGCAATGGTAAGCATTCAAAGACTGCATGGATGAACTACAGACATTGTTCCTCCCAGTATGGCATGAAAATAAAACAAAAAAAGGTGACTCAACCGTGGCTAACAAGGGAAATTAGGGATAGCATAAGATGCAAGGAGAGGACATATACATTGGCCAGAAAAAGCATTAAGCCTGAGTATTGGGAGCAGTTTAGGATTCAACAAAGGAGGACAAAGGGATTAATTCAGAAGGGGAAAATAGAATATGAGAGTAAGCTTTCAGGGAACATAAAAGCTGACTGTAAAAGCTTTTATAGATATGTGAAGAGAAAAAGATTGGTGAAGTCAAACGTAGGTCCATTGCAGTCAGAATCAAGGGAATTTATAATGGGTAACAAAGAAATGGCAGACCAATTAAAAACATACCTTGGTTCTGTCTTCACAAAGGAGGACACAAATAACCTCCCACAGATGTCGGGAAAGATAGGGTCTGATGAAGGGGAGGAACTGAAAAAAATCAGTATTTGTAAGGAAATGGTGTTAAGGAAATTGAT
This sequence comes from Somniosus microcephalus, assembly GCF_052327205.1. Taxonomy (NCBI): domain Eukaryota; kingdom Metazoa; phylum Chordata; class Chondrichthyes; order Squaliformes; family Somniosidae; genus Somniosus; species Somniosus microcephalus. The sequence continues at coordinate 73,974,052 of NW_028225179.1, forward strand.
GGGACTGAAGGCTGATAAATCCCCAGGGCCTGATAATCTACATCCTAGGGTACTTAAGGAAGTGGCCCTAGAAATAGTAAATGCATTGCTGATCATCTTCCAACATTCGATGGAATCTGGAACAGTACCCATGGTTTGGAGGGTAGCTAATGTTACCCCACTATTCAATAAAGGTGGTAGGGAGAAAACGGGGAATTACAGACTTGTAAGCCTGACATCGGTAGTGGGGAAAATGCTAGAGTCCATTATAAACAATGTAATAGCTGAGCACTTGGAAAACAGTGACAGGATCGGACAAAGTCAACATGGATTTACAAAAGGTAAATCGTGCTTGACTAATATACCGGAATTTTTTGAGGATGTAACTGGTAAAATAGATAAGGGAGAACCAGTGGATGTTGTATATTTGGACTGTCAGAAGGCTTTTGATAAGATCCCGCATAAGAGGTTAGCGTGTAAAGTTAAGGCACATGGGATTGGGGGCAAGGTATTGACTTGGATAGAAAAGTGGTTGGCAGGCAGAAAGCAAAGATTTGGAATAAATGGGTCTTTTTCTGAGTGGCAGGCAGTGACTAGTGAGGTACCGCAGGGATCAGTCCTTGGACCCCAGCTATTCACAATATATATTAATGATCTAGAGGGAACTAGATGTAATATCTCCTAATTTGCAGATGACACAAAGCTGGGTGGGTGTGTGTGCTGTGAGGAGGATGCCGAGAAACTGTAGGATGATTTGGACAGGTTGGGTGAGTGGGCAGAAACATGGCAGATGCTATATAACGTGGATAAATGCGAGGTTATCCACTTTGGTGGCAAAAACAGGAAGGCAGATTATTATCTGAATGACAATAGATTGGGCCAAGGGGAAGTGCAACGAGACCTGGGTGTCCTTGTGCACCAGTCGCTGAAGGTATGCATGCAGGTGCAGCAGGCGGTTAAGAAGGCAAATGGTATGTTGGCCTTTGTAGCGAGATGATTTGAGTACAGGAACAAGGATGCCTTGCTGCAGTTGTACAGGGCCTTGGTGAGACCACATCTTGAGTATTGTGTGCAGTTTTGTTCGCCTTATCTGAGGAAGGATGTTCTTGCCATGGAAGGAGTTCAGCGAAGATTCGCCAGGCTGATACCTGGGATGGCAGGAATGGCTTATGAGGAGAGATTGGTTCGATTGGGCTTGTACTCGCTGGAGTTTAGAAGATTGAGAGGGGATCTCATTGAAACTTATAAAATCCTGACAGGACTGGACAGACTAGATGCAGGAAGGATGTTCCCGATGGTCAGGGTGTCCAGAACCAGTGGTCAAATTCTAAGAATAAAGGGTATGCCATTTAGGACAGAAATGAGGAGGAATTTCTTCACACAGAGAGTGGTGAACCTGTGGAATTCTCTACCACAGAAGGCAGTAGAGGCCAATTCATTAAATATATTCAAGAAGGAGTTTTATATATCTCTTAAGGCTAAAGGGATCAAGGGGTATGGGAAGAAAGCAGGGACCGGGTACTGAATTTGGATGATCAGCCATGATCAATTGAATGGCAGAGCAGGCTCGAGGGGCTGAATGGCCTACTCCTGCTCCTATCTCCTATGTTTCTATATATACATAGTGTTGCAAAGGAATCTCGGGGAATTAGCGAAAGACATAGAGGTAGGGTTATAAGAAGTCCCGTGTTATGAGAGCTGTGGGATTGGGGAATGAATGTCAACATACACCCATGGATCCGCATCATTTCTCATATATTAGTAATAGAACAGTAAGTCACCGCTATAGGATGGGGAATGGCATGCACCGCTTGTAAAAAGAAACATAGCAAACAAAGAGCTGGAAGACACAAGTTTGCTCGACACATGATGGGTATGCAGAGCCTCTCAAACCCGTGACTGATCACCGCATGGGGCAGGGGGCACAGCGATGCTTGTACATGTGGTTTAACTTGGGCAGGGGCCAAGTACCAAAAGGGGGGGATTCAAGTGGGGAAAGAATTAAAATAATATCGCTGACAGCTCACAGAATGGTATAAGGGAGACATTTGCTAACATGAAAGACCACATCCATAAGGTGTTGTCAAGAAAATCGAACTTTGAGACTAAAACCAACTCAGTTGAGACATGGGCCTAGAAATTGGGTATAGCCTCGCTTGAGGCATTAGAACTGGCGCTGCACAAAGTTTATAGCCAGACGAAACTTATCGCCGCCTGGCACGATATTGGGTTGCATCGCCCCCCAAAGGAGATTGAGGCACGAATTCAGATGTTGCACGGGCATCTTAAGGCGCAAAACTTCCGGCGCAACCCAATATTAGCGCGGACGGGCGCAACGCAGGTTATCTCAATTACCGATAACCTCGAGACTTCCAGGCGCCGGCCGGCTCTTAAAGGGGTGGGTCAGTCAGCCTCAGCTTCCACACTCATCGCCTTGGAGGCCTCAGAATCGGTGCACGCTCTTCTCTGGCGCAAACAACTTGGTCAAGATGGAGAAGGTGAGACAGAGAGCAGAGCGTTTCAGCACTGAGTCTCTGGAGCACTTGGTGGCCGCAGTGGAGCGCCGTCGAGATGTTCTCTATCCTGACAATGGCAGGAGGCCGAATCACAAGGGCTACTGCCGAGCTTGGGGGGATGTTTGTCAGAGGGTCAACTCCATCACCATGGTGACCAGGAGCCCTGTTCAGTGCAGGAAGAAATTCAACGACCTTACTCGGATCGTGAGGGTGAGTGGTTTTTATGCAAACTTCTGATTCCCTCCATCTGCACCTGACTTCATGGCTACAGGGTGCGCGATGCCCCAATGGCCATGTGTCAGCAAGCACCCATGGCCCTTTCTGGGCCCACACATGCACATTTGACTCAAGGCATCATGTAAGGGCTCTTGCACCATGGGGGGCATGAGATGATCACTCAGGGCATCATGTAAGGGCTCTTGCACCATCAGGGGCATGAGATGATCACTCAGGGCGTCATGTAAGGGCTCTTGCACCATGGGGGGCATGAGATGATCAATCTGGGTATCATGTAACAGAACTTCCCCTTCTTTCCCCTGCAGTCCAAGCTGGTGACGATTCGCAAGGACCAGCTTCGAACCGGTGGAGGACCTCCACAAGTGGTCACTCTCACGGATCTCGAGGAGAGAGTGCACCAGATTCTTGGAGGATGTCTGAGTGGTCCTGTTACCACTGCAGCTACCGGCCCCATTGTTGACAGCGATGGTAAGGATCTCACCTTTTTCAGCTGTCTCCTTCCACTTGGTCAATCCACCAGCATGCTTTCTCACTGTGGAGCCATGTCATAGCCTTGCCGCAATCTGGCATGCCTTGCTGCCAACCTGTCCTTTTTCTAAAGCCACTGTTCCACCTCCCTGCTTTCAGATGCTGCATCAGCAGCTCGGGATCCAGGGCCTGAAGCTGCCAGTGCCAGTGCCTCCGGAGGCGAGGATAAGGAGGAAGCCGGACCATCCGTTCCAGCCTCAGGGGAGCCAACACATCTGCAAACTGGGGATAGTAGCACCCTGGAGGGGAGGGGGCGCTCTGATGAGGAGCCAGTTGCCGGAACAAGTGGCCTGCAACAACGCGAGGGGGGTAGGCAAGTTGGGGCACCGGCTCCCTGGAGGGCAAGGCAGGGAGCAATGACTGCTGCACAGAGTGCAGAGGAGGCAGCACGGTGGCTTAGTGGTTAGCACTGTTGCCTCACAGTGCCAGGGACCCGGGTTCGAATCTGGCCTCGGGTGCCTGTCTGTGTGGAGTTTGCACATTGTCCCCGTGTTTGCATGGGTTTTCTCCGGGTGCTCCGGTTTCCTCCCACAGTCCAAAGATGTGGGGGCTAGGATGATTGGCTATGATAAATTGACCCTTAGTGTTAGGGGGATTAAATACGGGGGGTTACGGGGATAGGGTGGGATATGTGTTGGTGTAGGTGTTACAGGGATTGGGTGGGATATGAGTCGGTGCAGGCTCGATGGGCCGAAATGGCCTCTATCTGCACTGTTGTGATTCTGTGATCTGTGATCTGAGGTGCGTAGCCTGGCTGAAATGAGCACCCAGGCTCGGCTCAGGCACACTGAGCTTGTGGCTGCAGTGGGGAGGATGCCTCACTTGATAGAAACACTGGCAAAGAGTGTGCTGGACTTTGGGGCAGCAATGGAGAGGACTGTCCAGGGCTTCGAGGCCGCCATGGAAAGGACTGTTCAGAGCTTCGGACAATCCCTGGAAAGGTCTGTCCAGGGCTTGTCCGAGGCAGTGGAACGGACTGCTCTGGCCTTGTCCGAAGCAATGGAGAGAACTGTCCAGGACTTCTCCGATGCACAGGCACCTGCCACACAGGTCCTCACCGCTGCCACGCAGTCACTTCCTGGTCTCGTCCAGACCCAGGTTGAGGCAATGCGAACTCTCAGCGCTGCCACCCTATCTGCATCAGCTAGGATCATCCCGGGCCCTTCCAGTACCACACGAGGCCAGGAATCAGTGGAGCAGTCGATTGTGGCGGATGAGCCGAGCCAGTCCCCTCCAAGAGCCAGTGTGTCATCCGACCATGGTGCAGGTGTCCTCTCTCGGCAGGTGACCATTGCTCATGCCACCGCTGCAACGTCTGCATTGCAGCTGCCACCACCTGCAGTGCACATTGCTTCCAGCCATGGCCAGATGAAGCAGCCAGCCTCCGCACCCTCCAAGCCCAGAGGTCATCCAGTCTGTCCCTCAGGGGCTTCTGCACTTCCAGGCAGTCAGCAGGCATCCCGCAGCCTTGACACCACCACTGGGGTTCCATTACGCAGGAGCAGCAGGGAGGGAAGTGGCCGACTGTGAAAGAGAAGTCAGTCTCCAACAAGGGGCCAGCAGTAGAGGGAGGTGCTGAGATGTTTCTTTCCCCAAATTCAGGGACGCCCTCACCTGTTGTGATTGTTGGTGATGGTTTGTTTAGTTTTGCGGCTTTGGCAGAGAGTTAACTGTTATTTTGTTAATTATGGTTTCTGTTGACATGACGTTGTTATGATGGAAGGAAGCACTTTTTTGACAATAAAGAAATTTTTTTATTTACTATTTACACTCATGGTGGCCTTCATAGGCTTTGTATGATCAGAAGTGCGCAGGACGAATGAGACCCATCATTCCATCAGAGGGTCCTCGAACCGAGTCCTTATGAGCCTCTGACGGACGGCCCTCCCAGTTTCAGGAGCCCTCCCATCTTCCTCCTCCTCCTCCTCCTCGTCCACATGCTCCTCCTCCTCCTCCTCATCCGCCTGCTCTTCCTCCTCCTTCTCCTCCTCCTCGTCTGCCTGCTCTGCTGGTCCTTGAGGTGCAGCTGGCATTGGCTGGGTTCGTCGAATGGCCAAGTTGTGGAGCATGCAGCAGACGACGACGATGCGACCCACTTGCTCCGGCGAGTACTGCAGGGCTACCCCTGAATCGCCTAGACAGCAGAAACGCTGTTTGAGCACACCAATATTGTGCTCCACAATGTTCCTGGTCGCCTGATGGTGCTATTGTAAAGCTCTTCTGCTGGGGTGGCGGGCAAATGGAGTGGGATCATGAGCCATGGGCAGAGAGGATAGCCCTTGTCACCAAAAAGCCAGCCTCGTGGGTGAGCCGGCCCCTCAAAAAGGTCAGAAACTGAGGTCTGCCGCAGGATGAACGCATCGTGGCTGCTCCCAGGGAATGGCGCGTTGATTGCCACGATCATCTGGTGACGGTCACAGACCAGCTGGACATTGAGGGAGTGGAACCCCTTGTGGTTGCGGAACTCCTCAGGATTCAGCAATGGCGCCCGCAAAGCCACGTGTGTGCAATCAGTGGCCCCCTGCACCATGGGGAAGTCCACAATAGCACCGAAGCCCTGCGTGCACTCTGCCTGCTTCTCCAGGGTCAGAGGGAAGGTGATTAATTGATGCCTTCTTCTATAGAGGGCAACTGTCACTTGCCGGATGCAACAATGCACTACAAATTGAGAAATATTCGCAATGTCCCCAGTGGCTGACTGAAAGGATCCAGTGGCGTAAAAGTTGAGGGCAACAGTCACTTTACGGCCACTGACAGAGAGGTCCTGCACCGTAGACGCGGCTGCAGATCCTCAGCAAGCAGGTGGCACAGCTCAGTCACAACCTCCTCACCAAATCGGAGCCTTCGCACACACTGCTCCTCCGAGATGGTAAGGTATGACACCTGCTGCCTGAAAACCCTCGCAGCGTATCTTCGGAGTGGCCGGCCTCCATTGCCCCTCCTCCTTCTGGCCAATCCCGGCCCTCTCTCCCGCCATCTCTGTGCCCCTTCAAAGTGTCCGGCCATGAGGACGTTCCCCTCCAAAGCAGCTCCCATTGCTATGCCAGACGGGCAACAGGCTGCAATGTCTAGCACTCCAACTGCTCTGGACAGTGCTGAAGGTCCCAAGTATTCGAAGGCTAAATCCAAAAAATCCTGTGCAACAGTAGCTCACCAAGTCTCTCCAGCAACGATCAGAATGAACAGGCCAAGTGGCTGCAGCTTTTTTACTAGAGCTGTCCCATTTAAATAGCGCCCCCCGACTCCGAGAAGGGCCTGGGAACGTTCCTTCAAACTGTCACTAATAGCGCCAGGCGGAAAGGTTCCGGGCGCCACCGAATATCCGGTCAGGGGCGCCAAAAGGGCATTGCACACTGAAATGACATCATGATCTGCCTGCGCATGTGGGTGCGTGCTAACAGTTAGTGCAGGCGCTAAATGGATACTCAATATGGGAGGCGTTGCTATCTTCAGTGCGCCCGCCCGAACATTGCATAACACCCCAAACCTCGGGCTCATTAGGCGCTAATCGCTGGCGCAACCAACCGAATTTCATGGTGTCTAGCACTTCAGCTGCCTTTAGGGTTTTGTTATATGGGTCACAATGCTTCCAAGTTATCTTTTAATCAGCATTCAGCAGTTTGGGATAATAATTGACTATGCAGCTTACACATGTTTACCTTAGGACATGTAACCCATCCGTGAAGGTTCATGCAGGTCAAGAACCAATCAAGTTGCAGGAAAGAATTGTGCATGAGACCGGCATGATTATTTGAATGTATAAAAATGTAGGGCTTGCTGTAACAATTTGGAGCAGTCTGGCTAAAGACAGAGCAGGTTGTCTCCCCATCGGTTTAATAAAGACAACTTGACTATCGATCTGAAATCCTTGTGTCGAGTGTTGGATGAAAATACTCCACATCAGTTTCTAAGAGTGACCTTCCCCAGCCAAATATGTCAGGGTGATTTGCAGAGGGGAAGAAATATAAAAGGAGCAAATGATTCATACTAAGGAATCCACAGAGAATTCTTAAAAATTAACACATTAAATAAACATACTGTCAACATCTAAACAGTCCATGAAACGCTCTGGAAACATTCGAAGTCTCGCATAATTATATGCACAGAACATACCTATCAATCAAAAAATGCCCCCTCCTCCATCAAAATTCCTGTGTGTGTCCTGTCCCACCAGCAGCACAGAACCACCAGCGCTGGGGGTGAACAATGTTACATAGTCGGGTGGGAGAGACCCCGGCAGTCCTCAACATTGCATCTAAACATAATCTCATGGCTTCAGGTCAGAAATGGGCAAGGAAAGCTACTGTTGATTACTACCTACCGAACTCCTTCAGCTGATGAATCTTGATATATTTATGCTGAGCACCACTTGATGGAAGCACTGAGAGCAGAACGGGCACATAATACACTCTGGGTGGTTTGGAAGGGTACTTCAATGTCCATCAGCAGCAGCAGAGGTAGTCCCACCTCTGACTGAGCAGTCGGAGTCCTGAAGGACACAGCTGCCAGACTGGGCTTGTGGCAAGTGGTGAGAGTCCCAACATGAGCGAATTATTAGGCTGCTCTCGTCTTCACCAATCTATCTGTCACAGATGCACCTAGCCATGACGATATTGGTAGGACTGACCGCTGCACAATATCTGCAGAGAGTAATTCTCGCCTTCACACTGAGGACACCCTCCGTCCTATCCTGCGTCACTAACACCGTGCTTAGTGGGGTAAAATTAGACCGAGTTTCGCGATCACACAGCCTACAGGTCAGATTAAATCACAGCTCTGCAAACCTGCCATAACCAGTCGTGAATGGTGATGAACAATTAAGCCATTTCTCCATATATCTGCACATTTCCCATTTTCAAATATATATCCAATTCCCTTTTCAAAATTACTATTGAATCTGATTCCATTACACTTTTAGAGAGGTCAGTTCAGATCCTAAAAAAATCTCTGCTTTAAAAAAATATTCTCATCTCCCCCTTGTTTCTATTGCTAATTATCTTAAATCTACATCCATGTGTTACTGACCCAGCCACCAGTGGAAAAGTTTATTCTTATTTATTCGATCAAAACCCCTCATAATTTTGAAAACCTCTATGTAATCTCATCTTAACCTTCTCTGGTCTGAAGCGAATAATCCCAGTTGCTCCAATCTCTCCACATAACTGAAGCCCCTCATCCCTGGTGTCATTATGGTATATTCACGCCAGAAAAGTGCCAGGCAATTACCGTCTCCAACAAGAGAGTGTTTAATCACCTCAACTTGCCAGTCAGGGATCCTCCACCATCAACATCCTAGCGATCACCATTGACCAGAACCATAACTGGACCAGCTACATTAATGCCGTGCCCGCTAGAGCTGGTAAGAGGCTGGGTATTCTCCATGAGTGGCTCACCTCCTGAATCGCCAAAGCCTCTCGACAGCCCACAATTATGGAGTGTGATGGAATGATGTCTACAGACAGAGGTGGGCAACGTGGGTAAGTCCCTTAGAATTCTAATAACTTTATTAAATCTTCCTCAATATTACTAAAACTTACATATAAAATCTAAAAGTCTGCAATATAAGCCTGGAAACAGAAATTCCAGTAAAATCCAAATGTTTATTTATCATATTAGAGGGCAAAAACCTAAAACCTCCATGGGTGCAGTTGCAACACAACCAATGAAGTTCGACACCATAGAATCATAGAAATTTATGGCACATAAGGAAGCCATGTCAGCCCATCCTATGCGTGCCGACCGAAAAAGAGATATCCAGCCTGATTCACAGTTTGTAGCTATTTCTCCATAGCCTTGTAGGTTACGACTCCTTACGCGCATATTCAAGCATTTTTTAAACATGATGAGGGTTTCTGCCTCTACCATTCCTTCACGCAGTGAATTCCAGACCTCCACCATCATCTGGGTGAAAAAAGTTCTCAACTCACCTCTACTACTTCTAACAATTACTAAAAATCTATGCCCCCTGGTTAGTGACCTCTCTGCTAAGGTAAATAGGTCCTTCCATCCAATCTATGTAGTCCCCTCATGAATTTATACACCTCTTCTGTTCCAAAGAAAACAACCCCAGCCTATCCCAACTTTCCTCCTAGCTAAATTTCCCCAGTCCTGGCCACATCCTTGTAAATCTCGTCTGTACCCTCGCCATGGAAATCACATCTTTCCTGTAATGTGGTGACCAGAACTGTACACAGTACGCTAGCTTCGTCCTAACTACTGTTTTATACAGTTCAAGCATAACCTCCCTGCTCTTATATTCAAATTCATGGCTATTAAAGGAAAGTATAACGTATGTCTTCTTAAACACCTTATCTACCTGTCATGCCACATTCAGGGATCTGTGGACCTGCCCTCCAAGGTCCCTCTGTTCTTCTACATTTCTCAGTATCCTACAATTTATTGTGTATTCCCTTGTCTTGTTGGCCCTCCCCAAATGCATTACTTCATAATTCTCTGGATTGAATTCCATTTGCCACTTTTCAGCCCACCTGACCAGTCCATTGATATATTCCTGAAGTCTGCAGCTTTATTCCTCACTAACAACCACATGGCCAATTTTTGTATCACCTGCAGAAGTTTAATCATACCCCTGCATTGAAGTCTAAATCCTTGATACATACCAAAAAAAGTAAGTGAACTAGTACTGAGCCCTGCAGAACCCCAGCCTTCCGGTCATAAAAACACCTGAGTCAATTTTGGAACCAATTTGCCACTTGCCCTTGGACCCATTGGTTTTACTTTTCAGGAGTATGATGGAACAGAGGATTGGTTAATGGACAGAAACCAGAGAGTAAGGATAAATGGGTCATTTTCCGGTTGACTGGCTGTAAATAGTGGGGTGCCAGACGGTTCAGTGCTTGGGCCTCAGCTATTTACAATTTATATTAATGAATTAGATAAAGGGACCCATGTAATCTATCCAGGTTTGAAGACTATACAAAGCTAATGGGAAAGGAAGTTGTGAGAAGGAAAAAATGGATATAGACAGGTTAAGTGAGTGGACAATAAGCTGGCAGATGGAGTATAATGTGGAGAATTTAGAGATTATTCACTTTGATGGGAAGAATAGAAAAACAGAATAATTTCTAAATGGTGAAAAGCTATTAAATGTTGGTGTTCAGAATGATTAAGTGACCCCGCACAAGCAACACAGAAAGTTAGCATACAGGTAGAGCAAGCAATTGGGAAGGAAAATGGCATGTTGGTCTTTATTGCAAGGGGCTGGAGTACAAGAGCAAGGAAGTCTTAATAATAGTATTGTACAAGGACTTATTCCAGAGATGAGGGGGTTGACTTATGTGGAAAGGTTGAACAGGCTGGGCCTATACTCATTGGAATTTAGAAGAACGCGAGGTGATCATATTGAAACATATAAGATACTGAGGGGGCTCGACAAGGTAGATGCATAGAGGATTTTTTCCCTCGTGGGGAAATCTAGAACACTGGGGCAGAGTTTTAGAATAAAGGGCCGCCCTTTTCGAACTGAGATGAGGAGGAATTTCTTCTCTCAAAGGGTCGTAAATCTATGGAATTTCTGCCCCAGAGAGCTGTGGATGCTGGGACATTAAATACATTTAAGGTGGAGATAGATAGAATTTTGCAAGGTAAGGGAGTGAAGGGTTATGGGGAGCGGGCGGGGAATTGGCTTTGAGCCCAAGATCATCCATGATCTTACTGAATGGCGGAGCAGACTCGAGTGGCCAAATGGCCTATTCCTGCTCCTATTTCTTATGTTCTTATGATCTATTTCTTATGTACAGGGCTTTGGTGAGACCACACCTGGAGTACTGTGCATAGTTTTGGGTTCTTTACCTAAGGAAGTACATACAGTCCTTGGAGGCAGTGCAACGAAGGTTCACTAGATTGATCCCTGGGATGAGAGTGTTCTCCAATGAGGAGAGATTGAGTAGATTGTGCCTATACTCCTTGGGGTTTAGAAGAATGAGAGGTGATCTCATTGAAACATATAAGATTCTGAAGTGGATTGACATGGTAGATGCTGAGAGATTGTTTCCCCTGGCTGAAGAGACAACAACGAGGAGGCAGCCTCAGGATAAGGGATCAATCATTCTGACTCCAATGAGGAGGAATTTCCTCTCTCAGAGGGGTGTAAATCGTTGGAATTCTCGACCCCAAAGGGCTGTGGATGCTCAGTCGTTGACGATATTTAAGGCTGAGATCGATAGGTTTTTGTACTCTATGGGAATTAAGGGATGTGGGAATCATGCGGGAAGGTGGAGTTGAGGTTGAAGATCAGCAATGATATTATTGAATGGCGGAGCAGGCTCGAGGGGCCGTAGGGCCGACTCCTGCTCCTAATTCTTATATTCTTATGTCCCTGGTTCAATCCCAGATTTTGGGCAATTGAATTATTTTATGTCACTTTCTGTGGCCCGATTCTCGAACTGCGCGATTTACAGTGAAGTTATTTATCTGCCACTGAAGGGTTGGGTTTGAATAGCGAGACATCAAGGATGGGAAATATTTACATCCTCTATAATTCGCTTTTATTTCTCTCTCTCCTTCTGCCCATTTCTCTAGTTCTTGCCTCTTTCTGTGCCGGGTGAACATTTGATTTGATTCATTTGTCCTAAACTGATGCCTTTTGCACATCTCGGGGCGGTCAGACACGCTCTGTCTGTTTGTCACTGCTTGTGACCATTAACGGGAACAGGCCGCGAGTTAAACGTTTATCAGCAAACGGAAGAAAGACAAATAAACAGAAAGATGTGTTACTCCGCCCCAGTGTAAAGGTGCAATGGATGTTATTCAAAACAATTTCCCCCTAACATTTTGTGGGAAACCGTAAAACAAAAACAACAACTTGTATTTATATAGCGCCTTTAACGTAGTAATATATCTCAAGGCGCTTCACAGGAGTATTATAGGCGAAACATTTGACATCGAGCCACATGAGATGAAATTAGGGCAGATCAAAGAGGTAAGTTTTAAGGAGCGTCTTAAAGGAGGAAGGAGATGTAGACAGGCGGAGAGGTTTCGGGATGGAATTCCAGAGCTTGGGGCCTAGGCAACAGAAGGCACGGCCAGCAATGGTTGAGTGATTATAATCAAGGATGGTCGAGAGGGCAGTATTACAGTAGCGCATATATCTCGGGGGTGGTGGGGCTGGAGGAGATTACAGATATAGGGAGGGGCGAGGCCATGGAGGGACTGAAAACAAGGATGAGAATTTTGAAAGTGAAGCGTTGCTTACCCGATGCCAATGTAGATCAGAAAGCAGAGGCTGAATGGGTCCTGGTGCGAGTTGGGACACGGGCAGCCGAGTTTTGATATGATCTCAAGGCGTAGAAATTCAGTTAGGCCCCGCCAGCTAGCTTGCGCCCAGAAGTTACCGCTGGGCGCGGAGCCACTCGCGCCTGTCGATATTCAGTTTCAGCACCCCAAGTCGAAGACGGCTGCTGTTCAAGGGTGTGGCCGCCCCCGCTTGGGGCGCTGAAACTGAATTTCGGTGCGCTAGTTGCCGCAGCGCCACCCGCTGTGGAGCGGCAGGCTGCGGTACTGCAGGCCTTCCTCCCTCTCTTAAGGGGGAGGTGCCTGCAACAGCGAGATCGCCGCTCGCTAGTGCCGGCAAATGAGCCCGGCACCACGGAGAAGTGCCGGGCTCCTGGAAAACAGCCGGCAATGCCGCGGGGGAGGGGGTGGAGGAGGCCGGGGAAGGAGGTGCGGGCAGGCGGCCGCCGAAAAAGCGGCCGGCCGCACCTCCACCTTAACTCGCCCCACTAAGGCTGCAGTACGGCCCCGGTCTCTGAACGTTGTTTGCGGCCGCTACGGAAGAGGCGGCCGCTACTCAATATGGCGGTCGGGCTGGTATCGGGGCGGTAGCGGGGCACTGCGCACACCGATGACGTCATCGGTGGCGGCGCAGCACTACTGGCTAACGCCGCCATTACCGCAGCGCTGAATATCGGCGCAACCTCATCAAGTGGTGCAAAAGCCCTCTTTGGGCGAAAACTGGGCGCAAAGCCTACTGAATTTCTAGGCCCAAGTTTCCGCAGTTCAGAATTTAGGAAGCTGGAGTGTGTTGGAATAGTCAAGTCCAGAGGTTACAAAAGTGAAAGGTAAAGCTAAGAAACAAACTTCTGATTCAGATCTGGAACCGGCTATTTTGGTGTTATCAGCTGGAAAGATCGTTCTGGAGTGGGTTCGAACCACAGGCTGGGTGGTTTATGTTTCACTTCTCACACTGGGTGAGAGAGTTATTCTACTAACAGTGAGCGCACTGCACCCCTTAAAGATTGTCGCAGTATAAAATAAACAAACTGTATTAAATAAAAACTGACTGCTTAAATAGATTGTAACAGAAAACCAACACTTAATTCTGAAAATATTTATTGCACCCGCTACCAGAGAAAGGGGCTGAATGAGGTAGAGAAATAAAAGCTAAATATAGACGATATGAAAATATCTCATCCTTGATATCTCTCGGTTCAAACACACCCCTTCAGTAGGTGATAAATAACTTGAGTCCAAATCGTTCAATTCAAGAATCAGACCAAAGAAAGAGACATAAAAATAGCTAAAAACTCCCGAAATCCTTTATTGAACCCGGCAATTTCACATTTTCAATCGAATGCTTTGGCAACTGACCTTTCCCGGCCTCACCTTGAAATTACCTTTGTTTCATTCTTTTATTCTTTCTAAGGATAAGGGGTAAGCCATTTAGGACAGAGATGAAGAGGAAATACTTCACCCAGAGAGTGTTGAACCTGTAGAATTCACTACCACAGAAGCCAGTAGAGGCCAATTCATTAAATATATTCAAGAAGGAGTTGGATATATTTCTTAAGGCTAAAGTGATCAAGGGATATGGAAAGAAGGCAGGAAAGGGGAACTGAATTTGAATGATTAGCAATGATCTCGATGAATGGTGGAGCAGGCTCGAGGAGCCGAATGACATACTCCTGCTCCTATCTTCAATGTTTCTATGTATTTATGTTTCTAAATCTAATCCCGGGTGGAATTGCCTCTCCCGTTCATTTCTCACTTCTGGGGAATGGGGCCCGACAAGATCTCGGAGCTCAGCTTGTGTTAATGTTCTGCTGAAGTGTTTATAAACATCTAAAGCTGACACACCAGGGGAGGCCTCACATGGATGGACACGGAGTGAAGGACATTGAAGCTTTCAAAGTAAATTTACTGAGAACACTAACTCTGAGCTGCAGGGGAAATTATATGAAGTTCAATGTTTAGCATCGAGATGCTGGGGAGATAAGAGTACCGAATCAGGGAGATTTTCCGATACTGCTGTTGAATTTCATTTATATCAAACATGCCTTGAATCATCTGCAGAAAATCAGCCTCCACACTGGCTGTTCCTCAGTTGTTTCCACACTGGCTGATCCTCACTTGCCTCCACACTGGATGGTCTTCACTTGTCTCCACCATGGCTGCTCCTCATTTGTCTCCACACTGGCTGGTCCTCACTTGTCTCCATGCTGGCTGATCCTCACTTGTCTCCGCACTGGCTGATCATCAATTGTCTCCACACTGGCTGGTCCTCACTTGTCTCCACACTGGCTGATAAAAACATGTCTCTACAGTGGCTGGTCTGCACTTGTCTACACACTGGCTGATCCTCACTTGTCTCCACACTGGCAGGTCCACACTTGTCTCCATACTGGCTGGACCTCATTTGTCTCCACACTGGCCTCCACACTGGCTGGTTCACACTTGTCTCCACACTGGCTGATCCTCACTTTTCTCCACACGGGCTGGTCCTCACTTGTCTCCACACTGTCTGATCCTCACTTGTCTCCACACTGGCTGGTCCTCACCTGACTCCACACTGGCTGATCCTCACTTGTCTCCATACTGCCTGATCCTAACTTGCCTCCACACTAGCTGATTCTCACTTGATTCCACACAGGCTCATCCTCACTTGTCTCCACACTGGCTGGTCCTCACTTGTCTCCACACTGGCTTGTCCTCTCTTGCTCTTTGTTTCCAACCTGTTCTGCTCTTCTGATCTTCCGTCGTTCTGCTCTATCGACCGTGCCCGACTCGCTGCCCCTTTCACCCTCCAGCATCTATCTGCTCCTTCTATTTCGCCTCCTTTAATTCTCTCCCTTGAAAAGCTCCTCGCATCTGCTCCTCTGCTCCACTAATATAATAGGAAAAGGTTCTCAACCAGACAGCGGATGTTACATTAAGTGAAGGCTCAGAGAAGTTTCATTCACTGTAAACACCGGGTGAGTAGGGCTCCTCGTTCAGGCTGAGGGCCAGATGTGGTTTCACTCCCATTAGTCTGAGTGTCGCGGGGTCAGGAGCAGAGAATCTGCCCTCTGATTCTTTCCCCTTAAAAAGGAAACACACAGTAAAACCTACCGGTACCCGGAGTAGAACCAGTGACTTTAGATCTAACCTCACCCAACTGAACTCATTCGGCCTCACACAATGAGGGATTTTGTGTCATCCTCTTGGAGGAAATTCTAGCCCCGGATGGAATTGTCCCTCCCGCTCGTTCCTCAATTTGGGGGAATGGGACCCGACTAGATCTCGGAGCTCAGGTTTCTTCAACATCTGCTGATGATATCTTCATATTATCTGGTGTTTGGAGCCGCTTTAAATCAGCTGCATGGACAGAATCTTACACCATCCCTTCTGCTACTTTGCTTCTCTCTCTCTCATTCATTCTTTAGTCCTTTCAATCCAGAAGGTAGCAGGAAACAGAATTCACCCCAAACGCTCCACATCAAGATCCCCGTCTGCCGCCCCGTGTGATAAAAGAGACCATTCAATAAATTACACTCTTAATAAACACAGAAACTGCCTCACAGTGTTGGGCACAGAGTGAAATACACTGAAGTGTTTGTAAAATGTTAATCCCACGAGTTGTCGTACTGAGCCCCACAGAGCAGAAAGGGCCAATTTTCCATCCCCAGACTGTGCTGAGATAGCTGGTCTCACACAGTGTTGTACTAAGCCCCACAGAGCAGAATAAGACAAGCTTCCATCCCCGGCATGTGCTGAGATAGCTGGTCTTACCCGCTGTGGTACTGAGCCCCACAGAGCAGAAAGGGCCAATTATCTATCCCCGGCCTGTGCTGAGATAGCTGGACTCAGCTGCTGTGGTACTGAGCCACATTGAACAGGAAATGCCCAGGATTCATTCCTGCCTGCGCTGAAATCGATTATCTCACCCAGTGTGATCCTGGGCTCCACAGAGAGTAGGAAGGGCCAAGGGTCCAACACTGGCCTGAGCTGCATCAGCTGATCTCACCCGGCATGGTACTGAGCCGCAAAGTGCAGGTTGGGCCCAGGCATCATTACCGGCCTGTGTTGTGTTAGATCATCTCAGGATGTGTGCTACAGAGACACACAAAACAGCAAACTCCCTGGATACATCCCCGGTCTGTGTTGAGTTAGCGGATATCATCGGTGTGGTACTGAGCCCCACACAGAGCAGGATGGGCACTGGAACATTTCAGCACTTGACGTGTGTTAGTTGATCTTATTTGCTGAGTAACTGAGCCACAATAAAAAGGAAAGATCCAGGATTCATCTCTGGTATGCTGAATTCTCTGATCTCACCTGCTGCCTGGGCCTGTGTTGGGCATATCTGGGATATCTGGGTCCTTGTAGCAACTGTCTGAGTAGTAGGTTATGGGTCTGTGCAGAAGTAGTTTGGGTCTTTGTAATAAGAACATAAGAACATAAGAAAAAGGAGCAGGAGTAGGACATACGGCCCCTCGGGCCTGGTCCACCAGTCAATAGGATCATGGCTGATCCGAATCTAGGCTCACGTCCACTTCCCTGCCCTCTCCCCGTAACCCCTAATTCCCTTATCTGCTAGGAAACTGTCTAACTCCATTTTAAATTTATTTAATGTTGCAGCTTCCACAGCTCTCTGGGGTAGCAAATTCCATAGATTTACTACCCTCTGAGTGAAGAAGTTTCTCCTCATCTCAGTTTTGAAAGGGCAGGCCCTTATTCTAAGATAATGCCCCCTAGTTCTCGTCTCACCCATCAGTGGAAACATCCTCACCGCATCCACCCGATCAAGCCCCCTCACAATCTTATATGTTTTGATAAGATCGCCTCTCATTCTTCTGAACTCCAATGAGTAGAGTCCCAACCTACTCAACCTTTCCTCATACGTCAACCCCCTCATCTCTGGAATCAACCCAGTGAACCTTCTCTGAACCGCCTCGAGAGCAACTATATCTTTTCTTAAATATGGAAACCAAAACTGCACGCAGTATTCCAGGTGTGGCCTCACCAATACCCTGTATAACTGCAGCAATACTTCCCTCTTTTTATACTCCACCCCCCTTGCAATAAAAGCCAAGATTCCATTGGCCTTCCTGATCACCTGCTGCACCTGCATACTAACTTCTTGTGTTTCATGCACCAGGGCCCCCAGATCCCTTTGTACTGTAGCACTTTGCAGTTTCTCTCCATTTAGATAATAACTTGCTCTTTGATTTTTTCTGCCAAAGTGCATAACCTCACACTTTCCAACATTATATTGCATCTGCCAAATCTCTGCCCACTCACTTAGCCTGGCTATGTTCTTTTGCAGGTTTTTTATGTCCTCCTCACTCACTGCTTTCCCTCCCATCTTTGTATCGTCGGCAAACTTGGATATGTTGCACTCGGTCCCTTCCTCCAAATCGTTAATATAGATTGTAAAGTGTTGGGGTCCCAGCACTGACCCCTGCGGAACACCACTGGTTACTGATTGCCAGCCCGAGAACGAACCATTTATCCCAACTCTTTCTTTTCTGTTAGATAGCCAATCTTCCACCCATGCCAGTATATTTCCACCAATCCCGTCATTTTTTATCTTGATCAGTAATCTTTTGTGTGGAACCTTGTCAAATGCCTTTTGGAAGTCCAAATACACTACATCCACTGGTTCCCCTTTATTCACCCTGTATGTTATGTCCTCAAAGAATTCGAGCAAATTTGTCAAACATGTCTTCCCCTTCATAAAAACATGCTGACTCTGTCCTATTAAATTATGTTTATCCAAATGCTCTGTTACTGTTTCCTTAATAATGGACTCCAACATTTTGCCAAGCACAGATGTTAGGCTAACTGGTCTATAGTTTCCGGCCTTTTGACGACTTCCCTTCTTAAATAAGGGTGTTGCATTAGCAGTTTTCCAATCTGCCGGGACGTTTCCTGAGTCCAGGGAGTTTTGGAAAATAATCACCAACGCATCCACAATCCCTACCACCACTTCTCTCAAGACCCTAGGATGTAGGACATCAGGTCCGGGGGATTTATCCACCTTAAGTCCCATTATTTTACCGAGTACCATCTCCTTAGTCATTTTAATCGTGTTTAGCTCCTCCCCCCCCCCCCATTGCCCCCTGTTTGTCCAGTGTTGGGATATTTTTAGTGTCCTCCACTGTAAAGACTGATACAAAATATTTGTTCAGCGTCTTTGCCATCTCCATGTTCCCCACCACTAGTTTCCCGGTCCCATCCTCTAAGGGACCAACATTCACTTTAGCCACCCTTTTTCTTTTTATATAGCTGTAGAAACTCTTGCTATCTGTTTTTATATTTTTTGCTAGTTTTACTTTCATAATCTATCTTCCCTTTCTTAATTAGTCTTTTAGCTATTGTTTGCTGGCATTTAAATGCTTCCCAATCTTCTATCCTCCCACTAGATTTGGCTACTTTATACGCCTTTGTTTTCAGTCGGATACTATCCTTTATTACTTTACTAAGCCACGGATGGCTGTCTTTTCTTTTACTCCCCTTTTTCCTCAGTGGAATATATTTATCTTGAAAGATGTGAAATATCTCCTTGAATGTAGACCACTGCTCTTTTACCGTCTTACAAGCTGTCTCCATCAGGGTAGGAGCTGTCTGGCTCTATATGTTATATCTGGGTATGTGTAAGAGCTGTCTGTGTCCTGGTAGGAGCTGTCTGGCTCTGTATTATATATCTCGGTCTGTGTAAGAGCTGTCTATGTCAGTGAAGGAGCTGTCTGGCTCCATATGTCTAATCTAAGTCTGTGTAACAACTGCCTGTCAGGGTAGGAGCTGTCTGGCCCTGTGTGTAATATCTGCGTCTGTGTAAGAGCTGTCTGTGTCATGGTAGTAGCGGTCGGTGCCTGTATGTTATATCTGGGTCAGTGTAAGTGCTGTCTGTGTCAGGTTCGGAGCTGCCTCGGCCTGTATGTTACATTTGGGTCAGTGTAGGTTGCCTCTAGCTTTGGTGTGGAGATGCCGGTGTTGGGCTGGGGTGGACAAATGTAAGAAGTCACACAACACCAGGTTATAGTCCAGTAGTTTTATTTGAAATCACAAGCTTTCGGAGCGCTGCTCCTTCGCCAGGTGAAGTGGAGAGATGCATAAAGACACAGCTTATATAGTCAGAGAATAATGCCAGATGATTACAGGTAATGTTTCTAACTGCCATTTATCACACCTCGGCAGAGAGATAATCACAGCAATCAAATGTGTGAATGGTGTCCAAACAGGTTAGTCAGGAAAAGATTACATCAAAGAACAATGAGGTGGGGTCACAAGGGGTCAAATGTTGCAGATGCTGGGGTCTGTATGAAAAACAAAGAACAGACAAAAAAACATTTATTTTGCTGGAAATCACAGCAGGTCCAGCTGCACCTATGTAGAGAGAACAAGCCAACGACGACTCGAGTCTGGGTGACCCTACGTCAGGTGGGGTTACATGTAGCGTGACATGAACCCAAGATCCCGGTTGAGGCCGTCCTCATGAGTGCGGAACTTGCTATCAGTTTCTGCTTTACGATTTTCCGTTGCCGTGTGTCTCGAAGGCCGCCTTGGAGAATGCTTACCCGAAGATCGGAGTCTGAATGTCCTTGACTGCTGAAGTGTTCCCCGATTGGGAGGGAACACTCCTGCCTGGCGATTGTTGTGTGGTGTCCGTTCATCCGTTGTCGCAGTGTCTGTATGGTCTCGCCGATGTACCATGCTCCGGGGCATCTTTCCTGCAACGTAGGAGGTAGACAACGTTGGCCGAGTCACATGAGTATGTACCATGTACCTGGTGGGTGGTGTCCTCAAGTGTGATGATGGTATCTGTGTTGATGTTCTGGCATGTCTTGCAGAGGTTGCCGTGGCAGGGTTGTGTGGTGTCGTGGTCGCTGTTCTCCTGAAATCTGGGTAATTTGCTGTGAACAATGGTCTGTTTGAGGTTAGGCTGCTGTTTGAAGGCAAGTAGTGGAGGCGTGGGGATGGCCTTAGTGAGGTGTTCGTCATCATCGATAACATGTTGAAGTCTGCGAAGAATATGACGTAGTTTATCCGCTCTGGGGAAGTACTGGATGATGAAGGGTACTCTGTTGGTTTTGTCCAGTGTTTGTCTTCTGAGGAGGTCTATGCGATTTTTTGCTGTGGCCCATCGGAACTGTCGATCGACGAGTCAAGCATGATATCCCGTTCTTACGAGGGCGCCTTTCAGCGTCTGTAGGTGTCCATCGCGTTCCTCCTTGTCTGAGCAGACCCTGTGTATTCGCAGGGCTTGTCCATAGGGGATGGCTTCTTTAAGGTGGTTAGGGTGAAAGCTGGAGAAGTGGAGCGTCCTGAGGTTGTCCGGAGGGTCGCTGCCCGAAGCTTGACATGTATGCTCAAGCTGTCAGGAGATGCATCAACGCTAGATTCATCAGCCACACTCATCAGACAGTCCAGAATGTCACCCGAGCACAACGCAACGCCATCCACGCTCTCAAGACCAACCGCAACATCGTCATCAAACCAGCAGACAAAGGAGGAGCCGTCTTCATACAGAACAGAACGGACTATTGCAAAGAAGCATACCGACAACTGGACAACCAGGAACACTACAGACAGTTACCCGCAGATCCGACCAAAGAACACACCTGCCAACTCAACAGACTGATCAAGACCTTCGATCCAGACCTTCAAACCATCCTACGCACTCTCATCCCACGTAGTCCCCGCGTGGGAGACTTCTACTGCCTCCCAAAGATACACAAAGCCAACACACCCGGACGTCCTATCGTATCAGGCAACGGAACCCTGTGTGAGAACCTCTCTGGATACGTCGAGGGCATCCTGAAACCCATCGTACAGGGAACCCCCATCTTCTGTCGCGACACTACAGATTTCTTACAGAAACTCAGCACCCACGGACCAGTTGAACCAGGAACACTCCTCGCCACGATGGACGTCTCGGCACTCTACAACAGTATCCCTCACGATGACGGCATCGCTGCGACAGCCTCAGTACTCAACACCAACAACAGCCAATCTCCAGACGCCATCCCACAACTCAGCCGCTTCATCCTTGACCACAATGTCTTCACCTTCGACAACCCAAACACACGGAACAGCCATGGGGACCAAATTCGCACCCCAATACGCCAACATCTTCATGCATAAGTTCGGGCAAGACTTCTTTGCTGCACACGACCTCCAACCAATGCTGTACACCAGATACATCGACGACATTTTCTTCCTATGGACCCACGGCGAAGACTCACTTAAAAGACTACACAATAACATCAACAAGTTCCATCCCACCATCAAACTCACCATGGACTACACCTCAGAATCGGTTTCATTCTTGGACACACGAATCTCCATCAAAGACGGACACCTCAGCACTTCACTCTACCGCAAGCCCGCGGACAAACTCAGGATGCTCCACTTCTCCAGCATTCACCCTAACCACGTTAAAGAAGCCATCCCCTATGGACAAGCCCTGTGAATACACAGGATCTGCTCAGACGAGGAGGAACGCGATGGACACCTACAGATGCTGAAAGACGCCCTCGTAAGAACGGGATATGACGCTCGACTCGTCAATCGACAGTTCCGATGGGCCACAGCAAAAAATCGCGTAGACCTCCTCAGAAGACGAACACTGGACACAACCAACAGAGTACCCTTCATCGTCCAGTACTTCCCCGGATCGGAGAAACTACGCCATGTTTTTCGCAGCCTTCAACATGTCATCGATGACGATGAACACCTCGCTAAGGCCATCCCCACACCTCCACTACTCGCCTTCAAACAGCCGCCTAACCTCAAACAGACCATCGTTCGCAGCAAATTACCCAGATTTCAGGAGAACAGTGACCACAACACCACACAACCCTGCCACAGCAACCTCTGCAAGACATGCCAGATCATCAACACAGATACCATCATCACACGTGAGGACACCACCCACCAGGTACATGGTACATACTCAAGTCACTCGGCCAACATTGTCTATCTCATACGTTGCAGGAAAGGATGCCCCGGAGCATGGTACATTGGCGAGACCATGCAGACACTGCGACAATGGATGAATGGACACCGCACAACCATCGCCAGGCAGTAGAGTTCCCTCCCAGTCGGGGAATACTTCAGCAGTCAAGGACATTCAGACTCCGATCTTTGGTTAAGCATTCTCCAAGGTGGCCTTCGAGACACACGACAACGCAAAATCATAGAGCAGAAACTGATAGCCAAGTTCCGCACTCATGAGGACGGCCTCAACCGGGATCTTGGGTTCATGCCACGCTACATGTAACCCCACCTGACGTAGGGTCACCCAGACTCGAGTCGTCGTTGGCTTGTTCTCTCTACATAGATGCGGCTGGACCGGCTGTGATTTCCAGCAAAAAAAATGTTTTTTTGTCTGTTTTTTGTTTTTCATACAGACCCCACTATCTGCAACATTTGACCCCTTGTGACCTCACCTCGTTGTTCTTTGATGTAATGTTTTCCTGACTAACCTGTTTGGACACCATTCACACCTTTGATTGCTGTGATTATCTCTCTGCCGAGGTGTGATAAATGGCAGTTAGAAAGATTACCTGTAATCATCTGGCATTATTCTCTGACTATATAAGCTGTGTCTTTATGCATCTCTCCACTTCACCTGACGAAGGAGCAGCACTCCGAAAGCTTGTGATTTCAAATAAAACTGTTGGACTATAACCTGGTGTTGTGTGACTTCTTACATTTGCCCTCTAGCTTTGTGTAGCAGCAGCCAGGGTCTAAGAACATAACAACATCAAATCTAGGAGCAGGAGTAGTACAGACGGCCTCCTGAGCCTGCTCCACATTCAATAAAATCATGGCTGATCATCGACCTTAACTCCGCTTTTGCGCCCGATCCCCATATTCCTTGATTCCTCATGAGTCCAAAAATCTATCAAGAAGCTGACGAACGGTCATCGACCTGAAACATTAACTCTGTTTTTCTCTCCATATATGGTTCCTGGCCTCCTGAATATATCCATCGTTTTATGTTTTCATTTAGAGTTCCAGTAGAACCAGTTTTTTGGATTGCTTTCTATGAAGAAGCTGCCTGGGTCTGTGTAGGAGTGTCTGGGTTTGCGTTGTAGCACCCTGGTTCAGTGTTGGAGCATTCTGAGCGTTTCTTGGAACAGCCTGTGCCCGTGAAAGAACTGTCTATGTCTGTGGAGGAGCTCATGGAGCTGCAGAGGTGCTCCCTGTGTCAGGGTAGGAGTTGCCTGGGTCTGTGTAGGAAAGTCTGTGCTTGTGATGGTGTTCACTGTGTCAGGGTAGGTGCTGTCTGGGTTTGTGCCGGAAAGTCTGTGCGTGTGATGATGCACCCTGTGTCAGGGTAGGCGCTGTCTGAGTCTGTGTCGGAAAGTCTGTGCCTGTGATGATGCTCCCTGTGTCAGGGTAGGCGCTTTCGTGGTCTGTGTGGGAAAGTTTGTAACTGTGGTGGTGCTACCTGTGTCAGGATAGGAGCTCTCTGGGCCTGTGTAGGAAATTCTGTGCCTGTGATGGTTCTCCCTGTGTCAGGGTAGGGCTGTCTGGGTCTGTGTAGGAAAGTATGTGCCTGTGGTCGTACCTCCTGTGTCAGGGGAGGTGCTGTCTGGCTCTGAGTAGGAAAGTCTGTGCCTGTGGGGGTGCTTCCTTTGTCAGGGTAGGACTTGCCTGGGTCTGAGCAGGAAAGTCTGTGCCTGTGATGGTGCTCCCTGTGTCAGGGTAGAAGCTGTTTGTATCTGTGAAAAGAGCTGTCTGGGTGTCTGTAGGTTTATGTTTCTGTGTACGAGATGTCAAGGACGGTGTAGGTCCTTCCTTGGTCGGAGTAAGCTGATTGGCCTGTGTCAGAGCTGTCTGGGGATAAGTTGGAATGGATTTGAACTTTATGAACTGAAATATCTGTCTGTTGCGGCTGTGATTTGGTCAGAGGTCACAGCTCCTGTGCTTTGTGAGGCAGTTTTTAGGTTTAAATTTATAGACTGGGAGAATTGGTAATCAGGGGCTGTAGGAGCCTCAGCGGCCCCGGCTGAGACAGGGGTGAATCTGCCTGTCCCGGCCCTGAACATGCGAATGTGTCAGAAAACACGATGGGCGGGGGACTGTTGGTGGGACTATGAACTGTCAGTAAACCCCTTGGCCAAACAAAACTGGCCACAGTCACAGAATCGAATGGTCACTTCCGGGGTGGCTGTTGCATCATTTGCTGACTCCATGGGCTGGATTTTGCTACGGGGGGCGGGTTGGGGTCGTGTTCCCCACATTTCGGGCTGGATTTTGCGAGGGCCGTGGAGGCGGGATTGGAGACGTGTGGGGGATAAAAATCGCAAAACTGGCATGCGGGTGCAAACCCGCCTTCATGCAATTTTCCTAAATTCGTGTCTGCTGGTCCCGACTCCGTCCCGCCTCCAGGAGGCGGGATAGGCCCTTAAGGCCCTCCGATGTGTCGCCATTACTGATGATGTTCGCAGCAGCTGCCAGGGCCAGAAGCTTGGCAGTCTGCTGAAGTGAGCAAGGCTTGTGGAAGCCCTTAAATGAAGCAGCAGTGATGATGTCATCGGAGGCGAGCTTCCCACCTGAAAAGCTCTCAGGCTAGGGGTTCCCACAATCAATTGGGCTATTAAATCAAAATTGCATCAGTTTCCCACATCGTTCAGAATTCGTGTGGGAAACACGAAGGGCTGGATTTTGCTACGGGGGCGGGTTGGAGTCGTGTTCCCCACATTTCCTGTTTCCCACACGAATTCTACACGATGTGGGAAATTGATGCAATTTTGATTTAACAGCCCAATTGATTCCCCACGTGTGGGAACCCCTTGCCAGAGAGCTATTAAGGTGGGAAGCTCGCCTCTGATAGCAGCACGGCGGCGTAGTGGTTAGCACTGTTGCGTCACAGCGCCAGAGACCCGGGTTCAAATCCGGCCTCGGGTGACTGTCTGTGTGGAGTTTGCACATTCTTCCCGTGTTTGCGTGGGTTTTCTCCGGGTGCTCCGGTTTCCTCCCACAGTCCAAAGATGTGCAGGTTAGGTTGATTGGCTATGATAAATTGGCCCTGGCAGCTGCTACTACCATCATCAATCATGGCGTCACATCGAAGTAAGGCATCCCCCAGATTTGACGAGGCAGCCCTCCAGGCATTGGTGGAGGGAGCAACAGAGAGCAGGGAGGTGCTCTTCCCCTCCTCGGGGGGGAAGAAGGCAAACCAAGGCTGTGTGGCTGAGGGTGGCAGAGCAGGTGAACGCCAGCTCGAATACCAGCAGAACATGGATCCAGTGTGGTCACACTGGAGATGGTGGTCGGGCTGCAAACTTGAACATCGACAACTGGTTAACCAAGTGTCAGAGCGACAAATGATTAACCAAGGAGGCAACTCAGTAACTGAATACTTGGCATTCACATTGGGGACGGAAGTCCGATGGGAATGGATTCGGCCGCCTTACCGGGTCCTCGGGTGCTGCTTTCCCGCTTGGGGAACCGAGTTGGGGTCGGCAAACGGCCTTGTGCATTGTCTGAAACACTGGTTAATGAGTTGTCAGGGTAGCAAATGATAAACCAAGGAGGCAACTCAGTAACTGAAATTTGAACATCGACAACTGGTTAACCAAAAGTCAGAACGACAAATGATAAACCAAGGTGGCAACTCAGTAACTGAATTTTGATAACATACAACTGGATAGCCAAAAGCCAGAGCGACAAATGATTAACCAAGGAGGCAACTCATTAACTGAAAGCTGGGCATTCAAATTGGGGACGGTATTCCGATGGGAACGGATTTGCCCGCCTTAGCGGGGCGTCGGGTGCTGCTTTCCCGCTTGGGGAACCGAGTTTGGGTCAGCAAATGGCCTTGTGCATTGTCTGCAACACGGGTTCGTGAGTTGTATTTGCAAGGCGAGTGTCCGTTCTCGGAAGCGAAGCTGATCGGCCGATCTCCAGTGTGAGCTGTTTTAATCTGTCCTCTTTGCAGTGAATCAATGGCTTTGGCTGGCCAAGGCGTTTTTTTCCGGCGTTGCTTCTGGGACTTGCTGCTGGGCTGGGCTGTTTCGAAAGGCCGGTGGCGGGCGGGCGCTCCTCCGAAGTTAGCCCGGGGGGTCCTCACGGCGGGGGATGTTTGCTCAGGTTGGCCGGGCGGCATTTGAACGCCTTTCACTCCCGACTCCCGTGTCCGATTTCGTTCGCGGACGGCTCGTTGGAAAGCCCCGGCGCCGGCGCACAATATATTGCGAGGCTGGCCCCGGGCGAGTTCGGGAAAGTGTCGCCGTCCCGTACCGGCTGCCGGGCCGTCGGTCAGCGGCAGCTTATAGGGGATAACTTCGGGAAGGAAAGTCCGATCCGGT
Source organism: Somniosus microcephalus (assembly GCF_052327205.1). Lineage (NCBI taxonomy): Eukaryota > Metazoa > Chordata > Chondrichthyes > Squaliformes > Somniosidae > Somniosus > Somniosus microcephalus. The sequence continues at coordinate 74,000,855 of NW_028225179.1, forward strand.
CAGGGACAACGGCAGCTGAACGGGGTGGCGGGGCCGCACAGAGCAGTACCGGGCTTGTGTAGCTGCCCCTTTCCCCGGCCGAGGTACAGCCGTTGGCTGGAGACCGCTTTCCGACCACTGAGAGGGCGGGGCGAGGGGCAACCTGCACGCGCCAGCTGCCAGAGCAAGCCAGGGGCAAGCGGCATCCAACGGTACCTGAACGGAGTCGATCCGACACCGGGAAGCCGGGTGCCCGACGCTCCGAATCGAGCCCGGGGTTTTCGTGCAAGTAACTGGGCGGGCATTTGGACCCGGTTGCCTGGGAGCGGGTCCGCAACGGCGGGAGATTGCCTGGGTTTGGCCGGCCGGCAGTCAAACGCCTTTCGCTCCGGACTCCCGTGTCCGATTTCGGTCTGGGAGGGCTCGTTGGAAAGCCCCGGCGCTGGCGCACACTATATTATCGGATTGGATCCCGGCAAGTTCGGGAAAGTGTCGCCGTCCCGTACCGGCTGCCGTGCCATCGGTCAGCGGCAGCTTATCGAGGTTCACTTCGGGAAGGAAAGTCCGATCCGGTCGGGGTCAATGGCAGCTGAACGGGGTGGCGAGGCCGCACAGAGCAGTACCGGGTTTGTGTAGCTGCCCCTTTCCCCGGCCAAGGTACAGCCGTTGGCTGGAGACCGCTTTCCAACATCTGAGAGGCCGGGGCGGAGCTCGGCCTGCACGCGCCGGCTGCCAGAGCAAGCCAGCGGCAAGGGGCATCCAACGGTAGTAGAGCGGAGTCGGTCGGAAACCGGGAAGCCGGGTGCACGTCGCTCCGAGTCGAGCCCGGGGTTTTCGTGCGTGTAACAGGGCGGGCATTTGGACCCGGTTTGCCTGGAAGGGGTCCTCAACGGCGGGAGATTGCCTGGGTTTGGCCGGCCGGCAGTCGAACGCCTTTCGCTCCGGACTCCCGTGTCCGATTTCGGTCAGGGAGGGCTCGCTGGAAAGCCCCGGCGCTGGCGCACACTATACTATCGGACCGGACCCCGGAAAGTTCGGGAAAGTGTCGCAGTCCCGTACCGGCTGCCGTGCCGTCGGTCAGCGGCAGCTTATCGGGGAAAACTTCGGGAAGGAAAGTCCGATCCGGTCGGGGTCAACTGAGGCTGAACGGGGCGGCGCGGCTGCACAGACCAGTATCCCGCTTGTGTAGCTGCCGCTTTTCCCGGCCGAGGTACTGCCGTTGGCTGGAGACCGCTTTCCGACCTCTGAGAGGCCGGGGCGGGGCTCGGCCTGCACGCGCCGGCTGCCAGAGCAAGCCAGGGGCAAGGGGCATCCAACGGTACCGGAGCGGAGTCGGTCCGACACCGGGAAGCCGGGTGCACGTCGCTCCGATTCGAGCCCGGGGTTTTCGTGTGTGTAACGAGGCGGGCATTTGGACCCGGTTGCCCAGCACCAGTCGAACGCCTTTCGCTCCCGACTCCCGTGCCCGATTTCGGTCCGGGACGGCTCGTTGGAAAGCCCCGGCGCTGGCACACACTATATTGCCAGGCTGGCCCCAGGCGAGTTCGGGAAAGTGTCGCCGTCCCGTACTGGCTGCCGGGCCGTCGGTCAGCGGCAGCTTATCGGGGATAACTTCGGGAAGGAAAGTCCGATCCGGTCGGGGACAACGGCAGCTGAACGGGGTGGCGGGGCCGCACAGAGCAGTACCGGGCTTGTGTAGCTGCCCCTTTCCCCGGCCGAGGTACAGCCGTTGGCTGGAGACCGCCTTCCGACCACTGAGAGGGCGGGGCGAGGGGCAGCCTGCAGGCGCCGGCTGCCAGAGCAAGCCAGGGGCAAGGGGCATCCAACGGTACTGGAATGGAGTCTGTCCGGGAAGCCGGGTGCCCGTTGCTCGGAAGCGAGCCCGGGGTTTTCGTGTTTAACAAGGCGGGCCTTTGGACCTGGTTCGGCCGGGCGGCAGTGGAACACACAGACACTCGCATACACTGAGAGAGACAGAGAGAAGAGAGAGATACACAGAGTGAGAAAGACAAAGTCAACTCAGTAACTGAAATTTGAAAACTGACAACTGGGTAACCAAACGCCAGAGGGACAAATGAGTAACCAAGGAGGCAACTCAATAACTGAATACTTGGCATTCACATTGGGGACGGAAGTCCGATGGGAATGGATTCGGCCGCCTTACCGGGTCCTCGGGTGCTGCTTTCCCGCTTGGGGAACCGAGCTGGGGTCGGCAAACGGCCTTGTGCATTGTCTGAAACACTGGTTACTGAGTTGTCAAGGTAGCAAATCATAGACCAAAAGGGCAACTCATTAACTGAAATTTTGAACATCGACAACTGGATAACCAAAAGTCAGAGCGACAAATGAGTAACCAAGGAGGCAACTCAGTAACTGAAATTTCAATGTGGCAACTGGATAACCAAAGAGACAACTCGATAACTGAAGTTTCAAGGAGGCAACTCATTAACTGAATACTTGGCATTCACATTGGGGACGGAAGTCCGATGGGAATGGATTCGGCCGCCTTACCGGGTCCTCGGGTGCTGCTTTCCCGCTTGGGGAACCGAGTTGGGGTCGGCAAACGGCCTTGTGCATTGTCTGAAACACTAGTTAATGAGTTGTCAAGGTAGCAAATCATAAACCAAAGAGACAACTCAGTAACTGAAATTTGGAAACTGACAACTTGTAAACCAAAAGCCAGAGCGACAAATGATAAACCAAAGAGGCAACTCAGTAACTGCATTTTGAAAACTGACAACTGGATAACCAAAAGCCAGAGCGACAAATAATTAACCAAAGAGGCAACTCAGTAACTGAAATTTGAAAACTGACAACTGGTTAACCAAAAGCCACAGGGACAAATGAGTAACCAAAGAGGCAACTCAGTAACTGCATTTTGAAAACTGACAACTGGATAACCAAAAGCCAGAGCGACAAATGAGTAACCAAAGAGGCAACTCAGTAACTGAATTATAGCCACTCAAAGTGTTGACCGTTTGTCCGATGGGAATGGATTCGGCCGCCTTACCGGGGCGTCGGGTGCTGATTTCCCGCTTGGGGAACCGAGTTGGTCTCGACAAATGGTCATGTGTGCATTTTCTGAAACAAGGGTGGCGTTCGACAGGGCAAGCCAAGACAAGTCGAATGGTGGCAAAACCGCCTCGCTCCGCTGCGTGAGTGCCGAGATATGGGCTTTCAAAGTGGAGCCGGTGGTCGGATCTCAGCTGGCCGGGAAATAAATGATCGAAAGCGGCCGAAATTTAAAAAAAAATTTTGGATGTCGGCCGAGGTCTCCTTCGAATCGGCAAGCGAAGCCGAGTCTAACGCTGTGAAAACCGCTTCGGTCCGCTGCGTGAGTGCCGAGATATGAGCTTTCAAAGTGGTGCCGGTAGTCAGAAGGGAAGGGATTCGGCCGCCTTACAGGGCCGACGTCGAACGCGTTACTTTCCCGACTCCCGTGTCCGATTTCGGTCGGGGATGGCTCGTTGGAAAGCCCCGGCTCGGGCGCACACTATGTTGCCGAACTGGCCCCGGGCGAGTTCGGGAAAGTGTCGCCGTCCCGTACCGGCTGCCGGACCGTCGTTCACCGGGCCGCTTATCGGGGATAACTTCGGGAGGGAAGGTCGGATCTGGACCGGGTCAAAGCCACCTGAACGGGGTGGCGAGCCCGCACAGACCAGTACCGGGCCTGCGTAGCTGCCTCTTTCCCGGGCCGAGGTACAGCCGTTGGCTGGAGACCGCTTTCCGTCAGTTGGGTCGGCGGCGCGGGGCCGGTCCTGCACGCGCGAGCTGCCTCGGCAAGCCAGAGGCAAGGGGCAGCCGCGGGTACCATAACGGAGTCGGTCCGACACCGGGAAGCCGAGTGCCCGTCGCTCGGAAGCGAGCCCGGGGTTTCCGTGTGTAACCTGGCGGGCCTTTGGACCCGGTTCGGCCGGGCGGCAGTGGAACACACAGACACTCACATGCACTGAGAGAGACAGAGAGAAGAGAGAGATACACAGAGTGAGAAAGACAAAGTCAACTGAGTAACTGAAATTTGAACATCGACAACTGGTTAACCAAAAGTCAGAGCGACAAATGATTAACCAAGGAGGCAACTCAGTAACTGAAATTTCAATGTGGCAACTGGATAACCAAAGGGACAACTCGATAACTGAAGTTTCAAGGAGACAACTCAATCACTGAATACTTGGCATTCACATTGGGGACGGAAGTCTGGATGGGAATGTATTCAGCCGCCTTACCGGGGCTTCGGGTGCTGCTTTCCCGCTTGGGGAACCGAGTTGGGGTCGGCAAATGGCCTTGTGCATTGTCTGAAACACTGGTTACTGAGTTGTCAAGGTAGAAAATCATAAACCAAAAGGGCAACTCATTAACTGACATTTGTATATCGACAACTGGATAACCAAAAGTCAGAGCGACAACTGGATAACCAAAGACACAACTCATTAACTGAAATTTCAATGTGGCAACTGGATAACCAAAGGGACAACTCTGACCAAAAGTCAGAGCGACAAATAAGTAACCAAGGTGGCAACTCAGTAACTGAAATTTGAACATCGACAACTGGATAACCAAAAGTCAGAACGACAAATGATAAACCAAGGTGGCAACTCAGTAACTGAAATTTGAACATCGACAACTGGTTAACCAAAAGTCAGAGCGACAAATGATAAACCAAGGTGGCAACTCATAAACTGAAATTTTAAAATTGACAACTGGATAACCATAGGTGGGAACCCATGTTTCGGACGGGCTTACAAACGGCAGGCTGACGCCCGGCAGAGGCCCGGGCTTCGGCTCCCTTGCGTAAGCGACCGTCTCCGAATCGATTAAAGGCGTAAAATCCGAGTTCAGAGCGGGAATTTTTTTCCAGAAATCGGCCGAAAAATAAAAAAATTCTCCTTTGCCGCCGGGCAAGGTGGCATTCGAACGGGCAGGGTAAGCCGCGTCTAACGGTGTAAAAACGGCTTGGCTCCGACGCGGGAGTGCGGAGATATGGCCGTTCAAAGTTGTACCGGAAGTACGGAAGGAGAAAGATTTGACCGCCTTTTGCGGGCCTCCGGTGATGCTTTCCGGCTTGGGAAAGTGCGTTGCTCCCGGCAAATTGACATGTGCATTTAACGATTTCGAGACATGATTAACCAAAACACGGAAGTCCGATGGGAAAAATTCGGGCCCTTTAAGCGGGCCTCCGGTGATGCTTTCCGGCTTGGGAAAGTGAGTTGCTCCCGTCAAATTGACATGTGCATTTAACAATTTCGAGACATGATTAACCAAAACACGGAAGTCCGATGGGAAAAGATTCGGGCCCTTTAAGCGGGCCTCGGATGATGCTTTCCGGCTTGGGAAAGTGAGTTGCTCCCGCCAAATTGACATGTGTCATTTCTGGCAAGTGTCTCCGAACATAGTTTATGAGTTGGAGTTCGAGAAATCATTTACCAAGACGGAAGTCCCGATGAAGAAAAAAAAAAGGGCCATTTGCGGCGATTTGGGTGCTCCTGGTCGGATAGAGGTGGCCGTTTGACCCGTTGATTTGACACTTGTCATTTCTGGCAGGGGGTGTTGGCGGGGTACCTGGAGAATGGTGTGGAGATGCCGGAGTTGGACTGGGGTGGACAAATGTAAGAAGTCACACAACACCAGGTTATAGTCCAACAGCTTTATTTGAAATCACAAGCTTTCGGAGCGCTGCTCCTTCTTCAGGTGAAGTGGAGAAATGCATAAAGACACAGCTTATATAGTCAGAGAATCATGTCAGATGTTTACAGGTAACCTTTCCAACTGCCATTTGTCACACCTCGGCAGAGAGATAATCACAGCAGTGTGTAATGTTTCCCTGACTGACCTGTTTGGACACCATTCACACCTTTGACTGCTGTGATTATCTCTCTGCCGAGGTGTGACAAATGGCAGTTGGAAAGGTTACCTGTAAACATCTGACATGATTCTCTGACTATATAAGCTGTGTCTTTATGCATTTCT